>NC_141158.1:47490000-47826666 GCF_053477565.2 Lygodium microphyllum | reverse complement strand
TACGATCAGCCCACAAAGCAAATGGTAGAAGTCTCAGCCATTCTCCAATCCCTCCTCTGCATGCTTTGGCTAATGCTTTCACTATCGGCGGATGCCCTCTTTCACTCTTTCCATTTTCCTCTGGATTGTATGCTGTAGTTAGAGCCAACTTGATTCCTAGTTAAGAGAAAAACTCCCTAGCTTCATCTGCATCCAATTCATCGCGATCTGCAGTGATCTTACCCACACAACCATACCTGCAGAAAATTTCTTCCAATAAGAACTTACACCCTGCACTTGTGGTCTTCGTTCTCAAAGGTCTACCCTCAACATGATTGGTAAGATCCTCTCTAGCCAAAACAATATATCTCATCTGCCATATAGACCCATCGGCATAGTAACCAAGTCAACTACCCACTTATAATGAATACATAGCGGATAGGTCGAATGAAGCTTATCTCGATGACGCACTACGGAATACATCTGACAATCTCTGCAAGTCTCTACAAAGCGAGAAACATCTCTGTATATGCCTTTCCACCAATATTTTTCCTTAATTTTCTCGTAAGTAGCCCACACTCCTCTATGACCAGCCCAAGGACTCTCATGAAACTCCCTCATCACCTGTAAATGGGTCTCTTTATCGCAAACAACCCGCAAGGGTAATCCACCTCTTTTCTACAGATGCTTCCAAAGAAATCCGTCCTTGAGAAAATAACCATAGGCTTTTCTTCTGATCTTCTTGAACTCTTCATTTGTCCATTCATCTCTTTTTCTTAGTGTACTAAGGTACTTGCCAATCTGCAACCAACCTCCAATATGGAGTTCTTCTATGAAAGCCACAATATCATAGACATGGCAAACATGATCAACCATAGCGGCTGAAATTTTTGCATCATCCTCTTCTGCAAGTAGTGTCTCCTCATCATCATATCTAGCTCTAGACAGCATATCCGTCACTGGATTATCCTTCCCTGCTATGTGTTTAAATTCTAGATTTAATGACTTGATGTATGCAATCCATCTCAGCATAGCTATATCCGGGGTAGAGCAACTCGTAATCATACCTATCAATGGCAAGCAATCTGTCTCTACCACAATTGGGGCTCCAATAAAGTACTCCTTGTCCCATTTGAGAGCCGTAACAATTCCCAGTAATTCCCTCTTGATTTGTGGATACCTCCTTTGTCTCTCATTTAGGACTTTCGCTCCAAATCGAATAGCGTACCTGTTTCCATCTACATCATCTTGACCCATAGCCCAACCTATGCCAATTGGACTAGTGTCAACTGTCAATACAATAGGCCGCAATTATAATCGGCTTTCCTGAGAGTAGGAGCAATCTGCAATAACTTCTTCAATTTCCACATGGCTCTAGTGTGGCTCTCATCCCAATAAAATTTTTGCTCCTTTCGAAGCAACTGATATAAACAATCTGCTATGTGTGCAAAATGGGGTATCCAAATCATGTAAAACACACAGGCTCCAATGAATCTCCGTACCTCTGAAGTGGTAGAACAATACTCCGTAATATTTCCTATAGCATCCATCTTTTCTGGTGAAGGTTTCCTGCCATAATACCCACACATATGTCCAACAATGACAATCTCATTTACTCCAGAAATAGATTTTTGCCCTGATAGTGTCAAGTTCACTTCTTCTAACCTGGCCAAAATCTTTTCACAAGTTGAAATATGATTAGTCACAAAGTATCTACATCCCTGCTCATTCTTCTCTTCTTCTACACACCCCTTAATGGGCACATCATCCAAGAAAGGCATGGTAAGTTGAGGTATGTACTCACGAAGGACCTTATGCATGGCATTCATCATATGCGCAAGAGAATTAATGGCACCTTGAGGCAAGGTACACATCCTGACAAGCCCAATAGGAGTTCTCATAGTGGTTATGTCCCTGCTTTCCAAAGCCAGCTGAAACTGATCATATCCCGAATACAAGTTACCTAAAGAATAGATGGCACGTCCAGCAAATGCTTCTGCAAACTCATCCACAACTGGACCTATACCAACATTCTTGATAGTAACTCTGTTTATTGGCTATATGTCCTGTATAAATCGGAGAGTACCATTCTTCTTTGGAACCCTAAACCAGCTATTTGAGTATGGTGCAGATGATGGCTCTAGGATTCCCATCCTAATTTTCTCATTCAACAAGTCAACTAGCTTTGGCAGGTGTGCCCTAGGCACTGGAATAGGTTGGAGGTTCCATGGAATATGAGGAATAGTAAAGATCACCATAGGGGCAACAATATCTAGATTCACACATCCAATCTCATGTGAGAAAAAAGCAAACCCCCTTCCATGTCGCTCAAGCATATCCTGAAAGCATTGCTTCTCTAAGGGTAGCAAGAAATCACAATTTTCAATTTTTAATTCAGCAAGAGTCTCTACTGAAAATTTATGGCCTATATGCTCTGGATTCCTCAAAATTGGCTGTTTGGCAGCCCTCTCTATTTGCTGATCACTATCAGGTGGAAGCGGTCCAGCTACCGGCTTCACCTTCTTATCCAGATTCTTGTATTTGGTGTCAACCCTGGCTTCATTATGATCCTCTGCATTACTCAAATCATGCTGTAAATCAGCAATTCTGCCCTCTAGTGGCTGAATATCCTCAGCCCTCTGCTCTATGGACTGCATAGGACCCTAAACTCTAGATGCTGAAATATTTCAGCAGTAAACTCTGTTGGCTAAAAGTTTTCATCCCTCTGTGTCTCTGTACGTTGATTATAATCAGCCGGAAACTCTGTTTGCTGAATTTCTTCAACATTCAATGCTTTTTGCTAAGTCACCTCAGTCTCTAACTCTATATGTGATACAAAATCTGAAATTTCATGAAACATGTCTAGGGACTGCACTGATACAGTACTGTGACAACTCTGCATATCAGCTTTCAGCATATTCTCCATCTCTGTCATCGTATTTGCACAAACCATACTATCATACATCCCATCTATATGCTCATCATTCTCTAAAACACCTGCATTTTTCAAATATTTCTCCTTGCATATGTACTGCCTGGCAGCTCTAGGCAACTTAGAAATCTTCTGATAACTCATCGAACTGTTTGCTAAAATTCTAACAAAATTAGAGGAGAAAACATTGCCGCCAAGAGGCGAGAACTCCAATCTCCTCTGTTCTATACCACTGTCGTCTCGCGGAACAACGATACCTAATGAAAACCCGAATCTCTCACAGTGGGCAAAGGTGCAACTCGAAGAGTATCCCTGTTTCTAGCATGATTTACACACACAATCATAAACTGGACTGCTCTCATACCATCTTTACTGCGAATCTGTGCATAAGCAGATCCATCATCCATTACTTTAGTCTCCATGTGCATCTCTGTGATGAATGGCTGTCCAAGGATTATGGGGTAAGAGCATGAATCCTGCACAAAGAAATGGAAATCCTCCTCTATATCTCCAATAGAAATCCTGACACTAGGACAGGCAGCATACAAATCACCTACAGTGTTGTTGGCTGCTCTCATATGCCACCCATGCTCTGCATCCATAGGCCATCTAGTACTTTCATAAACTCCACAAACTATGACATTAATCTCTGAACCATGATCCACCAAAGCAACATAAGGCACCTATTTCTCTCTAATTTTTACCATTGTTTCTATAGTTGCCCTAGCCCAATGACTCCACGAAAAATGACTACGCGGTACCAAGATAGGCTCATCAGTTTCAGCATAATGCATAGGCTGAACTCTCTTCTCTGTCTACAGAAAAATAGAAGCATTCTCAACCATAACCTCATCCTTATCCTCATCCAACTCCCCAATCAAAACTCCCTCTGTATCAGTAGTAGGCAATGTATATATTTTCCTCTTCAGGACTTCTTGGAACTGATCTTGAAACTCTCTTTTCGAGATGCCCAAAACCTCAAAAATAGTAAAAGTCACCTCACTGCCAAGTATCTTGTCATTAAAGATTTTATTCATGTCCGTAGATGTCTCAATATCAGACATTAATCTAAATCGTGGCTGCTTTCTCTGTCTAGGCTCCTGACTCTTTTCTTTCTTTTGAGCATCTTCCATTTGTCGTTCTGGCCCTGGTCTCAAAGACGGCCCTGCAGTAGATGGAGTAACAAACTCATCCCCTCTAGTCTTTTTAGCTACATTTGGATTCTCTTCATCTCTCTCACGCTTCTCCTCAACAAGTACATCTGCTCCCTGAGACTTAGCCAAGTAGGCATAAATAGTGTACCTCTCAATATTAGATGAATCCCAACCTGTCTCAGATGTGATGCTAGAACCTGCACTAATCAAAATAGTCTGCTGAATTTCCCCCTTGTTTGCCGTCTCCAAAGCATATGTCGATAATGCTGACTAACTCTCGGAACCTTTGTCAATCTGGACTCCATATGCAGAAGCATCTCCTCTAGCTGCCACATGAAGTACGCGCAGCCATATCATCTACTAATTTCTTCATTTCGCCTTTCCCAAAATTGGTAGCAAGCGGAGTTCCTGTTTCAGTCAACGAGATCTTGCCATCTTGTCCCCAAAATACCAAATTCTTCCTCCATGCATCTTGAAAAGATTCACGATCTCTGCAATGCTGATGATCCGTGCGATCACACCAAATACATATTCGATCTCTCTTAGGTGCACTAGAAGCACTCCTAGGTGCAGTAGCAAGACTAGAAGAAATAGTAGGTGCGGTCGAAACAAATTGTTCTTTCAATTTTCCTACCAATTCTCCTTTAACTGACTCCAGTGCCAAATCCGTTATGCCTTTGATTATGTCATCAAGAGAGGAAGGAACCAAAGGAGCGGATGATTTTGGAGCAGAAGGAGCTAGCATCGGTCTTGGAACAGGAGGAACAGGAGGAGTAGAAACAATAGGCACTGGCATAGGCCAAGTAACTGGATGAGGAAGAGAAGAAATAATAGGGGTAGAAGCAGACATAGGAGTGGAAGACGGCGTCGGTGTCATGGATCCATTCTGTAGGCGGGTCTTCCATATCCGCCTCTTGGTCAAAGTCGAGACCGCATCCTGGATGTCTTGCCAATCTGTTTTAAGACCAATAGGCTTCGTGCGATCCTCAAGAATCTCTCCTAATTCTTCCTGAAGAGCAAGATCTGCAGCTTGCAAGAAAAGCTCAACTTTCTCAACATCCAATGCTCTTTGTTCAATAGCATCATGCTGAATATACCTCTCTTCAAATTCTCGTATCAATTCTGAAGCAGCTAGACCTTTGTTTGGCATGTATACCCACTCTCGGAATGACCGCCGTGTAGCCATCCCAAAGTCCTCAAGAAAATACACCTCTTTTAGGGACTTCTTAAAATCTTGCCAATGCGAATTTTGAAGGAAAAGATCAATCACTTTTACCCTCAAGGTGGGTGTGACAAGGCGAATAAAATATTTACTCATTAGTCCTGTTGGTACTCCAAAAAATCCCATCTTGATCTCATATGTCTTCAAATAAGCCGAAACATTATGGCCATCAAATAACTTCTTTTCATTCTCAATTGCTTCAATTGCCTTAGTTGCGTTGATTCCATTCTCTTGATCCGAATATAGTTGCCTTTGTTGAGACAACTGTTGTTGATGTAACTGCTGCTGTTGCTGCATATACAATTGTGTTTGCTGATTTTGAAGCTGCATATACATAGACATATTCTGTAAAATCTACTTTAAATCACCTGTAGAAGTACTTGAAGGAGAAGTTGATGATGAAGCTGAAGTAGAGGACAAAGAGGAATCGTAGAAGAGGCTGAAATTGATGCTGAAGTATCTCCCATCCTGAAATTTAAATGCAACGCTTTCACCTCGGGTTCATCAAAGGTGTCGAAGGGTTTTCGAAAGCAAAGTCGCAACCACTGAGGTCCTTGAGAAATTCCAAGATAGAAGATTAATCAAGCGAATAAGCAAGATGAGAAAATGATGTCCAGTCTCTGTTTTTATTTCTACCAATAACTGAAGACGAATAGAAAGCCAAATTAGCTTCCAGTGGCAACCTTCACAACATGTTCTCCACTACCATTTTCATGATTTCTGCTGATTTGGACTGATCCTGCATCAAAATTTTCCCCAAAAGATTTGCAAAGCCTTGACTTCTTTGAAGAGGAGCTGTTCTTACTTAGAACTGATTTCTCTTTCTTGTTGCGAATTGGTTCATGCTTACATTCCAACAACTCTTCAGAAGATTGATGAGACAAACAACATGATGCCAAATGGGTATTGGATAGCAGAGGTAAATGCTGGTTGGTTACTATAATATTATAATAACAATGGAACAGATTCTAGTGTAGATTGGAGTATACGCGCCCATAGAAAATTTCATCTTAAAACAAGTAGCCTCTTGCAAAGCTTGCTTGTTTGGGCATGCACTGTATCTCTACAGCAAGGAAAAAGAAGCTTGTTTAGAATAACCAGCTATAACAATTTTGGTTCCAGAATAAAACCAGCCATATATGCAGTGCTCAAAATGAGAGGATTTTCCCACCCGTGCAGTTCACTCTGCAAGCAGCCTTGACAAATAGTATCCGAAGTTCATGATTAGGAGCCCCATGGTGTTCATCCGTCCATTTACAAGCATCCCAAACTCTCGCAAGTTTGTCTGCACTCCCAGTAACAAACACAGTACCACTATCATTAAAAGCACATCAGAGGGTTTGAGTTCCTGATTGAGAATTTTGTGGGCCAGAATGTGATCCAGTTTCATGACCCTCTGACTTTGGTGCATAAATCCGTGCATTTACCGATGAATCACGTGCATCCCAAATGCGACAAGTGCCATCATCATAAGTTGAGAGAAGATGATGCTCACAACCCAGACGTGGACTAAAAGCAATTGCTGTCACTGCACTTGTATGACCCTTCAGAACAGATACAGGTAACCCATCCTCATGACCACGACAGCTCCGAAGACAAAAGCCTGTTGTTGTTGTCGAGTATCTGCATATGAGAATATCCTAGTCTCCAACAGTTTGTCATCAGTGTAGTACACACCAAGCCCTCTTGTGCTACATATCGTACATGGCGTTTTTTCTTTTCTTCAATTCCCAGACCCTCCTGTTTCCGTTGCTTCTTTTTCTCAAGCTCAAAACGAATTACCGCTGAAGTAGCTATTTTTCTTCCATATAGAAAGCACTTCTATTGGCGTCACCAACAAGTCTATAAGAAAAACTACCATGACATCTGAGTCTAGACAGGAACTCTTGCAAAAGAGATCCACACATATCAATACATTGAGATTGATTTGCATCTGCATGTCCTGAGACAATTCTAAAACCATTGAGCCCACTATTGATTTCACCAATCCTTTTGGGTTCTTCCTCTAGTAATACGTAAAGAGCTACTGCCTCCGCAAGCGTAGCACCTTCCTCCTCCAATCGCTGCTCTTCTTCCTTTCTTAGACCCTACAATACGCTCCCCTTTTACTAGAAAAGCGACCCCTGCCACAATAGCCATCCTGGGTAGACCGAGTCAGCGGTAAATAGAGCTCGAACAAAATAGATTTGAACCCAAACGACATGTTCTCCTCAGCCGTAAAAAATATTAAGGTCTTTATAGTTCCGAGAAGGTGAAGATGAAACGATTCCAGCAATTACTCACCACTCCTATCATTTCACCATCCATGCCATTATGAAACAAAGCAAGACATACATGCTGTAGTTGAGCAGAGGACATCATATCTCTGTGCATTGGGAGACTCAGCATCAGTAGTTCCCCCCAACCATATTTCTTCCAGTCATACTTTACTTGCAAAGGAACAGATAGATTAGCATGACCTTGTATAGGATAGGCTGTACTAAACCTATCCAAAATGTCTTCAGCACTATCATCCCCTGTAAGAAATGCAACTCTTAAAACTCCCTTAAAATTTTGACTTGCAGTGTGCAACTTTCATCTGATGTAACCTTCAACACCGCATGAATGGAGGAAATTTTCTATAGCGAATACTCATCAAAGATCAATGTGACATAAGGAGACCCTCTCACAAGAGGCACTGTGAGTCGACCTAGAAGGTCAAGAGATACACTCAGATCATCATCGTATGACACAACATGCTTGCCAATAATAGTCTTCAAGCTCTCTGTGGCATCTATGTTTCTTTCACCAGTTATAGAGTGGCAAAGCACAAAACCTAAGTATGTACAAAGTAACAAATGTCACACACACAACTTTTTGGTGGTTTATTACACCTCGGATGCGCAGCAATACGACAACGGGGACATTATACTAAGTAATAAGCATCTTGCAACCACGCTATTACATAGTAATCAAAATAGATATATAGACATAATTGCATAGTATAAAATAGGCTCCTAATGGGATTTTCTCTTGATCTTTGTTTCCAAGTTTATTCTCCATTTCTATTAAGACAAAGTGGGTGACAATGTGCAAATGTTAGGCACTTGTAGGTGAAGCAATGATATATATCACTTGTTTTCCATTGAAAAAGTGGGTGACAATGTCCCGGTTGCTAGTGTACTATTGTCGGATTGTAATTGGGGACCAAGGCAAGGGAAAGTGGAGCGTATGTTTGTGGCATTCTATGTGCAAAGATAGGGGTGGTGGGAGCCCACCTTAACCATCTAAGGTGCCTATTTTAGAGCCCCTAGCATTCAACTAGGGGGATATTTCCATGTGTATGATATAGTGACATAGTCATTAATATAGGGTGATCCATCATGGATTCCAGGGTAGCGGATTCACTTGAAGCACCACAAAATGTACTCTCATTATATCTTCCTTGCATACACACACACACAAACACACACACACACACACACACACATATACACACACAAAGAGAGAGAGAGAGAGAGAGAGAGAGATGGTTAAAAATAAAAGATGTGTGAGCGTGACTTTGAGGTTGTAGGATCCTATTGTGCACACTGAGAAATCTAGTTGCAGCTAAGTCTTACTTGGTATGGCGGATCCTATTGTGCACGCAGAGCATATTATACACCAATAGCCAAGTTCACTACTAGTGAGTAGTGTTGATACTAGTGCTTGCCAGGAGGTTGCAAGCCCATCTCATGCAATCGATACAAAGTTGTAGCCGACACATAATGTCATGACAAATTACATGGCAAAGAATTGGAGATTAATATTTTGCAAGATGAAGTTGACACCATCATCAAGAGGGGTTTAGAGCCTTCATTGGTGCCTTTACGTAGATTGGTCCTTAGTGAGGTGATAAGGATTGTGAGTGCACATGTTGAGAAGTTCAAAGATGTCTTTGATAGATGTGTCTAAAGAACCACTAGCACCCCTCTCACATCATGGAGGTAATAGGTCTTGAATTACAAAAGTGGGGACCAATTTGGGCAATCAAGAATGAGGAGTACGAAAACAAGCTCCCTAGAATTGATTAAGAGGAGCTCACCAATAAGAAATTCATTATTTCTAGGATGGGAACCAAGTGACTATGAGAGAGGGAGCCTCTCTTATAGTACTCTTCACCTAGCCTCATCATTCCCAATGATTACGTAGGAAACTTCATCATGGCACAGAGATGCAAATGGCATGAACCCTACAACATTGAGTCTCATAGACATTTAAAGAGAGATGCAGATGGCATTAACCCTACACCACCTTTGATTCACACAAACATAGTAGAAGGTCAGAGAGATGTGCTACAGAAAACAACATACCTTCTGGCTCGTAGTTGGATTAGGAGAGACAATGACGAGTAGAGTCGACACTTAACAACGAGCAAAACACAATTCTTATCTGTTTACTATTGATATTTTGAGGGCAATATAGTTGTTAATATATTCATCGGTATAAGAACAAATGCCATCAATAATTTGCAGTGAAGATACATTCATCCGTAGAAATAAATCCTCCAAATCATATGACCTAAAAGCCTCTTCAAATAAGTGTAATAGGGTTGAAATATACAGTAGAATGTAGAGAGTATACGACACAATGTAGTTAGAGTAGAATAGTCTAATATAGAATAGATTGATTTTCAATGTCATTTTCTCTATAATCTTCTCTGCTTTCGGAATTGCAAAGACCCGACGTTGCAACAGTATCGGAAAAGTCTGGGAAGTCTATTATCCGTGGTAACAGACCAACAAGATTTGTGCACAATGCTGGGTGGATTGACGGAGAAGTAAATTATTAGACGGGTTGATTTACCGTAGACGTTTTGGCGGATGAAGAACGAATGAATGTGCGGAGATAGGAGTCGGAGGACTGGCATTTGGGGATGTCGAGGGTTATCCGGGGGGCGTCCTGGAGGTCAGTTCCCGGGAGACTGGGGAAGCCTTCGCGGCTAATGCTGCCGAGGCGACTGACGAACAGGACGGAGCGGCAGTGACAGGAGCGGAAGTGAGGAGCTTGCAGAGCTGGTAGGCGAAGGACAGGAAGGTGGCGGCGCACAGGACGCCGCCGCTGGAGATCGTGCCCGAGATGGAGGCGCGGTAGGTGGGGTACTTCTTGTGCGGGATGGCCACAAAGCCGGCGGCCGAGAAGGCGGCGAGGGCCAGAACCAGGGAGAGGGCCAGCAGGAAGGCCGCCAGCACAAGGGACACCCGCAGCAGCTTCACGATACCCGCCACGTCCTTCTTCGGGGTGGGCAAGAGGGCGCCTATGCCCACGAAGACCGTGGCCAGGGCCAGCATGAAGGCCAGGCTGTTGGCCGCCCAGAAGACCTTGGTGCTGCGCGGTTTGAACTGATCGGGCTGAGGGTCCGGCGGCTGCAGCCACCCCGCGTACGTGACGCTGGCCACCAGCACCGCCCCCACCAGGATGGCGTTGGTGCCCCCGTGTACACCTCCCTGTCCTTGTACAGCTTCTCCTCGTGCGCCTTGAACGCCGGGCTCCTCTCCAGCATCCGCCGCCTCATGTCTTGCGCGGCTTGCTCTCGAACGCCAGCTGCAGCGCCGTCTTCCCGTCCGTGTCCTCCACTTGGGCTTTAGACCGCCGCGTGCTTCATGCCCAGCAGCTTCTCCACTATGTCCCGCCGCCCGTGCACCACCGCCCAGTGCAGACACGTGCGCTTGCGCTCCTCGTCATTCTGGTTCACCGTCACGGCCGGCGCCCTCTCCAGCATGAAATCGAACGCCAGGTGGCGCTTGGCATGCAGGCCTTCACAGCTTCCGCAAGGAAAGTCTTGTAGTGTTCTTCCTCGTCTAAAAGATCGCCGCAGCTGGCCCAACAGTCGAGCAACCGGCTGATATTGCAGGAGCTCTGGCCATATCGGGCTGCGTAGTGGAGGATACTCTTTTTGTACTTGTCGATGACCGAACTCCGCGCATCCTTCTGACTCGGTACTGATTTCCCTCTCACGGAATAGAAATTGGGGAAATGCTGCAACAGCCTTTCCAGCATATCACCCTCCTTGTTTATCTTGCACAGGTGCGCCCCTGCACGGACCAACTCCTCGGCTGTGGGCAGGTTTCCCCTCATCACAGCCAGGTGCAGGGGGGTGTTGTCATTCTTTTCGGCGATGTCTACATCCGCCTTGTGATCGAGCAGGCACTTGACTGCCTCCGCGTGCCCGTGAACAGCAGCAAGGTGCAAGGGGGCCACCCCGCTGCTACCATTCTTCTCATTAATACTCCTGAGGCGATCTGACGAGTCTGTATAGCCCGTCAATTTTTTTTCGATTGCCAGCTTGTCGCCGCATCGGGCCAAACGGTGGAGGGGCGGCTCTCCTCCTCCTCTTCCTCCTCCGCCGATTCTAATCACCACTTCCTCCCTTCGATCAGCATTAGCAATGCCATAACCCAACTCCATGGCGAGCAATTCTTGCTGCGATTAAGTAAGAGCTGCTTTCAAAACGATGCAGGAACTGAGCACCTATTACGGGAGTTGGGCTTTGGATTCTGATTCTGATTCGCAAGCCTGCTATTTGAAGGCTCAAACACCTTTCCTGCTTTGTTCGAAATGAATGGTAAGAAATTTATCAGAGCACTCCAAACAGCTCAATGAAGAGTTGGAGCCGGGTCACATGGCCTTGTAGCAGGGGAGCAGAACTAATTTAACCCTACTATA
This sequence comes from Lygodium microphyllum, assembly GCF_053477565.2. Lineage (NCBI taxonomy): Eukaryota > Viridiplantae > Streptophyta > Polypodiopsida > Schizaeales > Lygodiaceae > Lygodium > Lygodium microphyllum. The sequence goes on along the minus strand of NC_141158.1, from coordinate 47,814,695 downwards.
GCTTTGTGGCGCTATGCAATAGTGGAGGTAATGGGGTTTCTTTGAACTTACCACCTAGCATAACCATGCATACCCTTGTGAAATAGGTAATTTTGATGCAAGTGTAAGAGTACTAGTCAAGGACATTCTAAGGAATTATGCCAACATGATCAATGAGCCAAAAAGATGAGAGAGCTTGTGATTATTTTTTCACAATTTTAATGCAAGTGTAAGAGTACTAGTCAATGATATTCTAAGAAAAGATGCCAACATGATCAGTGAGCCAAAAAGATGAGAGAGCTTGTAATTATTGCAACGAGCTCTATGTTTGGTGGGTAGTTATTTTCATGCTATAAAAAAACTTTGAATGAAGCTTAACCCAGATAGCCTTTCAGGGGTCCCTAGAAAGGAGGGGCTACACACACTGTGTTTTACAGACACACTAACAAAGGTAATCAAACCAAAAAGTGTACCATGATAATGACCAATGGGGGGTATCAACTCTTGAATCCAATGCAAGGGCGGTGCCAAGTAGTCTTACACTACAAGAGAAAGGCCCTATAGACGTGCACTGTACACGCGAAAAAGTGGGCGCGTTTATAAGCGCGTGTATCAGCGCATCTATTTACGCTAGTATACAAAACATGCCTATATATCCGCGTTTATAAACGCGCCTTTGGATGTGAAAATAAACGCACATATTTTTCATTTCTCATAAAGTCCCTAAATATGACCAAACCTCTTAACAGCTAGTATTTGTTTGAATACATTACCAACTTTACTTCTTTCTGAGTATTACAAATATACATCCAATCATTCAAAGCTAATTATATATATGTGATTTCATGCCCTATATACATCCAATCATGCCCTATACAAATGTGATTGGATAGGGCATGATTGGATGGATGTATATACAACATAATTACACTGGATCATAAGGACATGATATACATGTATAGGATCATAAGGACATGATATACATGTATATATGACATGATATACATGTATAGGGCATACATGTATAGGACATGATATACATTACCAACTTTACTTCTTTCTGAGTATTACAAATATACATCCAATCATTCAAAGCAAATTATATATATGTGATTTTATACCCTATATACATCCAATCATGCCCTATACAAATGTGATTGGATAGGACATGATTGGATGTATATACGACATAATTATCAGAGAAGTGATTGATATATGCACATGTTGCATCTATTGTGCACTTAACCTAGCCATGCCTAACTTATAGATCAAAGGTTGACTTATCCATGTGTAATAGAGAAAGAGAGGGAGGGAGGGAGGGAGGGAGACACACACACACACACACACACACACACACACACACACACATACACACACACACACACACAGAAGTGATCGATACATGCACATGTCGCATCTGTTGTGCACTTAACCTAGCCATGCATAAACTTATATATCAAAGGTTAGTTGGTGATTTAAGAGAGTATCCTAACTTTTTAGGGTAGTCCCTTGACTCTCATTAGTCTCAACAAATATGCAGCACAATCAACACAATCAAAGCAAAAGCAAGACATGCATGCCAATTCATAGCGTGAGTAGAAGGATGCAAATAAATTGACTTGTGCATGTGCAATAGAGAGAGAGAGAGAAGTGATCGATACATGCACATGTCACATATGTTGTGCACTTAACCTAGCCATGGCTAAAACTTATAGATCAAAGGTTGACTTATAGAGAGAGAGAGAGAGAGAGAGAGAGAGAGAGAGAACTGATCAATTCACTCACATGTCTCATTTGTTGTGTACTTAACCTAGCCATGCATAAACTTATAGATCAAAGCTTAATCGGTGATTCAAGGGAGTACCCTCACTTCTTAGGGTAGTCCCTTGATTCTCATTATTCTCGAGGAATATACATCACAATCAATACAATCAAAGCAAAAGCAAGACATGCATGCCAATTCATAGCATGAGTAGATTGATGTAAATCAGTTGGCTTGTGCATGTGCAAGCTATTCCAATCATGTCAAGGTGCACTTATAGCTCACATATAATTTTAGATAAGGTAGACCACATGTAGCCAATGTGCACATGTCCTCTTTTCATCATCTTTAGCCAGTGTGTCCACTTGTTGGTGACTAAAATAGATCACTGTAAGGATACTTTGCAATACCAACAAGCCAACTACAAATCTCTTATGTATGAAATGTATAAGTAAATTAACTTGGTTAATTTGATGAGGTCAAGTTTTCCTTCCATGGACAGTGTGGTTGGCTATCTACTTCAAGGTTATGGGAACTTGTAGAAGTCAATGGAGCATCCTAAAAATGACGATACTCTAATTACTATATCAAGTCACTTCATGTGCATATCTTTGATTGATTGATGGATAATATGCCTTTCTCTATCTCTTTCGTATACACCTTCATTGCATTATCTCTCTCTAGCTAAAAATCATTTGTGTTTTATCCACCTATTGATACTTGCATGCAATTGCAAGTGGGATGTTGATCCAAAAATAACCAAAAGCTAGCATCTAATCAGTTTCATTGTTACTGCGCATCTGTCAGCACATGTAATATGTATTATCTGTGCATATACACGCACAATTACACGCGCTTACAGACGCGTTACGTAAGTATAATTTTTTTTAAAAAAAGTTGTGGCTTTCTTTTCAAACCAGTGCTTTCCTACGTTTTTTTCGTGTTTTCTGCAGTTCGAGCTCGACATCACTAATCATGTCTATCTATTACTTCATGAAGACAATGAGGGAAGGAAATAAGAGTAAAAAGAGGATAGGAGGAAGGAAGAGCCAAAGAGTAAAGAACAAGAGCCAAACAGCAAGGAAGAGAAGAAGATTCAAGCAACTTACTAAGGGAAGGGAGAAGGAGGACAAGGAGCTTGCAACCTAGCCGCCACCCATTGGAATAAGCAAAGAAGGCGAGTTCTTCTTCTCTCTCTCAATCTTGTTTGCTTTCTCTGTCTGTTTGTCTCTCTCTCTCTCTCTCTTTACATGCTATAGACTATCATCTATGGAGGTTTTTTTGCATGTTTTTAAACCAAGTTTGAAAAAATGGTCCAACTGTACATGTCTATCAGCATGCCCAGCCTGACAGTGTAGACGCAGGTATAGACGCGGAAATAGACACGCTGACAGATGCACACAAAGATGCAGGTATAGACGCAGCATGTAATATATTTTATCTGCACATGGTAATATGATTTTTCTTGTGTAGATATGGAATCCTAGATCTTCTAGCACTGATCCTGAGTTGGAATGCATGAACAACACCTTAGCGGAGTTTTCTAGAGGTGTTAGTAGCTTTTTTGGAGGTTTTCCAAACAAGGGCAATTCATAGGGGAGATGACCAATTATCTTGGTCGCCCTCCCACTGCAGAGGAGGTTTTCAGTGTGATGTCTGGGATACCTATCACATCTTTGCCTAGCACTGTCGCACAAACAGCAAACCTTGGCACACCTCTACTAACAGGTACTCCACATACTATGCATACACACAGATCAGCTGATGCACAGGGATCAGCTCAAGTACATGGATCGGATGAAGCACATGCATCTGCAGAAGCACATGCATCGAGTGAGGTAGAGGGTAGTGCCTGTTGAGGGAGGAGGGAGAGTTGTGCGGGAGGACGAGAAGGTCGAGGGCTTTGTGGGGGTTGCCTAGGAGGTGGCTCTCGATCACCCTCACCAGGAAATGAGAGAGGTGAGCCTCCACAAATGTACTACTCTGTCACTGATGTTGGTGGTATCTTTCATGACTTTGAGGGGAGGGAAGTGATAGCCTACTTGACGAGTGCCGTGCATGCCACATACAAAGATTGCATGATTTCCTTCAAGCACAAAAAAAATGGTTTGTCACAAGAGGTGCTGCGGGCAATACATAGAAGGTATCCTAATCCCGAGAATTCACGATTCTCAGATGATTGGAAACGGTCAAAGGTGAGAGACGCACTTCATAACAAGAGGTCTCACCTTATGACGTGCGCCAAGGAGTCACTGTGGAGACAAGAGCAGGGGCGCCCTGGATATGGCCAACCACCCAATTGCCACCGCAGGGAGTAGAAAGAGGCCAAGAGGAGAGCAGCAGAGAAAATGACAAGTCATCAGCATGCAGAGGCACGACGTATCCAGATGGCAACCATGGGATCGTCGCATTATGGATCGGGTGGCAGGGAGTCATGGAAGGCTAAGTTTGTAAGTATTATTTGATTTCTTTTTTAAAATTAAAATTTGTAATTTGTTTCACTTCATTATGTAGTGTGTTCTAATACGTTGTATGTTCAAATTGTTTTGTAGTATCATATCGTTGGTAGGATGCCTACTCTTAGAGAGGTAGGCTGCCATCGAGGTCATAACCGGGCGTCCACTTGGCAGCATTTCTACGAGGAGGGACCCATCACGGAGGAGCAATATAATCATGCCATGAGGATTCCACAACCAGAAGATGTATGTTTTATTTTTTACATGAAAAGTATAGGTAACTCTAATTTATTGTTTGTAATGGTATTTATATACCTTAATCCTTTGAGTAGGCGAACCCTGATGCAATTGAAGATAGTGAAGGGGGGGACTAGCAGTAGCGGTGGCGGCAGCGGCAACGGCACAGGCAGCGGTGGTGGTAGCGATGATGATGCCTCTTCTGAGGAGATGTAGAGGAGCCCCATGCATGCATGCCTCCCCTTGGCTTGTAGTTTTCATTTTTGATATGTATTACTTTCAGCTAGTGCTTGCGACCATGACCATGCTTGAGGTCACAAGCACTAGAACTCATCATGTAAAAATGTTTCATCTATATATATGAGATTTCGTGTTCTACATACGTTGTTTTGTTTTCAGTGCAAAAATATTCGAAATAATCTTTCTCTGTTTTCCCTAAGCATACAATTTGATGTTGATGGGGGGGAAAAAAACCAGAGCAAAGCCAAATGCTCTCTAGTTTTTTTTTTCACACCTCTGTTTTGCGCGTCTATCAGCGCGTCTAAATTGCAGGATAAATACGCATCTATTCTCGTCAAAAACTTGCAGAGTAAACGCTTTTTTAGACGCGCAGATACACACGTGTATAGACGCACAATATGAATATATCCACTTTCTTATAAATATGATTATATATTTACGTAGCACGTCAATACGCGCGTCTATATGGACGTGTAACTCTAACTATAAGTACGCTTTTAGACGCAAATTTTAGACGCAGCAGTAGACACGGTAATAAACGCGCATAACATTTTTTAACACAGTTCAAATATTGCGTCTACAAGCCCCCTATGGAGCCTTTTTGTTGTAGTGTTACTCTTAGGTAGGGGGCTTTAGCCGCTCAATGATATTACTTTTGCATCTTCATTGCATTATTACCTATTATGACAAGTGTGATCGGGGCATTCATCAAATTTACACACTCTGTAAGGGGCTTCAAATGTCCTTAGTGTGTTGAAGCTCTTAGGAAACCCTTTAAATTTGAAGCTTGATTTTTGGGAATCAATTTCTTCTTCTTTCCAAGTGGGACTTGATCAAACACGAGCGTCGAGTACTCTCTATCTTCATGATTATTGAGTACCCATTAAGTGGTTATAGTGGGGCCAAGCTAAAACTTAACCAAAACAATTCCATCTTTTCTAAAAATAAATTGTTAGAGAAAATTGTATTTGAGCATGCCCAATGGTAATTGTCCCCTTCTCAAAAGGTTAAAATCCATTGAGAAGGATTTTGGAGTCTTTAGTACCAAGGCTACTGCCATTCTTAACAAGTAACAATAAGCTACCATGTGTTAGATATATCATAAAGAAAAGAGATGTTTAGGGATCAGTAATCATGTCTATCAAGAAAGAGGGGAGAAGTCAATGAAACCCTTATGTTGTGAGTTTTGGGAGATCATAGTCTTTGGAAACAAAGCTAAGAGATGACTCAAACCTATAGGGTTCAAGGACCAAATCAAACTTATCTTGTTCGATGAAGCTGGTAGCATGATCAAGGAGTCCATGAAGGGATGGAATGTTTTTAGGGTTGTTTTCCTCAATAGGATTAATCTTTTTAAAAACTCTAGGTATTTGGGATAATCCCAACCTCTCTGGCACTTAATGAAACTTTTCCCGAGTGTAGGATAAAAGGGATCCATGCCTTCAAAGTCATGAGAAAAGAAGGTCAAGTCTACAATGCCTTCAAAATCATGAAAAAGAAGGTTAAGTCTACAATGTGTTTTGCAAAGCTCTTGAAAAAGGTGAGGTGTAAAGTAATCTTTCTTCTATGATGATGTAGATTTTATTTTACCCATGCTTTAACATATTGGGTATGAAAAAGAAAAGACCACATTTCATGGTACTCTCCTATCCTTTAATACACCCAAAAGCTATTACTCAAAGTAATCAGAAGCCCCCTACTCCAAGTGGTGGCTACAACCCACTTAGGTATAAAATCTAAAGCAAATTGATCAAACACAAGTCCTTGGGGGTTCACTATATGTAAATTCTTTATATCATTCATGGCCTATTTTTTAAAAAAAGCCTTATTTATGATTTTTTCCTAAATAAAACATACACTTTTTCTATTCAATCTATGAATAACCCCTTTATATGGCACCCTTCTATATGTAAAAGGATGTGTAAAAATAGTATTTTAAAAATCCATTCTTTTGAATACACGTGGGTGCTTACATATTTACGAGTGATCCCCACATGCATAAATTGTGAGTGATATAGTCTTCAAAGGTGAAATGTGTTAAAAAACAAGTGAGCATAAGTCTACCACTCTATTAGACAAGAATTGAGATCATTGTACAAGATGACAATAACATCTCAAGAACAACTTTACTTTATGGATCTATCAATAATAGGGGTCAACTTGTCAACAAAATAAAGATAGACAAAACAATGTACTTTCATAAGTTTCAATCATATGATATTGAAAATTTTTATGGTCTCTAATGTTACAAGAAATAATTGGCCTTTAGTTTGGTGGTATATCTTGGAATTTGGATCTCTAAGTAAGGCTACTGATATATCATATCAAGTGCATAATTTCAAGCCTTTAAAAGTGAGAGAAAAAAATTATTAAATAAGAGTTGTAGTCATTATCTATTGAGGTTGGAAATTATGAATTGAATTATCACGGAGAAAATCTTAAGATATGGTGACAACTAACAAAAAAAATTCAATTTTTTTCAACACACTAAAAACCACTAAAAAATCAATCAAAGCCACAAATCTAACTTGCTCAACATCATTGTCATGTGATCACATGTTTAGTAAAGGAAAACATCAAGAAAGACCATCTACACAAAGAATTTAATTGTATGCCTACTTTGCCCAGCTTCACAAGGTGATAAGACCAATATAGAGAAAGGACAGAGAGTCTTTGAAAGTATCCAACATTCCAAATAATCATGAAGTCCTCGAATCTTAGAGGGTGGACCCTGGGCGGTGCACCTTATAGAACTTATAAGATACCACGCAAATTCAATAGAAATGGTATTTTATTTAGCAAAATTTATAGGATTATATTTACAAAAGGTGTTTTCAAATTACAATTTAAAAAGTATATGTAAGTTTAGTAAAGTAAAAGGGGTCATTGATGGCCTTATAGCATGTAAAAAAGGGTATTTCTTAATACCCTTTGAACATGTGCTATATAGATGATTTCTTATAGGTGCACCCCTCGAGGTGGAGGGTGGAGATGAAGGTTAAGCCCATAATTAGAGGAAAAGGGGGGCACTTTACTTGACATAGCCCATTCTTTTTTAACCTTTTGAGAAATGGGTTAAGGAGGAGAAGTGCGCAATAGATGGCACTTTTTTGTTGATTTCTAGGGCTGATTAAATGTAATTCTCAAGAGAAAACACTTGTTTATGGATTTCTTGTGTCAAGGCAAGGATTCAAAGCAATCCAGAACTTCTATAGGGTGTTCATGGCATGTATGAAACTGTGCAAGAAATTATCTTTTAGATTTGAATAGGCACTACAACATATACATGCTATAATGACGTTTTCTTTATATATGAAAAAATATCCTGTCGTCGCTATTAGCGTCGCTACAAAACCGTCGCTATTTGCCTCACTAATTTCGTCCGTATTAGCGACGAAAATAGCGATGGTTACAGAGGAATTTCAACACTAATACCGATGAAATTAGCGATGAAAATAGCAACGGTTATAGAGGAATTTCTGATGCTAATATACCGACGATTGCAGAATTATTTTGCGACGCTAATACCAACGGTTGCAGAAAAAAAAAATTGTGAGATGCAGCCCTGCCACAGTTAGAGCCACACAGGGCTAAGAGACAATTCCTACTGTCAAAGAAGTTAGACAATCAATCCCAAATAATGATAAGACTTTCCAAACAAGTACTTTCATGACATTAGTAAACACAAATGTGCATTGCATTGATAAAGAAAATAACAGAACTTAAATTGAGAAGTGCTACTGCGATAAAGCAAATATGTATACACCTGTACATCAATATGTGGTGAATAACATGGAGATGTGTATATGGAGTCATGCTACAACATAGAAGTCCGAATCATATACACTTAGCTATTACATATGGAGGATAGAGACCATAAGGCCTTACATAATACAAGATGGGGAGTAATCCTATGTAGCCTAATCTGCTCTCTACGACTCATCCGCATCAGACAACTCCTCTCGTTGTAGTGGCATATCGAATGAAGCCTGCAACAGCAAATACATATATAATTGTGAGTACCAAATACAAACTGACATATAATGACAGATTTCTCAAATTAGGAATGATATTTATTACTACTTACCGATCCTCCGCGAGCATAGAGCTTCTTGATCAGGGCACTCAAGCCATGCTTCTCCCTGTATGTCACCTCTAGTGCAATCGGGTCGCGATTCGTAAAACCTTGCTGTGGCACACAAACATTGAAAATCAACGTACTTGAGATTCATGTTCGAAATACATACATCAACATGGATGTCATTAAATTAGAGTACTCTACCCTATTAATACTTATGAAATCTGCCAGGAATGTTGCGTAGCCGCCCCTACCAAGGTGATGCACCGATCCTGTGTCCAAGCGCGCCTTTGTTGCGTCCTTCTGCTGCTTCAGCTTGTCTGGAGTGGATGTTGCCTCATCTTGGAGATTACTCCAGTCCTCTGTATCCAGCCACTCTGGCTTCGATTTGCCCTGCTTGACTGCCTCGCGTGCATCAGACCGCCTATGCGACTCATAGTCATGCATACGCGTCATCATCCACCCTCTCGAATATCTATCATTGCTAGAGGGCTGAGGGAACTCTTGATACAATGTATCGATTATGTACTCCTTCCTGGCATCTGGGATCTTCTTCCCGAAATACTTATTGGCACAACTCATGCATCCTAGAGATGACAGCTTTTCCCTCATCATTCATGTATAAATGGCCAGTGGCCTTATCTATGAGATACGAGTAACCTGCAAGATTTTGCAAATGGGCACTTTCATGACATTAATACAAATGTGTCAAACACAACTTGAATTGATAAGTGCTACTGCAAAAAAGGATGCGAAAATACATACCTAGAGGAGTGGGTTTCGTGTACTTCTTGTCAGCCCTAGGAGTGATCGGTGGGGTGCATAAAAGAGTGGGAGCAGTAGACGTCTGCCCGCCACTACCAGTGAAAGACGGTGTCGACTCCATGGTGGCAGTGCGAGTGGGAGAGACTGCATCTGTATCCGCACAACAGGAGCTGCCTACTCCTCGACTACGTGACTCTGAAGCAAAGCGAGACCTATGATTGCGTCTACTGGAGACCGAAGCATCGGACCGTCCAGAGTCTGCCAATCGTGCTGAGGTGGAATGGGAAAGCTGTGTATCGGCTCTATCTCTGACCCGTACTAGCTGCTCTGGTGAGAAACGCGGTAGCATCGTGTCAATGTCGTCATATGTAAAATTGCGACTCGTCCTGCCGTCCGTGCCCAAATCCTAAACTTGCACATACAAGGAAAAATAATAATATTAGATAATGAATTGCAAGACATAATAGAACTAAGACTTCATTTTAAAGTACTAAAAAAAATTAGATAATACAAAACACCATACTCCAAAAACATACAAACTGTCCTAACCGATTTGCAAAAAATGGCATTGCTGTAGTGGGAGGAACGTTTTGATCGAGTCACTTTTGTTTAGGGTCCCACAATCTCATATTGACATAGCTCAGTATACACCGGGAGATCTATACAAAATTCTCCATAAAATGAGGACTCTACTTCATTTTCAAAAAACCCATCCTCTATCTCCTCTATCTCCATAGGTGAGATGTCTTGGTCCTCCAGTCGGTTCATCCTAGTTTCTTGTATGCCTTCTATCATTGTTGCTATTAAAGGTGTTTTGGGTAGGCAAAATGTAAGATTTCAACGTTCTACAAATTGCAATGAAGCACATTATTAGAGTACTACATAGCACATTTTAATGGCTTTCAATAAAGAATCATACACATCATAATATACCTGAATAGCTATGTCACACTCGCATCGCTCCATCCATACTTTGTTTGTATGCTCAACAATGCAAGAAGTGTCTTCAAATGGGATACCCGACTCCCATCATACAATGGAATGGCAGCCTCCGCAATTAAAGGATCTTGGGATTTCGAGTCCATCGGAAGCAATGATTCGATCATGTCCTCTAACTCGGGCTCCAAAAAAGCAGGAGGATCGTCCATGTCTCTAGCATTCTCACCCATAGAAGGGGGTTAAGAGTTATCACCTTCTATGAGACAGTTAGTTATCTCAGACGGCATTTGTATAGAGCACGGACGAACCCGTCTTATTGGATGCAAGAGATCTGCAGACTGCAATGTATCGACATGGTCCTGACCCTGTCAAGGACGTTAAGGAGCTAACTTCTAAGATAACCCCAAACTATTATACTTAAATCAATTACATGTTATATAGTAGTGAGAGAGAACTTACCGCAATCTCGTAATTCAAGACTGCTTGGTCGATTATCTCAACTCGAAACTCTCCATACCATGCACGTGCTGTATGGACAAACGATGTTTCCAACGAATGGCCAATTTGCATTGCATGCATGGATAGGGGACACGTTGTCGTCGCGTTAAGAGTTGAAGGTCTACCACCGGGGCTTTTAGTACAGAAGAAGAGTTTAGGATTTAAGATTCGGGAAGGGAAAATAGATTGGGGTTTAATAAGATCTGGGATTTAGAAATGATTTAGGTACGGAAGAAGAGTTCAAGCCTTTTCACTATGTAGTTAGCATACATGAACAGAAGGAATAAGTCTATCTTGATTACATCAAATGCCTCTGGATACATATATAATTTCATAAAGGATATTTCCAGATTCTCAATTCATTTATGAATGTCAAATGCAAGTTCTAATGGCATTTATTTCAAGTACATAGATGGATTTCAACCCTTTGGAACTAGTATATTGTTGATAGATTCAAATGCATCCAAGATTTGGGCCAAAGTTACATGAAATGAATTGAAAAAGTATAATTTTAGCTTCAGCCCTGTTTTAAAACAGAAAATTCCAGCCCATAATCAAGTTCAAAATGAGTGCATAAACTCAAGAAGAAGCACTTCTGATCATTCATGAACAATATCCTGAAGAAAAGAGGTCATTTCCTTCCATTACAACCATAAAAATCCCATGTTTGCTCATAAAAATAGACCAAAACAGTGGGATGCCCTGTTTATGATTGGTTATTTCAGCCCATAACAGCCCGTATGTCTTCAATATCCTCACCCTTTACTTGCCCCAAAGTCACTCAAGTACTTGGGTACAAGTCGGGCTTCATTGGACCAAGAATATGGTAGACAAAATGAGAGAAGTCGTGCATAAGAGCAGGCTGAATACTCTTCTCTCAGATTTTCCTCTTTTATAGACTGTTTCAACATGCATTTTCGTCAGACCAAAGAGGCACAGAAGTGGAGCTCTCACCATGTTTGCATCTTCAGTAGTTGGGCTTGTTGATCTTCATTTTGCATGCTCCATATCATGCACCATAGCTCCAGCTCTCTCCAGTTTGCCTCAGACTACGCAGCCTGCATTTTGCGCCGAAAAATGAGGGTTGCTCCCTGCTCAGTCCCTGGTCACATTTTGACCTACCCAGGTCACTTGCTGGTCACTTAAGTCTGTTACTCCAGGTCCCATGTGGACCTAGTGGACTTTTGGCATCTTTCTTGTGTTCTGACCATATTTTTGCACTTGAATTAATGTGATTTATCCTGCAGACTGTGAATTACTTCCAGATGACCAAGTTGTAGGTTCCCATAGACTTATTTTTCATAAATATACATGGTATAACTGAAAATTATATGCTAAATACAAAAGAACTTGTGTAACTAAGGTGGTTATTGGATAACAATGTCTGAATTTTGTATGCAAATTTCTCATATAACTTCTAGTGAAGCTCTTCTGTGTTCATAAGAATCCCATGATTTATATTATGAACAATAAACTCTTTGACATTCACCCCCTCCTAACCTGCACATCCTCCGGCATGTGCCATTTCATAAGATTACAGGTCAAGGAGGGTCTTCTTCTTCTTCTTCATTCTCTAAGTCTTTTTCTTCCTGCATGTCTTCAAGTAGAGGGCTTATATCTAAGTCATCAAGTTCATAAGTTGAAGATTCTCTTCGTTTGAAGAGTTTCATTCGTTTCCCAACTATTGGAATCTTAATCATGGTCCCATCCATTTCAACCAAAGAGTAAGTAGCATTATTATGTACTACTTTTACAACATAAGGTCCAAACCATCGCTTGGCTAACTTCCTATGAGCACTATATTGATTGTCCAGGCTGCTATCATAGATAAGAACCCAATCATTCTCTTGCATAGCTCTTGGACGGAGTCGATGATGCTTGTCAAACCTCTTCCTATTCTTTAATCTTGCTGTTTTTAGCCTTTCAATGGCTGTTTTGACATCTTCTAGCCTTCTTTCAAGTTGCCTTATGCGTAAAGACAACAATTCTTCTCTATTCATGCCTTCATCCCAAGGAAAGTTACTCCATGTGACAATGGATTCCTCAATAGGCATAACAGGTGGCTGCCCATACATGAGTTCAGCTGGCATATATCCTGTCACTGCACTATGGGTAGTTCTATCAGCCCATAATGCGAATGGTAGCATTTTAGGCCATTCCCTCAACTTTCCTTTGCATGATTTTGCTAAAGCTTTAAGAATTGGTTGATGACCTCTTTCACTCTTACCATTGCCTTCAGGATTGTAGGTTGAAGTAAGAGAGAGCTTAATTCCCAATGGAGCAAAGAAATGGCAAGCCTCATCGGCATCCAATTCTCCTCTATCAGCAGTTGCTTTAGCAACACATCCATACCTGCAAAATACTTCTTCAAGTAAAAATCTACAAACAGCATGAGTGGACTTTGTTGTCAAGGCCTTTCCTTCCACTTGATTTGTGAGATCTTCTCTAGCAAGTACTAGATATCTCATGTTCCAAATTCCTGTAGGCATGGTTACTAAATCAATAACCCATCTATAGTGAATGGATAAAGGATAGGTAGGTTGAAGCCCATCTCTATGCTTTACCATAGAATACATTTGACAAACATGACAAGACTCAACAAAATGCTCAATGTCTTTATACATGTTTTGCCACCAAAATTTCTCTTTTATTTTGGCAAAAGTGCCCCATATGCCTCTATGACCAGCCAATAGGCTTTCATGGAATTCTTGCATGACCTGTCTTTGTGTTTTTTTATCTCCTAAGACACGAACAGGCGCCCTTCCTTTCTTTTTCGCATGCCTCTATCCATCTTTATGAAAAAAACCATAGGCTCTTCTCTTAATTCTCTTGAACTCTTCATTAGTCCAATCTTCCTTCTTTGTCATAGTGCTCAAAAATTGGCCAATTTTTAGCCAATCATCTACATAATATTCTTCTTTAAAGTATGAACAAACCATAACAAAACATTGAATATGTTGTTTACTAGCTGTCCATTGTCCTTCTTTGGTTGATTCATCCTTCCTTGCTGATGTGATATTTGTTTTAGCAGTTGAACCTATTGTATTTGCTGTAATTTTTGTTGTACTAGCCTTTTTGACTTCTGAATCAATATTAGATTCAACTATACTTGTTGTTTTCATATTTGTACCTGCGTTAACAACATCATTTATAAACTCTGATTCTTCTTCATCCATCATTTTTTCTTTATCCATATATCTGGCACGTGAAAGCATGTCAGCAACTGGATTATCTCTACCTGCAATATGTTTCAAATTAGAATTTAAGGATTTAATATAGGCTATCCATCTTAGCATGGCTATGTCAAGAGTGGAACAATTGGCGATCGTGCCCAAGAGTGGAAAGCAATCTGTCTCAACTATAACATGTGCGCCCATGAAGTACTCCCTGTCACATTTTAATGCAGTTACTACTCCCCAAAGCTCTCTTTTAATTTGAGCATACCTTCTTTGTCGTTCATTAAGAACCTTCGCTCCAAAGCGGATTACATATTTGTTGCCTTCAAGGTTGTCTTGACCAACTGCCCATCCTATTCCAACAGGACTTGTGTCCACTGTGAGTATAATGGGCTATCCATTAGAGTAATTAGCCCTCTTTAAAGTGGGGGCTGAAGTCAGCATTTTCTTGAGTTTCCGAATAGCCTGAGCGTGTTCTTTTTCCCATGTAAACCTTTGGCCCTTTCTCAGAAGCTGATAAAGACTTTCAGTAACATGGGCAAAATGTGGTATCCAAATAAGGTAGAAGACACGTGCACCAAGAAATCTTCTCACTTCTGAAACATTTGTACATTCTTCCTGCATTTTGCTGATAGCATTTATTTTGGATGGAGAAGGCTTTCGGCCATATGGACCACACATATGACCGACCACAAGGACTTCTTCGACTCCAAAAACAGATTTAGCTCCTGAAATAGTAAGATGAACTTCTTCTAATTTAGATAAGATTTAAGCACAATCATTAATATGATCAGAAACAAACTTTCGACATCTAAGTTCATTGAGTTCTTCATTTTTCTCATGAACTTCATATCCTTTAATTGGAACATAGTCAAGAAAAGGAAGAGTCAATTGAGGAATATAATCCCTCAATACTTTATGCATAACATTCATCATGTGAGCTACTGAATTCGTAGCCCCTTGAGGTAGAGTACACATGCGGACAAGGCCAAGAGGTGTTTTCATTATGGTAATGTCACGGCTTTCGAAAGCAAGCTGAAATTAGTCATAGCTTGAATATAAGTCTCCCATGGAATAGATTGCCCTACCTGCAAAAGCTTCAGCAAACTCATCCACAATTGGTCCTGATCCAACATTTCTAATAGTGACTTTATTGACGGGTTGTAAATCTTGAATAAATCATAAGGATCCATTCTTCTTAGGCACGGTAAACCAACGGTTGGAATATGGAGCTGAAGATGGCTCCAATATTCACATTTTAATCTTTTCATTTAAAAGTTCCAATAACTTAGGCAAATGAGCCCTTGGAATCGGAATTGGTTTAAGATTCCAAGGCACATATGGGACCGTAAAAATTACCATTGGTGCCACAATGCTTGGATCCACACAGCCAATTTCATGTGGCTGAAATGAAAAAGCTTTACCATGGTTTTTTAACATCTGCATGAAGATTTGCTTTTCAGCCGCGGCAAGAGAAAAGAGTCTTCACCAATTTTCAGCTTTTGTAGACTTTCTGCTGTAAATTGGTGACCAATATCTTTAGGATCACAAAGGCTTGAGTGCTGCAAAGAAAACAAAATGCTAACTGTTAGAAACATGATTGTCAGTACAAAGAATATTTTAAAAAAACAAACAAGCAAAACAAAAGATAAACTTACAAAGTCCTCCAAATATGTCCTATGGCTGCCACTCCCAAGATGATGGACCACTCCGGCCTCGAGTTGTGCCCTCGCCGCTTCCCACTGCGACTCCAACATCCTGGCGAATCTGTAGCCTCCTCCCTCAGTCGGCGCCAATCGTCTGCATCTAACCACTTGGGCTTTGCAGCCCCACTCTTGATTGCCTTGCGTGCGTCGGATCGTCTATGTGACATGGATGCACGCATACAATCCATCATCCAGCCTGTAGAGAATCTATCTACTGCGGCTGGCACCGGAAACTCCTCGTGCAAGGATGCTACTATGTAGTCCTTGCTCCCCTCCGGTATGTTCTTCCAATGATCCAGGACGTTGTGCCGAAAAACTTGTTGGCACAACTCTCTCATGCGAGCCATCACACTCCTCCCCTCATCATTCATGATGATGACTCCTGACCTACTATCAACCAGATATCCATAACCCTTAGGAGTCTGCCTAAGATGGGTCCTCTCCCATCTTCGTCCACGCTCCTGGGCATATCTAGGAGACCCCTCTACATCCGGTGTACCGATGGGGGTGACCTCTCTCGGAGTGGCACTCAAAGGGGTGCCACCTTGCTGACGGCTGCGCAAAAGCCAAAGTAACTGGAGTAGACGTCCCCACAGGTGTGACAAATCCTGGAGGTGACGCAGCTCCAACTGAATGACGAGACCGAGACACCACATCCGTATCTCCACAGCAGCATCCCCCTAATCCCGATGCAGTCCCTCCCTTTGGCCCAAGTTGTGAGCGTCGAGATCGTCTGCTCAAAGCTAAAGCATCTGATCGCGCTGAAGCAGATCTAGCAGCGCGCCCTGACGAAGAATGAGACAGCTCCTGGTCTGCCATCTCTCTAAATCTTGCAAGCTGGTCTGGAGACATGCGTGCCATCATGTCCTGAAACTCCTCATCGCTCATCCCTCGACTCATCCTGAAAATGTCACCTGCACAGATAAAAAATGGTGTTAGAATAATCAATTTAAACTATACAAAGCACAGTAATATAAATCATTTTTAAAAAATTCCTCTTAAAATGCATATCTTATGTACCTTTATAAGAGATCTAAACAACGAATTGAGTAATACAATTCTCCAAGAATGAAGTATCCTATGGTCCCATGTTAATCTCCTGATACAACTCTGCATACACTGGAAGGTCGATAGACACGTCACCATAAAAGAATGAGTCTGTCTCATTCTAAAAAAATTCTTGGACTCCTGTATTTCCATCATTGTTAGCCGATGCAGGCTCCAAGCTTGCGGCGGTCTCCACCCCTTGTAATATCGACCCCTCTATTTGCATATTATCTTCATCTATGCCCGGAACATCGCTTTGATCATATACTCTTGCACTTCGAGGAGTTGAAGATATAACATACCACCATCGAGGTTGTCGAGGGTTTGGATAGAAGATTACCTGTTCACAAACACGTACAAAGCGAGTTCAAACCATTGTGACATAAACCATGTCGTATTACAATTAGCAAGCAAATGACTCTATGCACCTGTTCACAATGGGCCGGCAACACAAAGGTGTCGCGCAAATCCGTCCATTTTTTTTCGGAATCTATTTCGAGAAATCCAGATGGACCTCGTCGAACTGTTGCTCCAGCTCCTCCAAGTACCACTTTGAACCACTGCACATCGAATAGTATCATGGAGAAGCTACGGTAATCCACCGTAATAATACTTTGCAAGTTCCCAAAATACTCCATCTCATCCACAACCGTGTTCAGATCCGTTGCTCATCGCCAGCTCTCTTGCTCAAACCTTGCCATGACACCACAGTCCATTGTGGAGTGCATTTTGTCAATACGCTCCACGTGAAATGTCATCCGTGCGACTACGCTGCACTATATATTTTGTACTGTAAATTGAAACACTCAAATTAGATGTCGCATATAAAATTTAGATAGGACATATTCTAAACCCCTCATCACCTTTGGACTACATCTCCTCAAGAATTCCGACTCCTCCATTGAGACCTCTGTCCCTTCACTGGATGCTGCGGTCAAGGCTCCATGCAACCATCGTGTTGACATAAATTGCGGCATCTCCTCCATGCCTTCGGGATATTGAATCGGTCGATGATGCGTACTGCGTCAGAATTCAGCTCGCGCTTCCTCTCGATCTTGCCTTGCAATCTGGTACTTGGCGAGCCATGTCTCCATGGAGGCATGGTGCAACATACAAAAGCGATTCACCTTCTCTTCCATTGAGGCATCCATTATTTTTTCTACCCCATTTCCAACCACCACATCTCCAATCAGTCTATCATCATCCTTCAGCATCCATAGCATTTCATTGTTTGGTTCCACCGTTGGTAGCCATTGTGAGATATGCACTAACGCCTCTGACACCAACCAACCTTCGGCCATGCTACTTTTTGGCCGAGCTCGTTGTCGCACAAAGCCTTTCAAGGTTTTCATGAAGCACTCCAGGAATAACATCCATCGCGTATGGACAGGTCCAGCAATCTCCACTTCGTCCACAAGATGCACAAGAAGGTGAACTTGTATCGTGAGCATGCTAGTGGGCAGGTATTTTTCAAAGAGACAGACCGTCTCCACTGCTCCCTGCCTCACGGATTCAATAGTGGACGTCTTAATCTCTTTCTGTGAGATCCATTGCACCAAAGTCGACAACTTGTAAATGGTCCCGCGAATTTCTGGAGTAAGGCATCCTGCAATCGCGATCGGTAGGACAAACTGCCACAAATGAGAAAGCATTATGAATAATGGCCACTTTTCAAATTGCAAAATGCCCACGCTAATTACAATCCATTTTGTTCACAAACCTAACATATCTTATGCCAATCATGGGATTTTAGCCCCGACAATTGGTCATCTTTAGAAAATGCGGACCTGAGAGAATGCATCATACTCGTCGGAGTGCAGATATACTTGATTACTTGCTTCACAATGCGCTCTTCTTTGGTGGAAAAAACCCAAGGAGCGCGAGGAAGCTGCACTCCACCATGAGCACTCGACTGCAGCCAAAGTGCCTCCATCTTACCTACCTCCTTCAAATCCATTCATGACCCTATAGTGTCTCTCTTTCCTGTGATGTGGTCCCATAGCAAGCTGCCCACATTCTTGAAAATATGCATGGGATCCAACAAGTGGTTGACCTGTAAGTGGGTCCAATATGGCAACTCGTAGAAAACAGAGAACCGTCGCATTCCATTTGGATGTGATTCCGGGTTTACCATTTTCAGCTCGTACCAGCTTGCGGCGTTCATATGTGTTGGAGGTCGTCCAAGAAAACCTTCCTTGAGTTCATGATCCTCCGGCAAGAAAGCGGTGTGTCCTTGATATACCATCTTCTTCATGGTTTGTGACCTTCGGGAGTCTAATAGTGGCCCACACAATGGACATGCATGATACCCTGAGGTAACCAGACCTATAAGGCGAGCCACGACCTAGTGAATACTTGATTAAATGAGATAAAATATAGATATTACCAACGAGAACGGAGGTCTCCTCACCTGAGCACTCTCCCAATCTCGGAAAGTCATGCATCGTCCACATGAGAATGGCTTGAATGTTGGCTGACTGCCGACCATTGCACCTGCTCATATCTTGCACAGTGACCCCCTCCTCCCACAAAATCTTAAGCTCATCAACTAATGGACGAAGATACATATCCATATTTTTTACTTTGTAGCGGCTTGAGACGAGCAAGCTAAGGATGAGATGTCCTTTCTTCGTAGAAAGCCATGGAGGGATGTTGTAGTTGACAAGCACTATAGGCCACACACTGTAAGAAGTTGAGCGTAGACCGAATGGGTTCACACCATCCATTGCGAGACCGAGCCGAAGATTCCTTGGCTCTCGCGCAAAGCCTGGGAAGGTAGAGTCAATGTGGCTCCATGTGCGCGAATTTGCTGATATTCGTTGAATCTGTGGACCTATTCTCCACATGCCACATTGTCAAGCTTTCCATGCCGGACGTGAGAAACATGTGGTTTATGCGGGGGATGAGCGGAAAGTGTCTGAGAACTTTTTGAGGGATGGTTTGCCCTTGCAAGTCCTGTGGATACCTGTGAGCACCACACTTTGGACATGTCTCCATAGTCTCGTATTCATCTCGAAACAGTATGCAGTCATTGATACATGCATGGATGTTATTGTAGTCCATGCCAAGCTTCCATAAAACATGTCGTGCATAATCACGAGACCCAGGCATGGTATTTGCAGGTGGTAATATATGATATTTCAATAACCTGAAAAAAATCATAAAACACCTTGAAAAAGCACAAATTTTTGTAATAATAGTGTCAAAAAAAAATCAATGAAGCCTATGTGCAAGGTACCTGAATAACTCGGTCACACTCGTATCGCTCCACCCGTATTTTGCTTGCACACTTAAGAGTGCAAGCAATGTCTTCAACTGAGATACTCGGCACCCATCATATAATGGTATGGATGCTTCCTCTCTAAGCGGGTCAGATGTCTCGACATCCATGGGAATCAATGCATTGATCATTGCCTCCATCTCAGGCTCCAAGATTGTAGGTAGGTCGGGAAGGTTGTCTGTCTCCTGTGGCATTGACGGTATAGATGGGCCTTGCGAGTGGTGGATTGGCTCCTGCAATCCATCCATCGCATGTCCACGAACTCTTCTAATTGGCCGCAAAGGGTGCACTCCCCCTTGGGTCGAGACATCACCCCCCTGGATAGAAAATTTGCCAACAAGACCCAATCTTATTGTGTATGGTTTTCAATTAGCTTGCGAGTACAATGCATGATTAATATTAACTTCAAATTACCGTTTGCTGAAAATCCGCAATCGCTGATCAATGATCTCAGATTGAAACTCGCCAAATCGTCGTACGTGTTCTATAGACAATCGGCGTTTTCATCTAATTGCCAACTTGCATTGAGAGCAAGGACATGGGACACGCTGATTAAGATACGCCTCGCGATCTTGAACAATAAGACATTCTTTGTTTTCCATCTTATCTACATTACAGCAAACGAGACTTAAATGGATAGCTTTATGGAGATGTATGTCAAGTTGCAAGTTGACCATAAATCTTGCATTGTACATAGTAGTTGAGAGATTTATTGATGTTATATCTCGGCCCTATATCATGCTCAAGGATTTGTTTGTCCCGGTAGATAATTATTCGTTATTATAAAAAACTACACTAGAGGGCTTTGAGTATAAGTAATCCATTTATGAGCATCATTGAGGATCTCTTAGTCTAATAATAAATCAGTCTCAACAAAAAGCATCTTAGAAATGTGGTTTTTTGTCCTAGGATCGCGTATTAAAATTAATGCCATCTATGAAATTTATCAACTATAGTAATAAAATTTGTTTCAATCAATTCTACTCATAGTCATAAGACCTGAGAGAAAATATCCTATACTCAAGTTAAGGGATTCTTCTTCTATAACAATACTTTTGGGTTCATTTTGATGAAGTACCGTAATGACCATTAGCTAGGGTATCATTTTCTTTTAGTCCTTCCGTTGACTAGTTGGCATGATTTCTAATTTGTTATGCCTATAAAGTTAATACAAAAACAATGAATTATGCATATTACAATTAGATCCCCTACTTGGACATTATGAAGGACATGACCAATTTTAAGCCATCTTAAAGAGTCACCAATGTACGTGGCCCATGGCAAAGCACGTTGCATACCATTATCGATAAGTCTATTATCGTGCATCTTAAATCTCCTAATTAGACGTTATAAAGTGTATGACTAATTTTTAGCCCTCTTAAGGAGTCGATATAATGGTACCCATAAAAAAAGCAAAGTGGATACCATTACCATAATCATGGATATGCTATCATTCCAATATATGTTATCTTTCTCTTTCTCTCCCTCTCCCTCCCTCTCTTTCTCTTTCTCTCGCATAATTTCCTCTCCCTCTCACAATATATCTTAACACTATCCAAAAGCAAAAGGGAGAGGGAGAGAGAGAATGCACTCTCCCTCTCCCTCTTCCTCTCCCTCTCCCTCTCCCTCTCTCTCCCTCTCCCTCACTTTCTCTCCTTCTCTCTCATTTCCTCTCCTAAACAAGCAAAAAAGAAAGTGATTTAAACCTTTAATAAGCAAAAGGGAGAGGGAGAGAGAGAATGCCCTCTCCCTCTCTCCCTCTCGCTCTCTTTCTCTTTCCCTCCCTCTCTCATTTCCTTCCCCTCCCTCTCCCTCTCCCTCTCTTTCTCTCCCTCTCTCTCTCTCTCCCTCTATTTCTCTCTTTCTCTCTCATTTCCTCTCCTAAACAAGCAAAAAAGAAAGTGATTTAAACATTAAATAAGCAAAAGGGAGAGGGAGAGAGAGAATGCACTCTCCCTCCCTTTCCCTCTCCCTCTCTTTCTCTTTCTCTCCCTCTCTCATTTCCTTCCCCTCCCTCTCCGTCTTCCTCTCTCTCCCTCTCCGTCTCTTTCTCTCTTTCTCTCTCATTTCCTCTCCTAAACAAGCAAAAAAGAAAGT
The DNA here is from genome assembly GCF_053477565.2 of Lygodium microphyllum. Classification (NCBI taxonomy): domain Eukaryota; kingdom Viridiplantae; phylum Streptophyta; class Polypodiopsida; order Schizaeales; family Lygodiaceae; genus Lygodium; species Lygodium microphyllum. The sequence continues at coordinate 47,792,435 of NC_141158.1, read as the reverse complement.
GATTTAAATATTAAACAAGCAAAAGGGAGAGGGAGAGAGAGAATGCACTCTCCCTCCCTCTCCCTCTCCCTCTCCCTCTCTTTCTCTTTCTCTCCCTCTCTCATTTCCTCCCCCTCCCTCTCCCTTTCCCTCTCTTTCTCTTTATCTCCCTCTCCCTCTCTCATTTCCTCCCCCTCCCTCTCCCTTTCCCTCTCTTTCTCTTTATCTCCCTCTCCCTCTCTTTCTCTCACATTTCCTCTTCTAAACAAGCAAAAAAGAAAGTGATTTAGACCTTAAACAAGCAAAAGGGAGAGGGAGAGAGAGAATGCACTCTCCCTCTCCCTCTCCCTCTCCCTCTCTTTCTCTTTCTCTCCCTCTCTCTCCATGGTAGACAAAATGAGAGAAGTCGTGCATAAGAGCAGGCTGAATACTCTTCTCTCAGATTTCCCTCTTTTATAGACTATTTCAGCATGCATTTTCGTCAGACCAAAGAGGTAGAGAAGTGGAGCTCTCACCATGTTTGCATCTTCAGTAGTTGGGCCTCTTGATCTTCAGTTTGCATGCTCCATATCATGCACCATAGCTCCAGCTCTCTCCAGTTTGCCTCAGACTGTGCAGCCCGCATTTTGTGCCGAAAAATGCGGGCTGCTCCCTGCTCAGTCCCTGGTCACATTTTGACCTACCCAGGTCACTTGCTGGTCACTTAAGTTTGTTACTCCAAGTCCCATGTGGACCTAGTGGACTTTTGGCAACTTTTGGCATATTTCTTGTGTTTTGACCATATTTTTGCACCTGAATTAATGTGATTTATCCTACAGACTGTCAATTACTTCCAAATGACCAAGTTGTAGGTTTCCAAAGACTTATTTTTCATAAATATACATGGTATAATTGAAAATTATATGCTAAATACAAAAGAACTTGTGTAACTAAGGTGGTTATTGGATAACAATGTCTGAATTTTGTATGCAAATTTCTCATATAACTTCCAGGAAGCTCTTCTGTGTTCATAAGAATCCCATAATTTATATTATGAATAGTAAAATCTTTGATAACGTTGTGTGATTGAGCCAAGCCTCATGATCCCCACCATGTTGGTCATGAGTGCTAGACATCTTGACTGCGATGTAATGGAATGATAATTTAATAACGATTCTATATTGTATATTGGGACCACTCCACTATATGTATTTGAGGTCTTTTTTGTATAATTTTCGTACCTATCTCTTTGAGTTCGGCTCTAAACTTATCTATCTTTGAGGTCGGCTCTAAACTATGCTCACACACATACATTTTTATAACAGTTAATAGATCTTCCACTATGCCTTGAAAGGCACAACTCCTTTTGAAGCCTTTATTGATCAAACGCTAGTAGTGAGTTGTTTTAAAGTTTTTGGAAGCATTACTTATGCTCATAGAAAGAAATTAGACTCTAAATCTCTCAAACGTATTCTCATGAGTAATAGTAACATCACGAAAGCATTTTACTTTTATGATCCTAGAAAAAGAAGTATTTCTACATCTAGAAATATCATTGTGGATGAATATGTAGTTTAGAAAGATCTTGCAAAAGATACAATCCAGACAAAACAAGCATCTCATTTCTCTTTCTCTACATCTCTATCTCTCTCACTCTCTCTCTAAAATTATAATCAAGAAAAACAAGCATCCCCCTTCACACTTCTTTCCATTTCTCTTTCTTTCAACACTTCCTACCCTATATACATTGCAAAGATTGAAGAGAACCAACACAAGAAAAAATATAAAAACACTCTCTTCCATTTCTCTCTTTCAACACTTCCTAACCTACATTGCAAATTAAAGCAACACAAAGATTGAAGAAAAACCAACACTTTCTAACCTACATTGCAAAGAATAAAAACCAACACAAGAAAAAATTTAAAAACACTCGTTTCCATTTCTCTCTCTTTCAACACTTCCTAACCTACATTGCAAAGCAACACAAAGAAACACAAAGATCGAAGAGAAACCAACACTTTCTAACCTACATTGCAAAGCAAAACAAAGATTGTAAAGAAACCAAAACATGGCATACCATCGTGCTCTCTTCTTATTCCACGACCTTTTCGTGTGGGCGACGCTCCTCTCCTCGCGTGCGGCTCGCGGCTTGCTTCCTTGCTCACCTCCCTTGCTCAACTCCCTCTCTTGCTCACCTCCCTTTCTCTTTCTCTCTGCATTCTCCTTGCTTCTGCAGTTCGTGCGTGCGTTTGAAAGAAACATTCGGGTTTTCGCGAAATGTTACCAGAGTAAGTTGTCGCTAATAGCGACGTTTTTAGCGACGCTAATACCGACACATTTTTTTACTTAAAATATTTCGAGGATTGGCGACGTAAATAGCAACTCCGAAAAAAAAACGTCGCTACTTAGCATCATTATATGTGTGTACCCTTGTAGTGAGGGTCTATTATGAACTATTTTAAATAGTGTTCTATGTAAGCCACTACTGTCCATAGAGAGTTCTCATTGTTCTATGCTTGAAGATTGCTATTTATTATCCTAAAACAAGGCTTTTTGAGGCATATTATAGGGTATACTTGTCTACTATGAAGGAATAAGAAGGAAATATTCTCATGAAGCAGTTTTACTATTGTATATATAGAAAAACAGGGTAACATTGTTGTTCATAGAGTTTTCTCTATGATCTAGCTCTAATCTTCTATGCTTGAATTATTGGAAGTTGAAGAGTGTATATCGAGAATGGATGATGGATGTTTTATGTTGATACCATTGTCAAACTTTCAACTATGCTAAATTTTGGGATGAAATTAAAAAACAACATGATTCATGTGTGTTTGTTGAATATGTATAAGATGATTGAGGAGTTTGTGAAGCATGAATGTATATATTTAGATATGCAAGGGTTAAAGTAAGGGTTGATATGAAATATAAAATTGTGGAAAAGAAGGTTAAACATGTTGCACTATGATTGTCTCCTGACAATGAGAAGAAATTTAAATTAGCTTCTCGTCAACCAAATTTAACAGTCCCAAAAAAGATTAGGTAACGTTAATTTATAGTAGAGTCTCTTAAGGACCTAGAGATTGGTTGTCAAGTTTCTTCCACATAGAGAATCATTGTTTTATGGATATGGTTCCAAGACATGTAAGGCATTTGCATTTTAGCTACATGAAATTGGTTGCATTTATCTAAGTGTTGTTGCACCTATGGTCATTTTTACTATTCTAGACCTACCTTGGAATTTGTAGCCTAATGCCAAAGGCTCATTTGCCCAAGCTAATTGACTTGTTATATGAAAAGATTAAGATGGGAATTTTGGAGCTGTCTTTAGCTCCTTATTCAAATAGATGGTTTACAATGCCCAAGAAAAATAAAACATTGAAGTTTACTTGGGACATGTAGCAAGTTAACAAAGTGGCCCCATTAGAAATCTAGGGGCTCTTTAGGCAGGTCTATTTGTGCAGATGAATCTGCAAAGGCTCCTACAAGTAGATCTATTTACTCTTTGGGTAACTTACATCCTAGTTATGATCACTTCCAATTGGCTAAACATAGTAGGGATATCACTACTATAAAAACACCATTAGGGTTAATGAAGATGTGGAATTTAGCATAGGGATCAATGAATTCTAATGCTCACATGATGACTATGATGAATAGAGTATTGTAGAATCACATACCATAGCTTACAATACCTTTTTGAATTATGTACTAATAAAAGGGTGTGTAGAAGAGGACATGGATGAAGAATTTGGGGGGGACAAATTATATTTTAATTGTAGGTCATATGTGTGGTCTATAGCACTCTCTACATCAGTATACAAAAGCATAGCTTTGAACTCATCATCAATATTGAACTTCAAAGCGGAAAGTTGGCTAAAAAATGGAGTTAAACTCACTAAGGTGAGTAGACATTGTAGTACCCTCTTTCATATGCAAATCCATGAGTTTCTTCAGCTAGTAGACTTTGCATGCAGCACTCTTCTGGGCATACAAATCTTCTAGTTACTTCCAAATGTCATAAGAAGAATCCAACCCTTCAATGTTAAATAACAAGGCTTAAAAAATTGATAGCACAATGGTTGAGCATGCAAGCTCATTCAGCTCATCCTGCTCTACATCAGATGGTTCCGTTTCCTTTACTTTAATCGGCTTTGCTTGCTTCTTTTGCAACAAGATATTATAGCACTGCTTTTGCCAAAATGCAAAGTTGTGTGCTCCTTCAAGCTTCTTGATATGCATAAGATGATTGTCACTGCTGCCAGCCATGATTCACAATCAAATAACTATATGAAAGTAAATGATAGCTAATACCAAGCAATGAAAGCTCTAAAATCCACTCGTGCTCTAGCAAAAGTGAATGCTATTGACATGATGGATGAAACTTGCATGTCAATTTTAGAGGTATGGATATTTTTGGAACCTTTTGTGTTTTATCTCATCTAAATTCCTCACTTTACATATATTGTAGATGCTCTTTATTAGTTATTGAGAAAATGATAAATTTTTCAGTGGGATAGAATGCACACAAGGCTATGAGAAAGCTAAAGAGACTATTGCATATGGCACCTACATTGAGAAAGGCAAATTATGCAAGTGGAAGACCCATTATTATCATTATTTATACAAGTCCTATAGGGATTAGTTGGGCCATTGGGTAGAATGATGATAAGGGAAACATGCATGCTATAATGTTTGGGTGAAAGTGTTGAATGAAAGATAAAGAAGGTATCCATAGATCAAAAGAGAATTGTGGGGAGTGGTTATACATTTGAAATGCGATAAGAAATATTTTATTAGAGTAGTAGTTATTGTGGAAACTAATTGTTTACCTCTTCTTGAGATGATCAGTAGTTGTTCCACTCTTGGCATTGCTATGCTATCAAAATCAAGTTATGAAAATGACAAATATATGATTGCACATGATGAAGAGTCTGAACGTGTAGGGGCAACACTTGGCCATGTTTGATTTGTCTCCCTAGTAGAAATTTTCAGAAGAGTTATAGAAAGGTGAATGATTGCAATTGGGCGATATTTGAGTACCTTGACAATAAGGGGAAGGTGAATAGATGAAGAGTTCAAGAGGATCAAAGGAAAGGCCTATTGCTATATTCTAAAGAAAGGATTTCTATGGAAGCATCCAAATCATAATAAACGTATACAACTGTGAGTAATATGTCTTCATCTCAGACCCGGCCATGAAATCATCAAACACTCCCCACTTGGGTTAAAATCCAAAACCACATTAACAAACAGTTGAATGCACAACCTCTTGCTTCAAGGCATCGCAATCCCATTGCATGCACAATCAGAATTTTAACTGGATGTATCAAAACACTTGCTTAAGGGATTTACAACCTTTTCAAACCACCAAGCATAACTTGGGTCAACAATCCATTTAGGGTTAGGTCAACAGCTTCAACTAAGCTAGGAGCGTATCCATTTGCGATAGTCCACATCAAGACCGATAAAAAAATTTGCACGCAATTATACTTATTCCCAATGCCCCGAATCACATGTGACTTGCGTCTATGAAAGTCTAGGGTTTTGTCTAACGATGCAAGTGTATCTCATGAACAGAAATTAACATTTCATGTGTTTCTTTTAACCATGATTGCGAAACGTGAACTCTGAATGACTATCATGCACTGAACTGGTTAAAAAGCTATCATTTTAGGTACAGTAAGGCGATAACCTTATCATTTTATTTGTGTAAAACCTATCATTTTGTGCCTAAAATCTTGCGTGAATTCCAAACTCTACTGTTTCACGCATGCAACTTAGTTCTTAGAGTAAAAGAAACCATATGCATGACATCAATCCTTTCATCCCTTCCACGAGAAATAATTCCTAAATTAATTTTTAATGCTTAGAACCTGGGCTTGATTCATGTGTGCTGTGTTGGTCATTTCGCTCGCCCCTCCAGTGCCTACACTTCCTGCGACTTTCTTCTTGGGAGCCATTTGCCTCGCAGAGATTGGTCAGTCGTGATGGGTTTCAGGTTGACAGGTTCGAAAGAAAAGACCACTGGATGGGGCCCTTCGCTGAGAGGGTGGTTTGGGTGTGGCTTCTTGCAGCTACCTACCAACTCCCACTCCCTCTCCTTCTTTCTCTCTCCCTCTCTCTTCCTCTTCTTTTCTGCTATCTCCCTACTCTTTCTCTCTCTCCTCCACTTCTTCTTCTTTTCTCTTATTCTCCTACTCTCTCTCTCTTTTTCCTTCTCTTCTTCTCCTCTTGCTACCTCTTCTTCTCCTTCTTCTTCCACTATCTCTCCCTCTTTCTTCTTCTCCTTCTCCTCCCTTCTCTCCCTCTTCTGTTCTTCCTTTCCTCTTCTCTCTCTTCCCTCTTCTCCTCCTTCTCTCTCCCACTTCTCTCTCTTCTTTTTATCCCTTCCTCTTCTTCTCTCCCTCTTCTCTTCTTCCTTCCCTCTTCTCTCTTCCCTCTTCTCCTCCTTCTCTCTCCCACTTGTCTCTCTTCTTTTTCTCCTTTTCTCTTCTTCTTCCCCTCATTCTCCCTCTTCTCTTCTTCCTTCTCCTCCCTTCTCTCCTCTTCCCTCTTCTCCTCCTTCTCTCTCCCATTTCTCTCTCTTCTTTTTCTCCCTTACTCTTCTTCTTCTCACTTCCTCTTCTTCTTCTCCTCTCTCTCCCTCTTCCTTCTTCTCCTTCTCCTCCCTTCTCTCCTTCTTCTCTTCTTCGTTCTCTCCTACTCCTTCCTTCTCTCTCCTTCTCTCTCCCTCTTCCTTCTTCTCCTTCTCCTCCCTTCTCTTTCTTCTCTCCCACTCCTTCCTTCTCTCTCCCACTTATTCTCTTCACTCTCCCTCTTCTCTCACGATGGCAGCCCTATACCAAACGGCCCAAGAGGCCTGCCTATGAAGAAGATGGCATGAAGAAGACCAGCAGGGCGCAACCAAGGGGGGTGCTTGTATGTTAGCAGGGGGCATAGCATCCATCGGAGGGACCATGGGGCTGCGTGCAGCAAACGGGGGGGCTTCTGCAGCAATGGGGGGGGAGCCCTCCCGACAACGAAGAGGAGGGTGGCCTTTTAAAGGGGGGCGCAGCTGTACGCCACCAGCTAGGCGGCATGCACCCCCCTTTCCCTACTTCACTCCCTCTCTCTCTCTCCCCGAGGTACTGTCGGGGGGGAGGGAGAGGGAAAAATTATTTTTTTTTTTAAAGAAAAGGGGGGGGGGGTTCCTATGGGCATGGGGACATTATACTAAGTAATAAACATCTTGCAATTACATTATTACATAGTAATCAAAATAGATATATAGAAATAATTACATAGTATAAAATAGGCTAGTAATGGAGCCTTAAGTGGGTAGCACATTACTAGGCATATATAGCCACAGGCGCATTGAAGCATGACAGATCAAAGGATGGACATATATAATCACTGTGGCTTTTTCATAGAACCACAAGAGATATTTGATCGATTGCTAGTTTGATATGTTGTGGCATGATCTATAATAATAAAGTTATATGGTGGGAAATATGAGGGATATAGTGCTATGAAATGTTTCAAGGAGATGCCAAAGCAAGGTGTGAAGACTGACACTCCCATTTGTCTAATGGTTATAGGTACCCATGCTAGCCTCTAGTCTTGGAGGGCTAGATACATTTCTATGTTATGACAAAAAACTACAACAGAAATGAGGCATAGACATGCATGTTAGACGCGCAAAGTCGGGCGTGTCTATCATTGCGTCTATATGTGTGTGTAAAAGAGCGTGTAAATAGACGCGAATTTTGCATCTATATACCCGCGTAAGTAGATGCTAATATAGACACGCCTTCAGATGCGCCATTATTTAACCACTTGAAATTGGACTTAATATAATAAAAAAACCAGAGTTAATAATTATTTAACCACCTGAAATTGATTCTTGAGTATGCACGTGTACGCATGATAAAAACCATAGAATTAAGAATACACATTGAATCATTGAATTTAAAAACTAGAGTTAATAATTATTTTTTCATTGCTCTCTAATGAATGGCAATTCCTCCAGTTGACAAGCCTGATATAAGTAATTAGCGGCAAGTGACAGAAACCTTATTATACAATTAGTAGCAATCATTGCAATATGTATCTCGTAATTTCTCTACTTGAAGATGATAAAAAATACTTCCTTTTTATTATGGAAAATTCAATTTAGCTTTAAACTTGACTATTGATTCTTGAGTATGCACGTGTGCGCATGATAAAAACCATAGAATTAAGAATACACATTGAATCATTAAGCAAATTAAGTATGTTACAGTAAATGATTCATCTCATCTTCAATGAGATCAGCCCTTGTTAAACTATCTACTTCTAGGTCTATGTTACTAAGAGGTAACGAAACAAATAAGTCTATCCCACTATCAAATGTGTTGCTATATTGCTCAATAACTTCATCAATATCATCGACAATCACATTATTGTCTTCTTTTGCATTTCCTTGAACATCCTCGCGAGGTTCATCTTGTACTATATCACGCATATAATCCATTATGGTGTCATCATGTACATCATCATTAATTGTTGGATTGTCATTTGCTATCTCCATTTCGATAATATTACCATATATTGGTTTTGAACGATTAGATATAGGGATGACATACCACCATCGGTTATTGTTTACCATTGGATGATACACAACCTGTATTTGAAAAACAAAAGCAAGAAACTTAAATACTTATTATATTGTGTATATGTATCACATGTATACATATAAAAAATTTAGCTTTTGCATATATAGCTGCTCGCATTGTTGAGGTAGTACTAATGTGTCATTCTTGTTTTGGTGAAATTTTGTAGAGTCAATGATTACAAAACCACTTGGATGATGTCTGATTGTGCAATGCTCACCATTTGTTACCACTTCTTTAAACCACTTCACATCCAGTACATATATAAAGAATCGTCTGAAGTCAAGCTTTAGAATATCTTGGATCAAGCCACAATAACCCTCCATGGTACCATTGGCATCCTCGAAGTGAGCAAGGACACCACAATTGTTGGAAACTGTGAGGAAGACGAGAGACGAAAGGAAGAGAGATATGAGACACCAGAAGTGGAACCCCATAAGTGTGTCAATTGAGCACACATGATAGGAATATATAGAGGGGACCTGGGGAGCTATATATAGAGAGACTATATATAGCTAACACCCCCGGTCAAATAAAGGTCACTTACTATGGATGAAAAAACCCTTGTGGGCTCAAGTGCAAAACCCACAGCTCTATATAGGCCTACCGTTATATTAATATTCAAAATATAAAATTACAAAGTTGAACTTACAAGAGCCTATTCATAGGCATCAAAGGAGCTACATCACTTAGGAACTACATCACTTTTGAATCACAATAGCCTATTCAGATCATAAAAAGAGCTTTATCACTCCTAAATATACATGTAAAATAAGGATAAGCGACATCACTGCAAAAGATAAAATCTCCAAGAAATTCCTTCAACTGAACTTGGGATGTAAGCAGTATATCTGTCACATAAAAAATTAAAGAAAAAATGTTACAGTGACATTAGAACAACACAAGGTCTATAGAGATGGTTCATGACGCCGCTCTATAGACAACATAACACATGTGGGGTCCCATGAACATAATATAAATAAAACAATTTGTCATTAGCTAGAATATAGACGCTCATCAGCTGGAAAGATTATAAACGAAATAATGTGTCATCAGCTGGAATATAGACACTCATCAGCTGGAAAGATTATAAAAGAAATAATGTGTCATCAGTTGGAATATAGACCCTCATTGGCTGGAAAGAATATGAACGAAACAATGTATCATCAGCTAGAATATAGATGCTCATCAATGGAATAATGAACGAGGACGATCATCATGAATCTGAGTAAAAGTCAAGACATTAAGAAACTCTCATAATAAGTACCCTGAATTACTACCATAGATAACAATCAGCTTGATAAATTACTCTTGAACTCAAAACATGACCAAAACAAGGCAAACTGTAAGCCAAAGGAAATGCACACATATAAAGATATTAGAGGATCAACTTTACTTTACCTTAAACTATTCCTTCTTGGCATTTAGTGGTAAGTAACTATTAGCGTTTTAGAATGAGACAAAAAGAGGATCAACTTTACTTTACCTTAAAGTATTCCCGTCCTGGCGTTTAGTGGTAAGTAACTATTAGTGTTTTAGAATGAGACAAAACAATGGAAGTAGATGCATAGATGCGCACTTCAACCTCTCCGTTGGTTGCTAATCATCTGCTCTTTCCAAGTTTCCCTTCTTCCAAAATGGGATTTAAACCCTAGGATTCTAGGGTAGACCACTACCTAGAATTATATAAAAAAGATAAGGCTGCACTACTCAGATCCGTTCGCCGCCGCGTAAAAGTCTGTCCCAAAAGAAGCTCTGTTTGGAGCCATGGTGTCCGCTCGAATGAAAATAACTCTACCTGCACGTGCGCAACATGGCCCCTTCCACTACAACAAAAACGAGGCATAGACGCGCATGTTAGACGCGCAAAGTCGGGCGCGTCTATCATAGCGTCTATAGGCACGTCTAAACGTGCGTGTAAATAGACGCGACTTTTGTGTCTATATATCCGCGCAAATAGACGCACTTATACACGCAAAAATAGACGCACACGTCAAAATTCAAATCATACTTAAATCATTTCTTTTCAAACTACGCCTTTCCTTTTCTACATTTTTGCGGTTCTGAAGCTTGAGTTTAGCCGACATACAGTCTCTTCATGCCTCACCTAGTCTTTTCATGCCTCACCTCCTCATGACTCACCTCTTCTTTCATTTCAAACACACAAGAAGGGAAAAAGGAAAGCCAAGGAGAGGAAGAAAGAGAGAACAAGAGAGAGGAGAACAAGAAGAAGCAGCAAGCAAGGAAGCAAGCATCAAGGGAGGGTAACTTACCAAGGAGAGAAAGAAGGAGAAGGAAGAAGCGCCACCACTTGCCACACCAAACACCCAAGGTGAGTCTCTCTCTCTCTCTTTCTCTCTCTCTCTTTCTTTCTATCTTCATCTCTCTGCTCTGTCTGTGTATTTAGGATTTGTGATTCCATTATGTATTGCATTTTGTAAATGAATAATGGCGGTCGTCTACTAAAATCAGCCGACCAAGCGCGTCTACATCTCAGTGTAGACGCAGATATAGATGGGGGCGCGTCTTTGAGCGCGTGTTCGGGCGCGTGTGCTTTGTAGTGTACATGCGAGGATACACGCGCTGGCAGACGCTCACAAAGACGCAGGTATAGACGTGCACAGAGACACGGGTATAGACGTTGTATGTAATATATTTTAGCTACACATGGTAATATGATTTTTCTTGTGTAGATGTGGACTCCTGGATCCTCCAGCACCCCATTCAACAAAAAGCAATTTATGGGGGAGATGACCAATTATCTTGGTCGCCCTCCCACTGCATATGAGGTTTTCAGTGTGATGTTTGGGACACCTATCACATCTTTGCCTACACAGGGATCAGCTGAGGTACATGGATTCGCCAAAGCATGTGCATCTGTAGAGGCACGTGTATCGAGTGAGGTAGATGATAGTGCACGTCGAGGGAGGAGGGAGAGTGGTGCGGGAGAACGAGGAGGTCGAGGGCTTTGTGCGAGTTGCCTAGGTGGTGGCTCTCGATCACCCTCACCGGAAAATGAGAGAGGTGAGCCTCCACAAATATACTACTCTATCACTGATGTTGGTGGTATCTTGCATGACTTCGAGGGGAGAGAAGTGATAGCCTACTTGAGGAGTGTTGTGCATGCCACATACAAAGATTGCATGATTCCCTTCAAGCACCAAAAAAATGGTTTGTGGCAAGAGGTGTTGCGGGCAATACATAAAAGGTACCCTAATCCCGAGAATTCACGATTCTTAGATGATTGGGGACGGTCAAAGGTGAGAGACGTGCTTCATAACAAGAGGTCTCACCTTATGACGCGCGCTAAGGAGTCATTGCGGAGACAAGAGCAGGGGCGCCCTGGATATGGCCAACCACCCAATTTCCACCGCAAGGAGTGGAAAGAGGCCAAGAAGAGAGCAACGGAGAAAATGAAAAGTCGCCAGCATGCAGAGGCGCGACGTATCCAGATGGCAACCATGGGATCGTCGCATTATGGATCGGGTGGCAAGGAGTCATGGGAGGCTTAGTTTGTAAGTATTATTTGATTTCTTTTTTTAAATTAAAATTTGTAATTTGTTTCACTTTATTATGTAGTGTGTTTTAATACGTTGTATGTTCCAAATTTTTTGTAGTCCCATATCGTTGGTAGGATGCCTACTCCTAGAGAGGTAGGCTACCATCGAGGTCATAACTAGGCGTCCACTTGGCAACATTTCTACAAGGAGGGACTCATCACGGAGGAGCAATATAATCGTGCCATGAGGATTCCACCACCAGAAGAGGTATGTTTTATTTTTTACATGAAAAGTATAGATCAATATGATTTAGTGTTTGTAATGGTATTTATATACTTTAATTCTTTGTGTAGGCGAACCCTGATGCAGTTGAGGATAACGAAGGGGGGACTAGCAGTAGCGGTGGCGGCAACGGCAGCGGCACAGGCAGCGGTGGTGGTAGCGATGATGATGCCTCTTCTGAAGAGATATAGAGGAGCCCCATGCATGCATGCCTCCCCTTGGCTTGTAATTTTGATTTTTGATATGTATTACTTTCAACTAGTGCTTGCGATCATGACGTCACAAGCACTAGAACTCATAATGTAAAAACGTTTCATCTATATATATGAAATTTCGTGTGTTACATACATTGTTTTGTTTTCAGTATCCAATCTTCGAAATAATCTTTCTCTGTTTTCCCTAAGTATACAATTTGATGTTGATGGGGGGGAAAAAACCAGCTCTCTAGTTTTTTTTTTCATACCTCTGTTTTGCGCGTCTATCAGCGCATCTAAATTGCAGGATAAATGCGCGTCTATTCTCGTCAAAAACTTTCAGAGTAAACGCGGTTTTAGACGCGTAGATACACGCGTATATAGACGCACAATATGAATATATCCACTTTTTTATAAATATGATTATATATTTACGTAGCGCGTTTATATGCGCGTCTATAGGCGCGTCTAAGTATGTGTCTACCTCTGACTATAAGCGCGCTTTTAGACGCGATTTTGTAGACGCGAAAATAGACGCATTAAAAAACGCGCCCGACTTTTTTTTTCACAATTCAATTATTGCGTCTACAAGCGCGTCTATGGAGCCTTTTTGTTGTAGTGTTCTGCCATGACTGATGATGACATGTCCTTGAGCTGGGAACCAATTGTTTACTTCCGGGTTGATGAATCTCACTATTATGAACATCTGTCAGAAAATTGGCCTGAGTGGTAGTTTCTCCACTATACCGCCTTTCTGAAGCTCCAGCTTGAATAGGTTTGTTGTCCTCCTTCTCTTTTGCGTCTTCTAATCCAATATCATGATACCTAATGTCCTTTGTCTTTTCTCCGTCCTCGGATCCAAGAAACTGGCATCCATCATCGTCCTGGCCGGTCACAGTTTCGTCATCGGCAAGCTCTTTGCGGTGCTTTCTCCGATGCTTATGCCTGTGATACTTGTGTTAATGCTTCGAAGGTTTACCCTCATGAGCATCCTTATCTCTATGTTTGTCACTGGAACTCCTACGTTTATGCCCCTTCGAGGTGTCCTCTTCTCCCGGCTGATCTCTAAGAGGCTCGTTGTCAGACATGCGAATCCAACGGCTAAATTCATCCCAACAAAGACTAATCTAGGCGTGAAGCCGTCACCCTTCATCGCAGCCTTTTCATTGCAAGGCCCCAATTCTTTAACCGCAGAGATTCTAAAGCCAGACATCTCCACCCCCGGGCTTAATATACTAGCCGCATGGACACCCGACAATGGACCGTCAAAGCTTGCGAGACAGACAAACGGAAGGTGAAGTACAACATATGCTCAGGCACATCCATGGCCTGCCCGCACGCCTCCAGCAGTCTCCAGTACGATAGCCCTAATCAGGGCTATCCATCCATCCTGGAGCGCGGCAATGATAAAGTCGGCACTGATGAGGACAGCGTCTACGAGGAACAATGACAGGGTGGCCATAAAGATGGAGAACAAGGTGGAGTCGAAGAACTCGCTGGAGAACTCCAAAGACAAGAAGAAGATCGAGGATGCGATGGAGCCACCCTCTCGTCATTGGTGATCGTGATCTTATTCTTCTGCCCCATCATCTTGTCCTCGTCTCTAGCTTTTGCCCTCGGCTATCTTCCCCATTGCAGTTATAGGCTTAGGCCTCATAGGGTCGGCAGCGTGCCACCATCTCTCGCAGGCACTGTTGGGCTCTGATACCATGTTGGAAATTGCGAGGAAGACGAGAGACAAAAGGAAGAGAGATATGAGACACCAGAAGTGGAACCCCATAAGTGTGTCAACTGAGCACACATGATAGGAATATATAGAGGGGACCTGGGGCGCTATATATAGACAGACTATATATAGCTAACACTATATATAGCTAACAACAATCTTGGGTATTTCTCTTTTCATCTATACGTTGAGTTGGAAGATGTTTACCCTCACACCAAATAGCATTGAATAATGTGCACTAGTAGTAAAAGATTAAGATTAAACATGTCAATTATTTATATAAAATATAGCTTATAGAAACAAATTAATTGATAGTATGTCTCACCTTTGATCAGCAACCTCGTGCGTATTCTCACTCTTCTTGAGATATATTAATTTCCTCCTCTTTTTCCATTCTCTCAATTTCCTCATGTAACCAATCTATATCAATATGACGTGGGAGCACATTTAGATGATCTGGAAATGAGACATTACATGCATATCTGGTGCGAAATGCTTCTCTTTCACTTTTTCTTCTTGCCCTTGCTTCATTATATAGTGTCACGCATTTGCTCATTACATCACTATTGAGCACACAAAAACTATTTAACTTACGAAGTTCTTCTTTTGTTAGCACTTTACTCATTCCTTTTCCTTGAGGTATTATAGAGCTCATCCTCAAGTCTTCATAATCTTTCCATAGTCGTGGTTGAGAGGGGTCGGCTTCAGCAAGATATTCAGAGATATAAACAAGGGATGATTGCACTAACCAACCCTCAGCCATGCTTCCCTCAAGCCGTGCTTTTTGCCTCACAAAATCTTTCAAGGTATCTTGATTCGCCACAAACAGGACACTCTCATGCGAACTCATGAATCCCATGAAATAAGACACAATCATTGACACATGCATGGATCTTGATATAATCGAGGCCTCCCAGAGATGTCAAGTAATGTTTTGCTTGCTCTCTCTTAGTTGGCAATTTGTTTCCTTTTGGAAGCATTTGTGATAATAACCTACATATATTTTTAAAAGTGAGTTAAAAAACCACCAACATATATTCTTGTCTGATTTCAAAATAGAACAATTAATATTATGATTTATAAGCCAAACTGAATTGATATTCACTTCAATAACGCATCCAAACTAACATTACTCCATCCATAAATTGTTTGCAAGTTACGTATCTCAAGGGACGCACGAAGAACGGAGTACGTACAACCTTCATACAACGGAGTAGATGACGATACGTATAGTGGATCATCTGGCTTCATAGAGTGACCTTCTCCCTGAACCGGTTGCGAAAATAGATGGTGTACCATGTTGTCCAAAATCTCATCCTCTACGACTTGATGGGGCATTTCATGAGGGCTACTATCATGGTCGTCAGTCTCCAATCTTCTTGAAGACTTTGCCTCCTCGCGTCGACGTTTTGTAGCCTCTCGACACCCGGGAGGGAGCATTTGAGGATGTGGCACCACATCCTGCTCAACCACAAAAGGGAATTTCATGTACGTTGATATATATTGAGTAACATAGACTAGCAATCTTAGTGTTAAAAAAAAACAATGAATACCGGTGATTTTTCTCGGTCCCATTCTCCATACATGCTGAGGTGTGATATTGCAACTCGATGTGCTCGAAAAATACACCCTCGACAACGATCACACATGCATTTAATTTTTCATCGTAGCCATGCATCTCGATTATGAAGACGTAATGTTTCATCCTCACTTGAGGATGTGCTCATTGACTCATCAGCATGCACCGCACTAGGTGATGACGACAACATGATTAAACCTAATTCATGACAACATCAAAATATTTGTCATTCATATATTTACATAAAAACTTCAAGCTGGCATATTAATTATTCTAAGATCTCAATTTTAAATACACAAAACTCATCATAAATACATTAAAACTTATGATAAGAATTCACTATCAAAACTTATTTTAAAAACAAAAAATTATGATAAAACCTAAATGCGCATCTATATCTGCGTTTGCGTACGCATCTAAATTAGCATCTATTTGCACGTCTAAGTTCGCGTCTATACGCGCGTTTACGTAAACTTAGACACACATATATATGCCAAAATAGACACACACGTCAAAATTCAAAACATACTTAAATCATTTCTTTTCAAAGTGCACCTTTCCTTTCCTGCATTTTTTGCGGTTCTGAAGCTCGAGTTTAGCCGACATGCAGTCTCTTCATGCCTCACCTCCTCATGACTCGCTTCTTCTTTCATTTCAAACACACAAGAAGGCAAAAAAGAAAGCTAAGGAGAGGAAGAAAGAGAGAACAAGAGAGAGGAGAACAAGAGAGAGGAGAACAAGAGGAAGAAGAAGCAAAGGGAAGAGACAAGCAGCAAGCAAGCATCAAGGGAGAGTAACTCACCAAGGAGAGGAAGAAGGAGAAGGAAGAAGCGCAACCACCCGCCACACCAAACATCCAAGGTGAGTCCTCTCTCTCTCTCTCTCTCTCTCTCTCTCTCTCTTTCTCTCTCTCTCTTTCTCTCTTTGTCTGTGTATTAGGATTTCTTATTACATTATGTATTGCATTTTGTAAATCATGAATGGCGGTCTCAGACGAAAATGAGCCTACTGAGCGCGTCTGTCAGCACGTCTACATTTCAGTGCAGATGCAGGGATAGACGCGAAGAGATGTTTTCTCTCATTGCGTTTGAGACCGCGTCTCAGAGTGTGTGTATTCTCGCGTTTGAGACCGCATCTCAGAGTGCATGTAAACACGCGCTCTGCAGAGAAGAGGCTTTGACTTTAGAGTCGCGTGTCCAGGCGCGTGTATTCTGCAGTCTACACGCGAGGATACACGTGCGCGCCAGAAGCATTGACCTAGAAATCACGTCTGATAGCGCATCTATACTGCATCTCAGATGCGGATATAGAAGCGCTCTAGACAGAGGGTTGACTTTAGGGACACGTCTGAGAGCACATCTATCCTGCATTTTAGACGCGGTTCTACACGTGCTAGCCATCTCTAATAAAAAATAATTTTCATTGCCTAAACAATATATTTTTGCAATGATGAATGTGACCAATCCCATGTTTGTGTTTATCAGTTTTCTTGATTCATGATCAAATTTTTCTATGGGATTTCCACACCTTTGTTTCACTTAAATGGACCTAAGTGCTTGCAAAATACACTTGAAGAAAATGAAAATGTGTGAGCATCAAAAGCCTTCTCTTACATAATGATTCTAGGCTCACTGAATGATTTCTCATAATTAATGTTGGATTGGATCAAGGATTATGGCTTTTTGAAAATGTTTAGGTGTGGATGAAGGTAATATATGATTTTTTGTATACAAACAAATTTGTATTTTTCCTGTGTTTTTTTTGCAGATGTCGCATCCTGGTTCATCTAGTAATGACCCGGATTTGGATTGCATGAATGATACATTGGCCTTGTTCTGCAGGGGGATCAATGCATTTTTTGGAGGTTTTCCTAGTAGGGAAGAATTCATGGGAGAGATGACCAGACAACTTGGCCACTCTCCTACAGCAGACGAGTTGTTCAACGTCATGTCTGGAACGCCTCTGACGTCTTTGCCTAGCACTGCTTCCCAAACACCAAATGTCCAAACTCGGATTGCAGGTACTCCACATGTAGCACCTATACATGCATCGGCTGAAGCACAAGCATTAGCCGATGCAAGTGCATTTGCAGAAGCACGTGCATCCAGCGAGGCAGAGGGTAGTTGACAGAGAGGGAGGAGGGAGAGTCGAGGGGGAGGAGGAGGAGGCTTGTGTGGGGGTTGCCTAGGAGGTGGCGAGTGATCACCCTCACCAGAAGATCACATAGAGGAGCCTGTACGCTAGTACTATAGAGTTACAGATACTGGTGATATCTTCCATGATGATGAAGGAAGGGATGTAATGGCATACATGAGGAGCGTCGTGCATGCGACGTATAAAGATTGGTTCGTTTAGTTCAAGAATCAGAAAAGTGGCTTGTGGCAGGAGGTCTTGAGGGCAGTCCATAGGAGGTACCCAAATCCTGAGGGTCAGCGATTCTCGAATGATTGGGGACGCACAAAAGTGAGGGATTTTCTTCACAACAAAAGATCCCACCTCATGACACGCACCAGGGACTCATTGCAGAGGCAGGAGGAGAGGCGTGGAGCCTATAGCCAACCACCTATATGCCACCGCATAGAGTGGAAGAAAGCCAAGAAGAAAGCAGCAGAGAAAGTCAAGAGTCACCAGCACGCAAAGGTGCGACGCATCCAAATGGAAACCATGGGATCGTCGCATTACGGATCAGGCGGCAAAGAGTCGTGGGAGGCAGAGTTTGTAAGTATATTTTGATTTCTAGTTTTTTAAAATTTATATTTCTTTCAATTCTTTATATAATTTGTTCTAATATATTGTGTCTCATTATTGTTTGTATATATCATGATTGTTTTGCAGACTACTATCGTTGGTAGGATACCTACTCCTAGAGAGGAAGGTTACCATCCAGGCCATAACCGCGCAACCACATGGCTTCACTTCTATGAGGAGGGTCTCATCACTAAGGACCAATACAACTAGGCTATGAGGATTCGACAGCCAGATGAGGTATGTTTTTCTTACTTTCCTATTAAAAGTATAGCTAATTATAACTTTTTCTTTGTAATTTTACGTAACCAACCTTGATGCGTAGAGGAGCACCATACCTCCTCTATGGCCTTGTTTTCTTGTATATGTGTTATTCATCTTTCAGCCTACTGCTTGCGGCCACGCTTTAGGTCGCAAGCACTTAAACTCCCCATGTAAATGCTTTTGATCTATAATGAATACATGGACTTTTATTTTCAATTCTCGTGCTTTTGGATCCATTATCTTTTTTCCAAATACACAATGTGATGTATGGGAGGGGGAAAAAAAAAACCAGAGAGCATGTTTGCAACCACAGACTCTCTAGTTTTTTTTTCCAGTTCTGTTTTGCGCCTCTATCCGCGCGTCTAAATTGCAAAAAACGCGCGTTTATAAGTGCATCTAAAATGCAGAGTACACGCGCTCATACATGCGCTAGATAATTTAAATTTAAAAAAGAAAGTAAATATCTTTTTTTTAAAGGAGATTTTTTATTTCCCATTCGCGTCTATGGGTGCTTGTAAAAGTGCATCTACGGGCGTGTCTATATGCCCGTCTAATTTGCCAGATAGACGCGCTGGTAGACACATAGAATAAATTAAATAAATAACAATTTTGGTTTTTTATGCGCTTGTATTCATGCGTGTATATATGTGTCATTTGCGCGCCTATTTCTGCGTGTAAATTCCTTTATACATGCGATTATAGACGCGAATTTGTAGACGCGCAAATAGACCGGCGGATAGACGCGCCCGTAAGATTTTCTCTATATTCAAAAATCGCATCTAAAAGTTCATCTAAGAGGCCTTTTTATTGTAGTGAAACGATATTAAATCAAACTAGCTTTGGATCATTATGTGTGCATGGTTAATCTCTTTCCAAGAAGATCAAACTTTCATGACGCAGTTAGATTTATTACAACAATGCATGATCCTCCATATAGTGATAATGTCAAATTATTTCTTTGTTCTTGTAAGAAACCAAGATATGCCTAAACATGCTCCTCAATTTCAAGACATAGTTTTGCATGCTCTCTTTCTCTTGCTCCTTAAGTTTCATCATTCAAACTATGAGGTGCTCACCATAACTAGCCTCTATGAAGCATTTGATAAAAAGGTCCTAGAGTACTAGCAATAAGGATTTCTCAGTGACATCAAGACTGGTGAATGAGAAATTCTCAGTGACATCAAGCGTGGTGAACCAAGTTTGCCCCTTTTCTCGGAGGTGCAATCCAAATGCTTGCACTTGCTTAATGTCATTTGTAAAGTTATTCACCTTGCAAACTTGTTCAATATATTCCATGAAGATGTAAGGTTTGTTTGTAGCCCCAATTGCTTGGCTCCTAATGGGACTTTCTCTTGATCTTTGTTTCCAAGTTTATTCTCCATTTTTTTAAAGACAAAGTGGGTGACAATGTGCATATGTTAGGCACTTGTAGGTGAAGCAATGATATATATCACTTGTTTTCCATTGAAAAAGTGGGTGACAATGTCCCGGTTGCTAGTTTACCATTGTTGGATTGTAATTGGGGACCAAGGCAAGGGCAAGTGTAGCATATGTTTGTGGCATTCTATGTGCAAAGATAGGGGTGGTGGGAGCCCACCTTAACCATCTAAGATGCCTATTTTAGAGGCCCTAGCATTTAGCTAGGGGGATATTTCCATGTGTATGATATAGTGACATAGTCATTAATATAGGGTGATCCATCATGGATTCCAGGGTAGCATATTCACTTGAAGCACCACAAAATGTACTCTCATTATATCTTCCTTGCATACACACACACACACACGCATACACACACACACACACACACACACACACACACACACACATATACACACACACACAAAGAGAGAGAGAGAGAGAGAGAGAGAGAGAGAGAGAGAGATGGTCAAAAATAAAATATGTGTGAGTGTGACTTTGAGGTTGTAGGATCCTATTGTGCACACTCAGAAATCTAGTTCCATCTAAGTCTTACTTGGTATGGTGGATACTATTGTGCACACAGAGCATATTATACACCAATAGCCAAGTTCACTACTAGTGAGTAGTGTTGATACTAGTGCTTGCCAGGAGGTTGCAAGCCCATCTCATGCAATCGATACAAAGTTGTAGCCGACACATAATGTCATGACAAATTACTTGGAAAAGAATTGGAGATTAATATTTTGCAAGATGAAGTTGACACCATCATCAAGAGGGGATTAGAGCCTTCATTGGTTCCTTTACGTAGATTGGTCCTTAGTGAGGTGATAAGGATTGTGAGTGCACATGTTGAGAAGTTCAAAGATGTCTTTGATAGATGTGTCTAAAGAACCACTAGCACCCCTCTCACATCATTGAGGTAATAGGTCTTAAATTACAAGAGTGGGGACCAATTTGGGCAATCAAGAATGAGGAGTTCAAAAACAAGCTTCCTAGAATTGATTAAGAGGAACTCACCAATAAGAAATTCATTATCTCTAGGATGGGAACCAAGTGACTATGAGAGAGGGAGCCTCTCTTATAGTACTCTTCACCCAGCCTCATCTTTCCCAATGATTGCGTAGGAAACTTCATCATGGCACAGAGATGCAAATGGCATGAACCCTACAACATTGAGTCTCATAGACATTTAAAGAGAGATGCAGATGGCATTAACCCTACACCACCTTTGATTCACACAAACATAGTAGAAGGTCAAAGAGACGTGCTACAGAAAACAACATACCTTCTGGCTCGTAGTTGGATTAGGAGAGACAATGACGAGTAGAGTCAACACTTAACAACGAGCAATTGGGTAGGAGAAGATGTAGTTTTGGAATGCACTAAAACCTTTTAAAATAGAAGTAAGCCATTGCCTTTCACCATTTTAAAACACAATTCTTATCTATTTACTATTGATATTTGGAGGGCAATATAGTTGTTAATATCTTCATTGGTATAAGAACAAATGTCAGTAATTTGTAGTGAAGATACATTCATCCGTAGAAATAAATCCTCCAAATCATATGACCTAAAAGCCTCTTCAAATAAGTGTAATAGGGTTGAAATATACAGTAGAATGTAGAGAGTATACGACACAGTGTAGTTAGAGTAGAATAGTCTAATATAGAATAGATTGATTTTCAATGTCATTTTCTCTATAATATTCTCTGCTTTCTGAATTGCAAAGACCCGACGTTGCAACAGTATGGGAAAAGTCTGGGAAGTCTATTATCCGTGGTAACAGACCAACAAGATTGGTGCACAATGCTGTGTGGATTGACGGAGAAGTAAATTATTAGACGGGTTGACTTACCGTAGACGTTTTGGCGGATGAAGAACGAATGAATGTGCGGAGATAGGAGTCGGAGGACTGGCGTTCGGGGATGTCGAGGGTTATCCGGAGGGCGTCCTGGAGGTCAGTTGCCGGGAGACTGGGGAAGCCTTCGCGGCTAATGCTGCCGAGGCGACCGACGAACAGGACGGAGCGGCAGTGACAGGAGCGGAAGGGAGGAGCTTGTAGAGCTGGTAGGCGGAGGACAGGAAGGTGGCGGCGCACAGGACGGCGCAGCTGGAGATGGTGCCCGAGATGGAGGCGCGGTAGGTGGGGTACTTCTCGTGCGGGATGGCCGCAAAGCCAGCGGCCGAGAAGGCGGCGAGGGCCAGAACCAGGGAGAGGGCCAGCAGGAAGGCCGCCAGCACAAGGGACACCCGCAGCAGCTTCACGATACCCGCCACGTCCTTCTTTGGGTGGGCAAGAGGGCGCCTACGCCCACGAAGACCGTGGCCAGGGCCAGCATGAAGGCCGGGCTGTTGGCTGCCCAGAAGACCTTGGTGCTGCTGGGTTTGAACTGATCGGGCTGAGGGCTCGGCGGGTGCAGCCACCCCGCGTACGTGACGCTGGCCACCAGCACCGCCCCCACCAGGATGGCGTTGGTGCCCCCGCGTACACCTCCCTGTCCTTGTACAGCTTCTCCTCGTGCGCCTTGAACGTCGGGCCCCTCTCCCGCATCCGCCGCCTCATGTCTTGCGCAGCTTGCTCTCGAACGCCAGCTGCAGCGCCGTCTTCCCGTCCGTGTCCTCTAAGCTTGGGCTTAGGAGCGCCGCGTGCTTCATGCCCAGCAGCTTCTCCACTATGTCCCACCGCCCGTGCACCACCGCCCAGTGCGGACACGTGCGCTTGCGCTCCTCGTCATACTGGTTCACCGTCACGGCCGGCGCCCTCTCCAGCATGAAATCGAACGACAAGTGGCGCTGGGCATGCAGGGCTTCACAGCTTCCGCAAGGAAAGTCTTGTAGTTTCTTCCTTGTCTAAAAGATCGCCGCAGCTGGCCCAACAGTCGAGCAACCGGCTGATATTGCAGGAGCTCTGGCCATATCGGGCTGCATAGTGGAGGATACTCTTTTTGTACTTGTCGATGACCGAACTCCGCGCATCCTTCTGACTCGGTACTGATTTCCCTCTCACGGAATAGAAATTGGGGAAATGCTGCAACAGCCTTTCCAGCATATCACCCTCCTTGTTTATCTTGCACAGGTGCGCCCCTGCACGGACCAACTCCTCGGCTGTGGGCAGGTTTCCCCTCATCACAGCCAGGTGCAGAGGGGTGTTGTCATTCTTGTCGGCAATGTCTACATCCGCCTTGTGATCGAGCAGGCACTTCACTGCCTCCGCGTGCCCGTGAACAGCAGCAAGGTGCAAGGGGGCCACCCCGCTGCTACCACTCTTCTCATTAATACTCCTGAGGCGATCTGACGAGTCTGTATAGCCCGTCAATTCTCTTTCGATTGCCAGCTTGTCGCCGCATCGGGCCAAACGGTGGAGGGCGGCTCTCCTCCTCGTCTTACTCCTCCGCCGATTCTAATCACCACTTCCTCCCTTCGATCACCATTAGCAATGCCATAACCCAACACCATGGCGAGAAATTCTTGCTGCGATTAAGAGCTGCTTTCAAAACGATGCAGGAACTAAGCACCTATTACGGGCGTTGGGCTTTGGATTCTGATTCTGATTCGCAAGCCTGCTATTTGAAGGCTCAAACACCTTTCCTGCTTTGTTCGAAAGGAATGGTAAGAAATTTATCAGAGCACACCAAACAGCTGAATGAAGAGTTGGAGCCGGGTCACATGGCCTTGTAGCAGTGGAGCAGAACTAATTTAACCCTACTATAGCTTTGTGGCGCTATGCAATAGTGGAGGTAATGGGGTTTCTTTGAACTTACCACCTAGCATAACCATGCATACCCTTGTGAAAAATGTAATTTTAATGATGAGAGAGCTTGTGATTATTTTTTCACAATTTTAATGCAAGTGTAAGTGTACTAGTCAATGATATTCTAAGAAAAGATGCCAACATGATCAATGAGCCAAAAAGATGAGAGAGCTTGTGATTATTGCAACGAGCTTTAAGTTTGGTGGGTAGCCACCCTCATGCAACCTTATTATTTTCGTGCTATAAAAAAACTTTGATGGAGCTTAACCCATATAGCCTTTCAGGGGTCCCTAGAAAGGAGGGGCTACACACAATGTGTTTTACAGACACTAACAAAGGTAATCAAACCAAAAAGTGTACCATGATAATGACCAATGGAGGGCATCAACTCTTGAATCCAATGCAAGGGCAGTGCCAAGTGGTCTTACTCTTAGGTAGCGGGCTTTAGTCGCTCAATGATATTACTTTTGCATCTTCATTGCATTATTGCCTATTATGACAAGTGTGATCAGGGCATTCATCAAAGTTACACACTCTGTAAGGGGCTTCAAATGTCCTTGGTGTGTTGTAGCTCTTAGGAAACCCTTTAAATTTAAAGCTTGATTTTTGAGAATCAATTCCTTCTTCTTCTTTCCAAGTGGGACTTGATCAAACACGAGCGTCGAGTGCTCTCTATCTTCATGATTATTGAGTACCCATCAAGTGGTTATAGTGGGGCCAAGCTAAAACTTAAGCAAAACAATTCCATCTTTTCTAAAAATAAATTGTTAGAGAAAATTGTATTTGAGCATGTCCAATGGTAATTGTCCCCTTCTCAAAAGGTTAAAATCCATTGAGAAGGATTTTGGAGTCTTTAGTACCAAGGCTACTGCCATTCTTAACAAGTAACAATAAGCTACCATGTGTTAGATATATCATAAAGAAAAGAGATGTTTAGGGATCAGTAATCATGTCTATCAAGAAAGAGGGGAGGAGTCAGTGAAACCCTTATTTTGTGAGTTTTGGGAGTTCATAGTCTTTGGAAACAAAGCTAAGAGATGACTCAAACCTATAGGGTTCAAGGACCAAATCAAACTTATCTTGTTCGATGAAGCTGGTAGCATGATCAAGGAGTCCATGAAGGGATGGAATGTTTTTAGGGTTGCTTTCCTCAATAGGATTAATGTTTTTAAAAACTCTAGGTATTTGGGATAATCCCAACCTCTCTGGCAGTTAATGAAACTTTTCCCAAGTGTAGTATAAAAGGGATCCATGCCTTCAAAGTCATGAGAAAAGAAGGTCAAGTCTACAATGCCTTCAAAATCATGAAAAAGAAGGTTAAGTCTACAATGTG
Source organism: Lygodium microphyllum (assembly GCF_053477565.2). Classification (NCBI taxonomy): domain Eukaryota; kingdom Viridiplantae; phylum Streptophyta; class Polypodiopsida; order Schizaeales; family Lygodiaceae; genus Lygodium; species Lygodium microphyllum. The sequence goes on along the minus strand of NC_141158.1, from coordinate 47,767,048 downwards.
TTTTGCAAAGCTCTTGAAAAAGGTGAGGTGTAAAGTAATCTTTCTTCTATGATGATGTAGATTTTATTTTACCCATGCTTTAATATATTGGGTATGAAAAAGAAACACTACAAGAGAAAGGCCCTATAGACGCGCACTGTACACGCGAAAAAGCGGGCGCGTTTATAAGCACGTGTATCAGCGCGTCTATTCACGCTAGTATAAAAAACACGTCTATATATCCGCGCTGATAAAAACGCTTATAGATGCGAAAATAAACGCACATATTTTTCATTTCTCATAAAGTCCCTGAATATGACCAAACCTCTTAACATCTAGTATTTTTTTGAATAGAGCATGATTGGATAGGGCATGATTGGATGTATATACGACATAATTACACCTGGATCATACGCTAGGACATGATATACATGTATAGGATCATACGGACATGATATACATGTATATACGACATGATATACATGTATAGGGCATATACATGCATAGGACATGATATACATTACCAACTTTACTTCTTTCTGAGTATTACAAATATACATCCAATCATTCAAAGCTAATTACATATATGTAATTTCATGCCCTATATACATCCAATCATGCCCTATACAAATGTGATTGGATAGGGCATGATGATTGGATGTATATATAAATCAAAGGTTGACTTGTGCATTTGCAATATATATATATATATATATATAGAGAGAGAGAGAGAGAGAGAACTGATCAATACACTCACATGTCTCATTTAATGTTGTGCACTTAACCTAGCCATGCATGCCAATTCATAGCATGAGTAGATTGATGTAAATCAGTTGGCTTGTGCATATGCAAGCTATTCCAATCATGTCAAGGTGCACTTATAGCTCACGTATAATTTTAGATAAGGTGGACCACATATAACCAATGTGCACATGTCCTCTTATCATCATCTTTAGCCAGTGTGTCCACTTGTTGGTGACTAATACCAACAAGCCAACTACAAATCTCTTATCTATGAAATGAATAAGTAAATTAACTTGGTTAATTTGATAAGGCCAAATTTTCCTTCCATGGATAGTGTGGTTGGCTATATTCTACTTCAAGGTTATAGGAACTTGCAGAAGTCAATGGAGCATCCTAAAAATGACGATACTTTAATTACTATATCAAGTCACTTCATGTACATATCTTTGATTGATGGATGGATAATATGCCCTCTATCTCTTTCATGTACACCTTCATTGCATTATCTCTCTCTAGCTAAAAACCATTCAAGCTTTATCCACCTATTGATACTTGCATGCAATTGTAAGTGGGATGGTCTAGTAAGTCACTACATATGTGCCAATTGACTTGCCAATGTGTTATCTCTTATCCTCAAGCTTTGTTATATATGTCACCACATAGGTCAATTGATTCCCTAAATGCATGCATTGATTCCTTAAATTGTTCTTGCGCGTCTGTAAGCGCGTGTAACAGGAATTATCTGCGCATATACACGCGCAATTACACACGATGACAGACGCGCCACGCAAGTATAGAAAAATTTAAAAAAAGTTGTGGCTTTCTTTTCAAACCTGTGCTTTCCTGCGTTTTTTGCACGTTTTCTGTAGTTCGAGCTCGATATCACTACTCATGTCTATCTATCACTTCATGAAGACAATGAGGCAAGGAAATAAGAGTAAAAAGAGGACAGGAGAAAAGAAGAGCCAAAGAGTAAAGAACAAGAGCCAAACAGCAAGGAAGAGAACAAGATTCAAGCAACTTACCAAGGGAAGGGAGAATGAGGACAAGGAGCTTGCAACCTAGCCGCCACCCGGCTGGAACAAGCAAAGAAGGTGAGTTTTTCTTCTCTCTCTCAATCTTATTTGCTTTCTTTGTTTGTTTGTCTCTCTCTTCTCTCTCTTCACATGTTGGATCTTGTCATCTATGGAGGTTTTTTAGCTTTGTTTTTTAAGCAAGTTTGAGAAGAATTGGTGCGACTGTGCGCGTTTGTCAGCGCGTCCAGATGACAGTGTAGATGCAGCTATAGACGCGGAAATAGACGCGCTGACAGACGCTCACAGAGACACAGGTATAGACGCGCATAGAGACGCAGGTATAGACGTTGCATGTAATATGTTTTATCTACACAAGGTAATATGATTTTTCTTGTGTAGATGTGGAATCCTGGATCCTCCAGCACCCCATTCAACAAGGAGCAATTCATGGGGGAGATGACCAATTATCTTGGTCGCCCTCCCACTGCAGAGGAGGTCTTCAATGTGATGTCTGGGACATCTATCACATCTTTGCCTACACAGGGATCAGCTGAGGTACATGGATCGGCCGAAGCACGTGCATCTGCAGAAGCACGTGTATCGAGTGAGGTAGAGGGTAGTGCTCGTTGAGGGAGGAGGGAGAGTGGTGTAGGAGGACGAGGAGGTCGAGGGCTTTGTGGGGGTTGCCTAGGTGGTGGCTCTCGATCACCCTCACAGAAAAATGAGAGAGGTGAGCCTCCACAAATGTACTACTCTATCACTGATGTTGGTGGTATCTTGCATGACTTTGAGGGGAGGGAAGTGATAGCCTACTTGAGGAGTGTCGTGCATGCCACATACAAAGATTGCATGATTCCCTTCAGCCACCAAAAAAATGGTTTGTGGCAAGAGGTGTTGCAGGCAGTACATAAAAGGTACCCTAACCCTGAGAATTCACGATTCTCAGATGATTGGGGACGGTCAAAGGTGAGAGACGCGCTTCATAACAAGAGGTCTCACCTTATGACGCGCACCAAGGAGTCATTGCGGAGACAAGAGCTGGGGCGCCCTGGGTATAGCCAACCACCCAATTGCCACCGCAAGGAGTGGAAAGAGGCCAAGAAGAGAGCAGCAGAGAAAATGACAAGTCGCCAACATGCAGAGGCGTGACGTATCCAGATGGCAACCATGGGATCGTCGCATTATGGATAGGGTGGCAGGGAGTCATGGGAGGCTGAGTTTGTAAGTATTATTTGATTTCTTTTTTTAAATTAAATTTTGTAATTTATTTCACTTCATTATGTAGTGTGTTTTAATACGTTGTATGTTCAAATTGTTTTGTAGTATCATATCGTTGGTAGGATGCCTACTCCTAGAGAGGTAGGCTACCATCGAGGTCATAACCGAGCATCCACTTGGCAGCATTTCTACGAGGAGGGACTCATCACGGAGGAGCAATATAATCGTGCCATGAGGATTCCACCACCAGAAGATGTATGTTTTATTTTTTACATGAAAAGTATAGATAACTCTAATTTATTGTTTGTAATGGTATTTATATACCTTAATCCTTTGTGTAGGCGAACCCTGATGCAGTTGAGGATAGCGAAGGGGGGACTAGCAGTAGCGGTGGTGGCAACGGTAGCGGCACAGGCAACGGTGGTGGTAGCGATGATGATGCCTCTTCTGAGGAGATATAGAGGAGCCCCATGCATGCATGCCTCCCCTTGGCTTGTGATTTTCATTTTTGATATGTATTACTTTCAGCTAGTGCTTGCGACCATGACGTCACAAGCACTAGAACTCATAATGTAAAAACGTTTCATCTATATATATGAAATTTTGTGTGCTATATACATTGTTTTGTTTTCAATATCCAATCTTCGAAATAATCTTTCTCTGTTTTCCCTAAGCATACAATTTGATGTTGATGGGGAGAAAAAAACGAGAGAGCATGTGGCAACTCTTTGGTTTTTTTTTCAGACCTCTATTTTGCGTGTCTATCAGCGCGTCTAAATTGCAGGATAAATGCGCGTCTATTCTCGTCAAAAACTTGTAGAGTAAACGCGGTTTTAAACGCGTAGATACACGCGTATATAGACGCAGAATATGAATATGTCCACTTTTTTTATAAATATGATTATATATTTACGTAGTGCATCAATACGCGCGTCTATATGCACGTCTAAGTGTGCGTGTAACTCTGATCATAAGCGCGCTTTTAGACGCAATTTTGTAGGCGCAGAAATAGACGCGTTAATAAACGCGTCCGACATTTTTTTTCACAATTCAAATATTGCATCTACAAGCGCGTCTATGGAGCCTTTTTGTTGTGGTAAAAAGACCACATTTCATGGTACTCTCCCATCCTTTAATACACCCAAAAGCTATTACTCAAAGTAATCATAAGCTCCCTACTCCAAGTGGTGGCTACAACCCACTTAGGTATAAAATCTAAAGCAAATTGATCGAACACAAGTCCTTGGGGTTCACTATATGTAAATTCTTTATATCACGTGCATTCATGACCTACTTTTTTTAAAAAATCCTTATTTATGAATTTTTCCTAAATAAAACATACACTTTTCTATTCAATCTATGAATAACCCCTTTATATGGCACCATTCTATATGTAAAAAGATGTGTAAAAATAGTATTTTAAAAATCCATTCTTTTGAATACACGTGGGTGCTTACATATTTACGAGTGATCCCCACATGCATAAGTTGTGAGTGATACAGTCTTCAAAAGTGAAACGTGTTAAAAAAGAAAGTGAGTATAAGTCTACAACTCTATTAGACAAGAATTGAGATCATTGTACAAGATGACAATAACATCTCAAGAACAACTTTACTTTATGGATCTATCAATAATAGGGGTCAACTTGTCAACAAAATAAAGATAGACAAAACTATGTACTTTCATAAGTTTCAATCATATGATGTTCAAAAATTTTATGGTCTCTAATGTTACAAGAAATAATTGGCCTTTAGTCTGGTGGTATATCTTGGAATTTGGATCTCTAAGTAAGGCTACTGATATATCATATGAAGTGCATAATTTCAAGCCTCTAAAAGTGAGAGAGAAAAATTATTAAATAAGAGTTGTAGTCATTATCTATTGAGGTTGGAAATTATGAATTGAATTATCACAGAGAAAATCTTAAGATATGGTGACAACTAACAAAAAAAATTCAAATTTTTTCAACACACTAAAAACCACTAAAAAATCAATCAAAGCCACAAATCTAACTTGCTCAACATCATTGTCATGTGATCACATGTTTAGTAAAGGAAAACATCAAGAAAGACCATCTACACAAAGAATTTAATTGTATGCCTACTTTGCCCAGCTTCACAAGGTGATAAGACCAATATAGAGAAAGGACAAAGAGTCTTTGAAAGTATCCAACATGCCAAATAATCATGAAGTCCTCGAACATTAGTGGGTGGACCCTAGGCAGTGCACCTTATAGAACTTATAAGATACCATGCAAATTCAATAGAAATTGTATTTTATTTAGCAAAATTTATAGGATTATATTTACAAAAGGGGTTTTCAAATTACAATTTAAAAAGTATATCTAAGTTTAGTAAAGTAAAAGGGGTCATTGATGGCCTTATAGCATGTAAAAAAGGGTATTTCTTAATACCATTTGAACACGTGTTATATAGATGATTTCTTATAGGTGCACCCCTCGAGGTGGAGGGTGGAGATGAAGGTTAAGCTTATAATTAGAGGAAAAGGGGGGCACTTTACTTGACTTAGCCCATTCTTTTTTAACCTTGTGAGACATGGGTTGAGGTGGAGAAGTGTGCAATAGACAGCACTTTTGTGTTGATTTCTAGGGCTGTTTAAATGTAATTCTCAAGAGAAAACACTTGTTTATGAATTGCTTTTGTCAAGGCAAGGATTGAAGGAAATCCAGAACTTCTATAGGGTGTTCATGGCATGTATGAAACTGTGCAAGAAAATATCTTTTAGATTTGAATAGGGTCTATTATGAACTATTTTAAATAGTGTTCTATGTAAGCCACTACTGTCCATAGAGAGTTCTCATTGTTCAATGCTTGAAAATTGCTATTTATTATCCTAAAACAAGGCTTTTTGAGGCATATTATAGGGTATACTTGTCTACTATGAAGGAAATATTCTCATGAAGCAATTTTGCTGTTCACCACAACAGAAACGAGGCATATACGCGCATGTTAGACGCGCAAAGTCGGGCGCGCACTACAACAGAAACGAGGCATAGACGCGCATGTTAGACGAGCAAAGTCGGGCGCGTCTATCAGAGCGTCTATAAATGCGTGTAAACGTGCGTGTAAATAGACGCGAATTTTGCGTCTATATATCCGCGTAAATAGACGCTAATATAGACGCGCTAGCAGATGCACAATTATTTAACCACCTAAAATTAGCAATTCACATAATTGAAAAACCAAAGTTAATAATTATTTAACCACCTAAAATTGATTCTTGAGCATGCACATGTACGCATGATAAAAACCATAGAATTAAGAATATACATTGAATCATTGAATTAAAAAAATAGAGTTAATAATTTCTTTTTCATTGCTCTCTAATGAATGGCAGTTCCTCCAGTTGACAAGCTTGATATAAGTGATTAGCGGCAAGTGACAGAAACCTTACAATTAGTAGCAAGCATTGCAATATGTATCTCGTAATTTCTCTATGTACTTGAAGATGATAAAAGATACTTCCTTTTTATTATGGAAAATTCAATTCTTTCTTTAAAATTGACTATTGATTCTTGAGTATGCACGTGTGCGCATGATAAAAAGCATAGAATTAGGAATACACATATATTGAATCAATAAGCAAATTAAGTATGTTACAGTGAATGATCAATCTCATCTTCAATGAGATCAGCCCTTGCTAAACTATCTACTTCTAGGTCTATGTTACCAAGAGGTAACGAAACAAATAAGTCTATCCCACTATCAGATGTGTTGCTATATTGCTCAATAGCTTCATCAATATCATCGACAATCACATTATTGTCTTCTTCTATGTTTCCTTGAACATCATCGCAAGGTTCATCTTGTACTATATCACGCATATCATCCATTATGGTGTCATCATGCACATCATCATTATTTGTTGGATTGTCATCTTCTATCTCCATGTCGGTAATATTACCATATATTGGTTTTGAACGATTAGATATAGGGATGACATGCCACCATCGGTTATTATTTACCATTGGATGATACACAACCTGTATTTGAAAAACAAAAGAAAAAAACTTAAGTATCTATTATATTGTGTATATGTATCACATGTATACATATAAAAAAATTAGCCTTTGCATATATACCTACTCGCATTGTTGAGTCCTTTTCCTTGAGGTACTATAGAGGTCATCCTCAAGTCTTCATCATCTTTCCATAGTCGTGGTTGAGAGGGATCCACTTCAGCAAGATATTCAGAGATATAAACAAGGGATGATTGCACTAACAAACCCTCGGCCATGCTTCCCTCAGGTCGTGCTTTTTGCCTCACAAAATCTTTCAAGGTTTTCATGAACCGCTCAAGAAAAAACATCCACCTTACATGAACTGCCCCACAAAGTGCGATCTCATCAATCAAATGTACGAGTAAATGTAATTGAGTAGTCAAAATGGATCGAGGAAAATTTTCCTCCACCAAACAAACCACCTCAATAGATAATACTCGAGCATCTTGCAATGTGTTTGAATCAATTTCCTTCGAGCTCACGTATCTGTCAAGATGTATTGGAGAATTGTTTATTTTTGTGTAGAAATTCAAAGATATATAATGAAAAAATACAATGTATACACACCTCACAAGCTCTCCCATCTTGTAAATGATATCACGTACATCTTTGGAGCCACAATGGGATATGCTAGTAAGAAGTACGAACTGAATGTAAACAATATTCATAGATGCAAATGATTAGTTGAGGAAAAAGTCATCATACCCCAAAGTTTACACATAGTTACGCCACTAATTACTATATTCATGGTTAGAGATACCCTTACTTGAATCATTTTGTGCCAATCGTGGGACTTCAAACCAGATAGTTGCTCCACACCTCTTTTCTTTTTCTTTATGAAGGCTCCCTTGAGACATCTCATACATCCTGTTGCTGTTCGAAAGCTATATATTTGTTCCTTCACTATTTTTTCCTCGTTCTTTGACAATATCCAAGGTGCATGGGGTAGCTCAATCTTTCCTCTGGGTCCAATTCGTGGCTAGGCTCGTCTCATGTGACCAATGTTACGTAAATCCTCCCTTACATTAACTGAATCGCGAGCCCCTATCAAGTGATCCCATAATGTAGATACAACATTTTTGAATATGTGCATGGGGTCCAACAGGTGATTGATCTTGAGTTTACTCCAGTACGGAAGACGAAAGAATATAGAGAACCTAACAAACAAACAATATATTATGTAAACAATTCATCATGCTAAATACTTTAAAGTCAATCGAGAGAAATGCACTTCTTACCGACTCATGCCATGTGGAGGGTGGCTGTCGGCATTAATCCATCTCTCCTTCCAATCTCGAATGGTTAGAGATTGTGGAGTCATTCCATTAGTAGGGACAACATATTTGGGATGGTCAATAGGAAGAAATCGATGATGATTGTCGTAAATAACCTTCTTTAAGCGTGCCGGCCTAGAGGAAACTAGAGAGGGACTGCAAATAGGACATGCATGATATCCTGACGCGGTTAAACCTGAAAAAACAAGTGAATTAATAAAATGCAATTGATTCAAGTCTTGAATTTCAAATATAGAGTTATATACATGTACCTGAACACTCTCCGTATCCTGGAAAGTCATGCATGGTCCACAACAACATGGCCTTCAATGTGAAATCTCTAGAGGATGCAGATGCACTTGTATCTTGCACCTCAATACCTTCCCATAACATTTCTAACTCTTCAATCAAAGGCTCTAAGTAAATGTCCATGTTTTTTACCTTGTGCTTTCCAAGAATCAGAAGGGACAACATCACATGTCCCTTTTTAATTGCCATGGATGGAGGAATATTATAATTCACCAATACCATTGGCCATACACTATATGATGTGCTTTTGATGCCAAATGGATTGATTCCATCCATACCTAAAACAAATCTCAAATTTCTTGGCTCTTCTTTGAAAACAGGCCACAAATGATCTATATGTTGCCATGCGGATGTGTCTGCAGGGATCCTCCATTTTCCATCACTTGAACGATGACTAGCATGCCATGACATGAGCTTTCCAATAGACTTACACTTGAACATAAGTTTTATACGTGGAACAATCGGAAAATGTCGCAAAACCTTACGAGGCACATCCATTGACTTCATCTCCACTTCGTATCTTGATTCGCCACAAACATGACACTCTCATGCGAACTCATGAATCCCATGAAATAAGACACAATCATTGACACATGCATGGATCTTGATATAATCGAGGCCTCCCAGAGATGTCAAGTAATGTCTTGCTTGCTCTCTCTTAGTTGGCAATTTGTTTCCTTTTGGAAGCATTTGTGATAATAACCTACATATATTTTAAAAGTGAGTTAAAAAACTACCAACATATATTTCTATCTGATTTCAAAATAGAATTAACAATTAATATTATGATTCATATATATAAGCCAAACTGAATTGATACCTACTTCAATAACGCATCCAAATTGACATTACTCCATCCATAAATTGTTTGCAAGTTAAGTATCTCGAGGGACACACGAAGAACAGAGTACGTACAACCTTCATACAACGGAGTAGATGATGCTACATATAGTGGATCATCTGGCTTCGTAGAGTGACCTTCTCCCTGAACCGGTTGTGAAAATAGATGGTGTACCATGTTGTCCAAAATCTCATCCTCTACGACTTGATGGGGCATTTCATGAGGGCTACTATCATGGTTGTCAGTCTCTACTCTTCTTGAAGACTCTGCCTCCTCGCATTGACATTTTGCAGCCTCTCGACGCCTGGGAGGGAGCATTTGAGGATGTGGCACCGCATCGTGCTCAACCACAAAAGGGAGTTTCATGTACATTGATATATAATTCTCGTAACATAGACTAGCAATCTTAGTGGTAAAAAAAAACAATGAATACCGGTGATTTTTTTTAGTCCCATTCTCCATACAAGCTAAGGTGTGACATTGCAATTCGACGTGCTAAAAAAATACACCCTCGACAACGATCACACATGCATTTAATTTTTCGTCGTAGCCATACATCTCGATTATGAAGACGCAATGTTTCATCCTCACTTGAGGATGTGCTCATTGACTCACCAGCTTGCACCGCACTAGGTGATGACGACGTTGACATGATTAAACCTAATTCATGACAACATCAAAATATTTATCATTCATATGTTTATATAAGATCTTAATTTTAAATACACAAAAATCATCATCTTAAAACTTATCTTAACTTATCTTAACTTATCAAAACTTAAGAAGAATTCACTATCAAAACTTATCTTAAAAACAAAAAATTATGATAAATCCCAAATGCGCGTCTAAATCCGTGTCTACCTACGCATCTATTTTCGCGTCTATATTCGCGTCTATCTGAACAATAGACGCACATATACACGTGAAAATAGACGCATACATCAAAATTCAAACCATACTTAAATCATTTCTTTTCAAATTGCGCCTTTTCTTTCCTGCGTTTTTTGCGGTTCTGAAGCTTGAGTTTAGCCGACATGCAGTCTCTTCATGCCTCACCTAGTCTCTTCATGCCTCACCTCTTCTTTCATTTCAAACACACAAGAAGGGAAAAAGGAAAGCCAAGGAGAGGAAGAAAGAGAGAACAAGAAAGAGGAGAACAAGAAGAAGCAGCAAGCAAGCAAACAAGCATCAAGGGAGGGTAACTTACCAAGGAGAGGAAGAAGGAGAAGGAGAAGCGCCACCACCCGCCACACCAAACACCCAAGGTGAGTCTCTCTCTCTCTCTCTCTCTCTTTGTTTCTCTCTTCCTCTCTCTGCTCTGTCTGTGTATTTAGGATTTGTGATTCCATTATGTATTGCATTATGTAAATCGTCAATGGCTGTCGTCGACCTAAAATCGGCCGACCAAGCGCGTCTGCTACCGCGTCTACATCTCAGTGTAGACGCGGACATAGACGCGCAAAAATGTCTCCTCTCAGAGCATCTGAGATCACGTCTTAGAGCGCGTGTGCTAGCGCGTGTGCTCTGCAATGTACACGCGATGATACACGCGTTGCACAGAAGGTTGACCTGCAGTGGGACAAAGGCTTGATATGGTCACTTAAGTAGGATGATCGTCTGAATGGAGATGTCCGAGTGGGAAACGGAATAGAGAAGAAGATGGACGCATCCATGGAGTCCAAGGTGAACCGATTTTGTATGCTGCATAGCGCTACGATGGAGAAGTGGCTACAATGGTATGAGGATGCTTGAGCTGAGCGAGAGTCTGCAAGATTTGACTTTCGACGGAGTATGCAGCAATATCCAAAGGGCTTAGAGGAGATGCCTCTACTCATGTCCACTAGATGGGTACATGAGGCCCTAACCAAAGCATCTCAAGATGAAGAAACAGTTACTAAAGAAGAGTGGGACTTCTCACGTGGATGCAATCCCAAGGTATGCAATCCCAAGAAATTACAATCTATACTGCAAATCGCAACTAATATACTTGTTCTTCTCCCAATATAAGGTCCATAGTGCAACATGCTCACATGGACAACATTTCAGAGTAGAGCACATTGACAAGTTACGCTTGACAATGGACTGCGGAGTGATGGCAATGTTTGAGCAGAAAAGCCGATGACGTGCCACAGATCCAAACCGTGTAGTTGTAGAGATGGAGTATTTCGGATGTTTATAGAGTATCCTTGCAGTGGACTATCGAGGTTTCTCCGTGACCATATTTGATGTGTAATGGTTCAAGGTTACTCTCGAAGGAGCAGGTGCAACTGTTCGGCGAGGGCCAAGTGGCTTTGTTGAGATTGACTCAACGAAGAAGTGGAACGATTTGAGTGATACGTTTGTTTTGGCAAATCACTGTGAGCAGGTAAGAGTCCCTAATACTTGATGCACTTTAGCAATCTCAAAGTGGGCTTTTATACTAATCGTAATATGGATCAGGTCGTCTTTTTCCCTAATCCGCAACAACCTCAATGGTGGTATGTCATTCCCATGACATCTAAGAGTCTCCCCGTGTTTGCCAGAACCCCCGTACCGATCGTAGAAGAGACACCTTTAATAGCGGCAATGACAGAAGGCATACAAGAAACTAGGATGAACCGCCTGGAGAACCAAGACATCTCACCTATGGAGATAGAGGAGATAGAGGATGGGTTTTTTGAAAATGAAGCAGAGTCCTCATTTTGTGGAGAATTTTGTATAGATCTCCCGGTGTATACTGAGCTATGTCAAGATGAGATTGTGGAACCCTAAACAAAAGTGACTCAATCAAAACGTTCCTCCCACTACAACAATGCCAATTTTTGCAAATCGGTTAGGATAGTTTGTATATTTTTGGAGTATGGTGTTTTGTATTATCTATTTTTTTAATTATTTAAAAATGAAGCCTTGCTAATTAAGTCTTAGTTTTATTATGTCTTGCAATTCATTATCTAATATTATTATTTTTCCTTGTATGTGCAGGTTTAGGATTTGGGCACGAACGGCAGGATGAGTCACAATTTTACAGATGACGACATTGATGCGATGCTAGCACATTTCTCATCGGAGCAGCTAGCACGTGTCAGAGATAGAGCCGATGCACAGCTTTCTCGTTCCACCTCAGCACGATCAAAAGACTCTAGACGGTCCGATGATTCGGTCTCCAGTAAACGTAGTCGCAGGTCTCGCTTTGCTTTAGAGTCACGTAGTCGAGGAGGAGGCAACTCCTGTTGTGGGGATACAGATGCAGTCTCTCCCACTCGCACTGCCACCAGGGAGTCGACACCATCTTTCACTGGCGCTGGCGGACAGACGTCTACTGCTCCCACGCCTTCACGCACCCCACCCATCACTCCTAGGGCTGACAAGAAGTACATGAAACCCACTCCTCCAGGTATGTATTTTCACATCCTTTTTCGCAGTAGCACTTATTAATTCAAGTTGTGTTTGACACATTTGTATTAATGTCACGAAAGTACCCGTTTGCCAAATCTTGCAGGTTACTCGTATCTCATAGATAAGGCCTCTGGCCATTTATACATGAATGATGATGGAAAAGTTGTCATCTCTAGGATGCATGAGTTGTGCCAACAAGTATTTCGGCACAACATTACAGACAAGTGGAAGGAGATCCTAGATGTCAGCAAGGAATACATAATCGATACATTATATTGAGAGTTCCCTCAGCCCTCTAGCAATGATAGATTTTCGAGAGGGTGGATGATGATGCATATGCGTGACTATCAGTCACATAGGCGGTCTGATGCATACGAACCAGTCAAGCAGGGCAAATCGAAGCCGGAGTGGCTGGACATAGAGGACTGGAGTAATCTCCAGGATGAGGCGACATCCACTCCAGACAAGTGGAAGCAGCAGAAGGACGCAACAAAGACACGCTTGGATGCACGATCGGTGCATCACCTTGATAGCGGCGGCCACACAACATTCATGGCAGATTTCATAAGTATTAATAGGGTAGAGTACTCTAATTTAATGACATCCATGTTGATGTATGTATTCACTACAACAGAAATGAGGCATAGACGCGCATGTTAGACGCGCAAAGTTGGCCGCGTCTATCATCGCGTCTGTATGTGCATGTAAAAGAGCATGTAAATAGACGTGAATTTTATGTCTATATATCCACGCAAGTAGACGCGAATATAGACGCATTTTCAGACGCGTCACTACAACAAGCAGCAGTTATAGACGCGCGCACAAACACGCACTAAAATTTTAAAAAAATTTAAAAAATATAGACGCAATTGCGCGTCTATATTTGCGTCTAATTTGCAGGTGAAATCGCATCTATGTGCACATATATATGCGCATGTATATGCGCATGTATAAGCGCGTGTATAAGTGCGTGTATATGCGCATCTATAACTGTGTTTAAATGTGCATATATAAGTGCGTCTATAAGCAATTCCTGCTCTATATACACGCGCTTATAGACGCGCGCACAGACGCGCACTAAAATTTAAAAAAAAATTGAAAAATATTACTTGTGTGTCATTCTTTTCAAAGTAGTCCCGTCGTGCATTTCTTTTGGGTTTTTTTGACAGGCGCACGACACAAAGAGAGGAGAAAGGAAGAGGCAAAGAAGAAAGGGTAAAGAGAGGAGGAAGCAAGAGGCAACAAGAAAGGAGAGGGAGGAGAAGGAGTTTGTAGCCCTATCGCCACCCATCACAACATCGATTCAAGGTGAGTCCTTCTTCTTGTCTCTCTCACTCACTCACTCACTCTCTTTCTCTCTCTCTCCCTCTCCCTCCCTCCCTCCCTCCCTCCCTCCCTCGCTTCCTCTCTCTCTCTTTCTATCTCTATCTTTGCTTTGAGTTGTATTTTGCTACCTTCTTAGCTTTTGGTATGTTTGTTGCGACAAGGAGAACAGCCAAAGAGCAAGGAGATGGAGGAGAAGAAGGAGTTTGTAGTTGTGCCGCTGCCCATCACAACAAATATTCAAGGTGAGTCCTTCTTCTCTTCTCTCTCTCTCTCCCTCCCTCCCTCTCTCTCTCTCTCTCTCTGGTTACTCTAAGTTGTATTTTGGTTCCTTCTTAGCTTTGGGTATATTAGTTGTTGCTTGCTTTTCCTAGTTTTATTTTGTGCTTCACTGCTAATTCGCATCTACAAGCACGTCTAATATACAGAGTAGACGCTCTCGTAGACACGCAAGCGTTGAAGATCCATAACACCTCCTAGGTTTTTTTGAGTTTTGTGGACTTGGCGCATGTAAGAGCATACACTGTTTTCCGCATCTATGTGCGCATGTATATGTGCATGTATGTGCGCATGTATGTGTGCATGTATATGCGCATGTATATCCACGTGTATATGCGCATCTATAAGTGCGTCTATAGGAGCATCTATCTTCGGGTGTATATGCGCGTGTAGTTTTCACTATAAGCGTGCTTGTAGACACGAAATTTTAGACGCGCTAGTAGACGCGGTAATAAACGCGCCCGACATTTTTAAACACAATTCAAATATTGCATCTACAAGTGCGTCTATGGAGCGTTTTTGTTGTAGTGATTTCGAACGTGAATCTCAAGTACATTGTTTTTCAATGTTTGTGTGCCATAGCAAGGTTTTACGAGTCGCGACCCGACTCCACTAGAGGTGACATACAGGGAGAAGCATGGCTTGAGTGCCCTAATCAAGAAGCTCTATGCTCGCGGAGGACCGGTAAGTAGTAATAAATATCATTCCTAATTGTAACATTCCCAATTACCAAGTACGTGTTCTTCGCATGAACCTCTACTTAATAGGAGGTCATTAATTGAATAAAGGTAATTTTTTTAATTAATTTTCCCTCTCTCCTCCAACCGACTATCGTGCTAGAGGAGAAGGGAATAGCAAGAGCTATTAAGCTCCTTTTTGCTGGAGCTCGCAGGGGGGACCGAGGGCATGTGTGATGCCACGAGAGTGGGGGGGGGGGGGGGGGGGGGAATCCCCCTCCCCTCACCTATAAAAGCCCTGTGCCATGGGCGTAAGGGGTAGGGGGTAAGGCTACCGTGGAGAGCCGCGCCACTCTGCTAGCCATGAAGGAGGAGGCGACCGTGAAGGAGGAGGTGGCCGCGAAGGAGGAGGCGGCCGTAGAAGAGGAGAGGGCTATGAGAGAGAAAGAGCTTAAAGACACGCTGGCTGCCGTGAAGGAGGAGGCCGTCAGACTGTCGACACTACCATCGAGAGGGAGGAGCCAAGACACAGCTGCTGTCGAGCAGGACGCTGCCGCTGGCGCCATCGAATTTCACCTGTGCCTCCATTCCCTCATCCACGTAGGCTCCCACGCCCTCCAGAAGCTTCCTGGAAGCTTCTTGGAAGCTTCTAAGGGGGCTCTCCAAGCACCCCTTCCCATGGAAATTCCCACCCAAGTTCATATTGCCCCCGGGTTTTTTTTTTAAAACCCCTTTTTCATTGCATCTTTACACAAGGGGTTTTACCCCCGGGAATGGAGCCTTCCCCTTGCATCCCCCAAAATTCATTTACCCAGTCGTAAACCCTTTTCATGGATTCACTTAAAGCCACACTAGCAGGTTTTAAACCCCTTTTTCCTCCCCGGGTTCCAAAGCCCCTTTTCCGTGGGCTTTTCCTTTTTCCCTTTCAAGTGGGTTTAATAACCCTTTTCCCCCTGGGATTTAGCCCTTCTCATGCAGTCTTTTACACCCCCTTTTTCCCCTTTTTTTTCAAATCCACTAAGTCCATTTAGAACCCCCTTTTCCGTGGGGTTCCATCCAAGCCCCTCTAAAAGCCCCTCTTAAAGATCCGAAGTTCCGCGAAGGCATCTCCTGCATACGAGGGAGAAAGGTAAAGATCTTGAGGCTACGTACCAAGGTGAGTATATTCACCAAATCGTGTAAAGACAAAGGCAACCTGGAAGTCTGAAATTATGCCCACAATGGCCAAGAGGTTGCAAGTCGGGCCTACACGGGAGGTTCTTCTCCTAACATTTATGTGGATATCTCCCTGAGCCCACAAGTCCAGGTATTTACTATTTTTCTTTTGATTCATCGCAAAAGTAAGGCATTATGCATGATAAATTCATGGACTAGGAAGCACCTACGCATGTCAAATTCACCTAGCCTAGTTAGATGCAATTGGAAATAGATGGACTATTGAAATAATTGGCTCATGGCATGAAGTGGTCATTGGTATTTCCAACATGATGAATAAAATAAAAAAGGTTTTAGTGCATTCCAAAACTACATCTTCTCCTACCCAATTGCTCGTTGTTAAGTGTCGACTCTACTCGTCATTGTCTCTTCTAATCCAACTACGAGCCAGAAGGTATGTTGTTTTCTGTAGCACGTCTCTTTGACCTTCTACTATGTTTGTGTGAATCAAAGGTGGTGTAGGGTTAATGCCATCTGCATCTCTCTTTAAATGTCTATGAGTCTCAATGTTGTAGGGTTCATGCCATTTGCATCTCTGTGCCATGATGAAGTCTCCTACGCAATCATTGGGAAAGATGAGGCTAGGTGAAGAGTACTATAAGAGAGGCTCCCTCTCTCATAATCACTTGGTTCCCATCCTAGAGATAAGGAATTTCTTATTGGTGAGTTCCTCTTAATCAATTCTAGGAAGCTTGTTTTCGAACTCCTCATTCTTGATTGCCCAAATTGGTTCCCACTCTTGTAATTCAAGACCTACTACCTCAATGATGTGAGAGGGGTGCTAGTGGTTCTTTAGACACATCTATCAAAGACATCTTTGAACTTCTCAACATGTGCACTTACAATCCTTATCGCCTCACTAAGGACCAATCTACGTAAAGGCACCATTGAAGGCTCTAATCCCCTCTTGATAAAGGTGTCAACTTCATCTTGCAAAATATTAATCTCCAATTATTTGCCAAGTAATTTGTCATGACATTATGTGTCGGCTACAACTTTGTATTGATTGCATGAGATGGGCTTGCAACCTCCTGGCAAGCACTAGTATCAACACTACTCACTAGTAGTGAACTTGGCTATTGATGTATAATATGCTCTGTATGCACAATAGGATCTGCCATACCAAGTAAGACTTAGCTGGAACTAGATTTCTCAATGTTTACAATAGGATCCTACAACCTCAAAGTCACACTCACACATCTTTTATTTTTAACCATCTCTCTCTCTCTCTCTCTCTCTCTCTCTCTCTCTCTCTCTCTCTCTCTCTCTCTCTCTCTCTCTCTCTCTCTCTCTCTCTCTCTCTGTGTGTGTGTGTGTGTGTGTCTCTCTCTCTCTCTTTCTCTCTCTCTTTGTGTGTGTGTGTGTGTGTGTGTGTGTGTGTGTGTGTGTGTGTGTGTGTGTGTGTGTGTGTGTGTGTGTGTGTGTGTGTGTGTGTGTGTGTGTGTGTGTGTGTGTGTGTGTGTGTGTGTGTGTGTGTGTGTGTGTGTGTGTGTGTGTGTGTGTGTGTGTGTGTGTGTGTGTGTGTGTGTGTGTGTGTGTGTGTGTGTGTGTGCAAGGAAGATATAATGAGAGTACATTTTGTGGTGCTTCAAGTGAATACGCTACCCTGGAATCCATGATGGATCACCCTATATTAATGACTATGTCACTATATCATACACATGGAAATATCCCCCTAGCAGAATGCTAGGGCCTCTAAAATAGGCATCTTAGATGGTTAAGGTGGGCTCCCACCAGCCCTATCTTTGCACATAGAATGCCACAAACATACGCTCCACTTGCCCTTGCCTTGGTCCCCAATTACAATCCGACAATGGTAAACTAGCACCCGGGACATTGTCAACCACTTTTTCAATGGAAAACAAGTGATATATATCATTGCTTCACCTACAAGTGCCTAACATATGCACATTGTCACCCACTTTGTCTTAATAAAAATGGAGAATAAACTTGGAAACAAAGATCAAGAGAAAATCCCATTAGGAGCCAAGCAATTGGGGCTACAAACAAACCTTACATCTTCATGGAATATATTGAACAAGTTTGCAAGGTGAATAACTTTACAAATGACATTAAGCAAGTGCAAGCATTTGGATTGCACCTCAGAGAAAAGGGGCAAACTTGGTTCACCACGCTTGATGTCACTGAGAATTTCTCATTCACCAGGCTTGATGTCACTGAGAAATCCTTATTGCTAGTACTCTAGGACCTTTTTATCAAATGCTTCATAGAGGCTAGTTATGGTGAGCACCTCATAGTTTGAATGATGAAACTTAAGGAGCAAGAGAAAGAGAGCATGCAAAACTATGTCTTGAAATTGAGGAGCATGATTAGGCATATCTTGGTTTCTTACAAGAACAAAGAAATAATTTGACATTATCACTATATGGAGGATCATGGATTGTTGTAATAAATCTAACTGCGTCATGAAAGTTTGATCTTCTTGGAAAGCAATTAACCATGCACACATAATGATCCAAATCTAGTTTGATTTAATATCCTTTTTTCATAACATAGAAATGCATGTAACCCTCCAAGACTAGAGGCTAACATGGGTACCTATAACCATAAGACAAATGGGAGTGTCAGTCTTCACACCTTGCTTTGGCATCTCCTTGAAACATTTCATAGCACTATGTCCCTCATATTTCCCACCATATAACTTTATTATTATAGATCATGCCACAACATATCAAACTAGCAATCGATCAAAGATCTCTTGTGGTTCTATGAAAAAGCCACAGTGATTATATATGTCCATCTTTTGATCTGTCATGCTTCAATGACAAAGCCTGTGACTATACATGCCTAGTAATGTGCTACCCACTTAAGGCTCCATTACTAGCCTATTTTATACTATCCAGTTATGTCTATATATGTATTTTGATTACTATGTAATAACGTGATTGCAAGATGCTTATTACTTAGTATAATGTCCTTGTGCCCATAGGAACCCCCCCCTTTTCTTTTCTTTTTTTTTCAATTTTTTTTCCCTCTCCCTCTCCCCCGACAGTACCTGCGGGAGAGAGAGAGAGAGGAAGTGAAGTAGGGAAAGGGGGGTGCATGCTGCCTAGCTGCTGGTGGCGTACAGCTGCGCCCCCCCTTAAAAGGCCACCCTCCTCATCATCGTCGAGAGGGCTCCCCCCTCCCACCCCTCATTACTGCAAAAGCCCCCTCGTTTGCTGCAGGCAGCCCCATGGCCACTCCGACGGATGCTGCGCCCCCTGCTAACGTACAAGTTCCCCCCCCCCCCCCATGCTGGTTGCGCCATGCTGGTCTTCTTCATGTCAGCATCTTCAAAGGCAGGCCTCTTCGGCCGTTTGGTAGAGGGCTGCCATCATGAGAGAAGAGGGAGAGAGAAGAGATGGTGGGAGAGAGAAGGAGAGAGAAGGAAGGAGTGGGAGAGAAGGAAGAGAAGGGAGGCGAAGGAGAAGAAGGAAGAGCGAGAGAGAAGAGAAGAAGTGGGAGAGAGAAGGAGAGAGAAGGAAGGAGTAGGAGAGAAGGAAGAAGAGAAGAGGGAGAGAAGGGAGGAGAAGGAGAAGAAGGAAGAGGGAGAGAGAGGAGAAGAAGAAGAGGAAGTTAGAAGAAGAAGAGTAAGGGAGAAAAAGAAGAGAGAGAAGTGGGAGAGAGGAGGAGGAGAAGTGGGAAGAGGAGAGAAGGGAGGAGAAGGAAGAAGAGAAGAGGGAGAGCGAGGGGAAGAAGAAGAGAAAAGGAGAAAAAGAAGAGAGAGAAATGGGAGAGAGAAGGAGGAGAAGAGGGAAGAGAGAAGAGGAAAGGAAGAAGAGAAGAGGGAGAGAAGAAGAGGAAGGGAGAAAAAGAAGAGAGAGAAGTGGGAGAGAGAAGGAGGAGAAGAGGGAAGAGAAAGAAGAGGGAAGGAAGAAGAGAAGAGGGAGAGAAGGGAGGAGAAGGAGAAGAAGGAAGAGGGAGAGATAGTGGAAGAAGAAGGAGAAGAAGAGGTAGCAAGAGGAGAAGAAGAGAAGGAAAAAGAGAGAGAGAGTAGGAGAATAAGAGAAAAGAGTAGGGAGATAGTAGAAAAGAAGAGGAAGAGAGAGGGAGAGAGAAAGAAGGAGAGGGAGTGGGAGTTGGTGGGTAGCTGCAAGGAGCCACACCCAAACCACCCTCTTGGCGAAGGGCCCCATCCAGTGGTCTTTTCTTTCGAACCTGTCAACCTGAAACCCGTCAAGGTCCGGATTGACCAATCTCTGCGAGGCGAATGGCTCCCACGAAGAAAGTCGCGGGAAGCGTAGGTGCCCAAGCCATCGGTAATGCTGGAGGGGCGAGCGG
The DNA here is from genome assembly GCF_053477565.2 of Lygodium microphyllum. Taxonomy (NCBI): domain Eukaryota; kingdom Viridiplantae; phylum Streptophyta; class Polypodiopsida; order Schizaeales; family Lygodiaceae; genus Lygodium; species Lygodium microphyllum. Next base: position 47,746,493 of record NC_141158.1, on the reverse strand, counting down.
AATGACCAACACAGCACACATGAATCAAGCCCAGGTTCTAAGCATTAAAAATTAATTTAGGAATTATTTCTCGTGGAAGGGATGAAGGGATTGATGTCGTGCATAGGGTTTTTTAAACTCTAAGAACTAAGTTGCATGCGCGAAACGGTAGAGTTTGGAATTCGCACAAGATTTTAGGCATGAAATGATAGCTTTTACACACATAAAATGATAAGGTTATCGCCTTACTTTACATAAAATGATAGCTTTTTAACCAGTTCAGTGCATGATAGTCATTTAGAATTCACGTTTTGCAATCATGGTTAAAAGAAACACGTGAAATGTTAATTTCTGTTCATGAGATACACTTGCATCGTTAGATAAAACCCTAGACTTTCATAGACGCAAGTCACATGTGATCAGGGGCATTAGGAATAAGTATAATTGCGTGGAATTGTTTTATCGATCTTGTTGTGGACTATCGCAAATGGATACGCTCCTAGCTTAGTTGAAGCTGGTGACCTAACCCTAAATGGATTGTTGACCCAAGTTATGCTTGGCGGTTTGAAAAGGTTGTAAATCCCTTAAGCAAGTGTTTTGATACATCTAGTTAAAATTCTGATTGTGCATGCAATGGGATTGCGATGCCTTGAAGCAAGAGGTTGTGCATTCAACTGTTTGTTAATGTGGTTTTGGATTTTAACCCAAGTGGGGAGTGTTTGATGATTTCATGGCCGGGTCTGAGATGAAGACATATTACTCACAGTTGTATATCTTTATTATGATTTGGATGCTTCCATAGAAATCCTTTCTTTAGAATATAGCAATAAGCCTTTCCTTTGATCCTCTTGAACTCTTCATGATAACCTTCCCCTTATTGTCAAGGTACTCAAATATCGCCCAATTGCAATCATTCACCTTTCTATAACTCTTCTAAAAATTTCTACTAGGGAGACAAATCACACATGGCCAAGTGTTGCCCCTACATGTTCACACTCTTGATCATGTGCAATCATATATTTGTCATCTTCATAACTTGATTTTGATAGCATAGCAATGCCAAGAGTGGAACAACTACTGATCATCTCAAGAAGAGGCAAACAATTAGTTTCCACAATAACTACTACTCTAATAAAATATTTCTTATCGCATTTCAAATGTATAACCACTCCCCACAATTCTCTTTTGATCTATAGATACCTTCTTTATCTTTCATTCAACACTTTCACCCAAACATTATAGCATGCATGTTTTCCTTATCATCATTCTACCCAATGGCCCAACTAATCCCTATAGGACTTGCATCAATAATGATAATAATGGGTCTTCCACTTGCATAATTTGCCTTTCTCAATGTAGGTGCCATCTGCAATAGTCTCTTTAGCTTTCTCATAGCCTTGTGTGCATTCTATTCCACTGAAAAATTTATCATTTTCTCAATAACTAATAAAGAGCATCTACAATATATGTAAAGTGAGGAATTTAGATGAGATAAAACACAAAAGGTTCCAAAAATATCCATACCTCTAAAATTGACATGCAAGTTTCATCCATCATGTCAATAGCATTCACTTTTGCTAGAGCACGAGTGAATTTTGGAGCTTTCATTGCTTGGTATTAGGTATCATTTACTATCATACAGTTTTTTTATTGTGAATCATGGCTAGCAGCAGTGACAATCATCTTATGCATATCGAGAAGCTTGAAGGAGCACACAACTTTGCATTTTGGCAAAAGCAATGCTATAATATCTTGTTGCAAAAGAAGCAAGCAAAGCCGATTAAAGTAAAGGAAACAGAACCATCTGATGTAGAGCAGGATGAGCTGAATGAGCTTGCATGCTCAACCATTGAGCTATCGATTTTTTAAGCCTTGTTGTTTAACATCGAAGAGTTGGATTCTTCTTATGACATTTGGAAGTAACTAGAAGATTTGTATGCCCAGAAGAGTGCTGCATGCAAAGTCTACTGGCTGAAGAAACTCATGGATTTGCATATGAAAGAGGGTACTACAATGTCTACTCACCTTAGTGAGTTTAACTCCATTTTTTAGCCAACTTGCCGCTTTGAAGTTCAATATTGATGATGAGTTCAAAGCTATGCTTTTGTATACTGATCTAGAGAGTGCTATAGACTACACATATGAGCTGCAATTAAAATCTAATTTGTCCCCCCAAAAACCTAATTTTAACCTTAAGAGAGTGAGATTCACCTCTTCCAATCCAGTCAATATCTCTATATAGTCAACTATATGCTTTGTAACAAATCTCTTACATTCCTTTTCATCCAATTCTTCATCCATGTCCTCTTCTACACACCCTTTTATTAGTACATAATTCAAAAAGGTATTGTAAGCTATGGTATGTGATTCTACAATACTCTATTCATCATAGTCATCACGTGAGCATTAGAATTCATTGATCTCTATGCTAAATTCCATATCTTCATTAATCCTAATGGTGTTTTTATAGTAGTGATATCCCTACTATGTTTAGCCAATTGGAAGTGATCATAACTAGGATATAAGTCACCCAAAGAGTAAATAGATCTACTTGTAGGAGCCTTTGCAGATTCATCCGCACAAATAGACCTGCCTAAAGAGCCCCTAGATTTCTAATGGGGCCACTTTGTTAACTTGCTACATATCCCAAGTAAACTTCAATGTTTTATTTTTCTTGGGCATTGTAAACCATCTATTTGAATAAGGAGCTTAAGACAGCTCCAAAATTCCCATCTTAATCTTTTCATTTAACAAGTCAATTATCTTGGGCAAATGAGTTTTTGGCATTAGGCTACAAATTCCAAGGTCGGTGTAGAATAGTAAAAATGACCATAGGTGCAACAACACTTGGATCAATGCAACCAATTTCATGTAGCTAAAATGCAAATGCCTTACATAAAACAATGATTCTCTATGTGGAAGAAACTTGACAACCAATCTTTAGGTCCTTAAGGGACTCTACTATAAATTAACATTACCTAATCTTTTTTGGGTCTGTTAAATTTGGTTGACGAGAAGCTAATTTAAATTTCTTCTCATTGTCAGGAGACAATCATAGTGCAACATGTTTAACCTTCTTTTCCACAATTTTATATTTCATATCAACCCTTACTTCAACCCTTGCATATCTAAATATATACATTCATGCTTCACAAACTCCTCAATCATCTTATACATATTCAACAAACACACATGAATCATGTTGTTTTTTTATTTCATCCCAAAATTTAGCATAGTTGAAAGTTTGGCAATGGTATCAACATAAAACATCCATCATACATTCTCGATATACACTCTTCAACTTCCAATCATTCAAGCATAGAAGATTAGAGCTAGATCATAGAGAAAACTCTATGAACAACAATGTTACCCTGTTTTTCTATATATACAACAGTAAAACTGCTTCATGAGAATATTTCCTTCTTATTCCTTCATAGTAGACAAGTATACCCTATAATATGCCTCAAAAAGCCTTGTTTTAGGATAATAAATAGCAATCTTCAAGCATAGAACAATGAGAACTCTCTATGGACAGTAGTGGCTTACATAGAACACTATTTAAAATAGTCCATAATAGACCCTATTCAAATCTAAAATATATTTTCTTGCACAATTTCATACATGCCATGAACGCCCTATAGAAGTTCTGGATTGCTTTTAATCCTTGCCTTGACAAAAGCAATCCATAAACAAGTGTTTTCTCTTGAGAATTACATTTAAATAGTCCTAGAAATCAACACAAAAGTGCCATCTATTGCGCACTTCTCCTCAACCCATTTCTCACAAGGTTAAAAAAGAATGGGCTAAATCAAGTAAGGTGTCCCCCTTTTCCTCTAATTATAGGCTTAACCTTCATCTCCACCCTGCACCTCGAGGGGTGCACCTATAAGAAATCATCTATATAACATGTGTTCAAAGGGTATTATACCCTTTTTTACATGCTATAAGGCCATCAATGACCCCTTTTACTTTACTAAACTACATATACTTTTTAAATTGTAATTTGAAAACCCCTTTTGTAAATATAATCCTATAAATTTTGCTAAATAAAATACCATTTCTATTGAATTTGCATGGTATCTTATAAGTTCTATAAGGTGCATCACCTAGGGTCCACCCACTAAGATTCAAGGACTTTATGATTATTTGGCATGTTGGATACTTTCAAAGACTCTCTGTCCTTTCTCTATATTGGTCTTATCACCTTGTGAAGCTGGGCAAAGTAGGCATACAATTAAATTCTTTGTGTAGATGGTGTTTCTTGATGTTTTCCTTCACTAAACATGTGATCACATGACAATGATATTGAGCAAGTTAGATTTGGGGCTTTGATTGATTTTTTAGTGGTTTTTAGCGTGTTGAAAAATTTTGAACTTTTTTTGTTGGTTGTCACCATATCTTAAGGTTTTCTCCGTGATAATTCAATTCATAATTTTCAACCTCAATAGATAATGACTACAACTCTTATTTAATATTTTTTTTCTCTCACTTTTAGAGGCTTGAAATTATGCACTTGATATGATATATCAGTAGCCTTACTTAGAGATCCAAATTCCAAGATATACCACCAAACTAAAGGCCAATTATTCCTTGTAACATTAGAGACCATAAAAATTTTTAATATCATATGATTGAAACTTATGAAAGTACATTGTTTTGTCTATCTTTATTTTGTTCACCCCTATTATTGATAGATCCGTAAAGTAAAGTTGTTCTTGAGATGTTATTGTCATCTTGTACAATGATCTCAATTCTTGTCTAATAGACTGGTAGACTTATGCTCACTTGCTTTTTTAACACATTTCACCTTTGAAGACTATATCACTCACAACTCATGCATGTGGGGATCACTCGTAAATATGTAAGCACCCACGTGTATTCAAAACAATGGATTTTTAAAATACTATTTTTACACATCTTTTTACATATAGAAGGGTGCCATATAAAGGGGTTATTCATAGATTGAATAGAAAAAGTGTATGTTTTATTTAGGAAAAATTCATAAATAAGGCTTTTTTTAAAAAATAGGCCATGAATGCATGTGATATAAAGAATTTACATATAGTGAACCCCCAAGGACTTGTGTTCGATCAATTTGCTTTAGATTTTATACCTAAGTGGGTTGTAGCCACCACTTGGAGTAGGGAGGTTCTGATTACTTTGAGTAATAGCTTTTGGGTGTATTAAAGGATAGGAGAGTACCATGAAATGTGGTCCTTTCTTTTTCATACCCAATATGTTAAAGCATGGGTAAAATAAAATCTATATCATCATAGAAGAAAGATTACTTTACACCTCACCTTTTTCAAGAGCTTTGCAAAACACATTGTAGACTTAACCTTCTTTTTCATGATTTTGAACGCATTGTAGACTTGACCTTCTTTTCTCATGACTTTGAAGGCATGGATCCCTTTTATCCTACACTTGGAAAAAGTTTCATTAACTGCCAGAGAGGTTGGGATTATCCCAAATACCTAGAGTTTTTAAAAAGATTAATCCTATTGAGGAAAACAACCCTAAAAACATTCCATCCCTTCATGGACTCCTTGATCATGCTACCAGCTTCATCGAACAAGATAACTTTGATTTGGTCCTTGAACCCTATAGGTTTGAGTCATCTCTTAGCTTTGTTTCCAAAGACTATGAACTCCCAAAACTCACAACATAAGGGTTTCACTGACTCCTCCCCTCTTTCTTGATAGACATGATTACTGATCCCTAAACATCTCTTTTCTTTATGATATATCTAACACATGGTAGCTTATTGTTACTTGTTAAGAATGGCAGTAGCCTTGGTACTAAAGACTCCAAAATCCTTCTCAATGGATTTTAACCTTTTGAGAAGGGGACAATTACCATTGGGCATGCTCAAATACTATTTTCTCTAACAATTTATTTTTAGAAAAGATGGAATTGTTTTGGTTAAGTTTTAGCTTGGCCCCACTATAACCACTTGATGGGTACTCAATAATCATGAAGATAGAGAGCACTCGACACTCGTGTTTGATCAAGCCCCACTTGGAAAGAAGAAGAAGGAATTGATTCCCAAAAATCAAGCTTCAAATTTAAAGGGTTTCCTAAGAGCTACAACACACCAAGGACATTTGAAGCCCCTTACAAAGTGTGTAACTTTGATGAATGCCCCGATCACACTTGTCATAATAGGCAATAATGCAATGAAGATGCAAAAGTAATATCATTGAGCAGGTAAAGCCCCCTACCTAAGAGTAACACTACAACAAAAAGGCTCCATAGAGGGGCTTGTAGACGCAATATTTGAACTGTGTTAAAAAATGTCGGGCGCGTTTATTACCGCGTCTACTGCTGCGTCTAAAATTTCGCGTCTAAAAGCATGCTTATAGTCAGAGTTACACGCCCATATAGGCACGCATATAGATGCGCGTATTGACGTGCTACATAAATATATAATCACTCGTAAATATGTAAGAACCCACGTGTATTCAAAAGAATGGATTTTTAAAATACTATTTTTACACATCTTTTTACATATAGAAGGGTACCATATAAAGGGGTTATTCATAGATTGAATAGAAAAAGTGTATGTTTTATTTAGGAAAAATTCATAAATAAGGCTTTTTTTTAAAAATAGGCCATGAATGCACGTGATATAAAGAATTTACATATAGTGAACCCCCAAGGACTTGTGTTCGATCAATTTGCTTTAGATTTTATACCTAAGTGGGTTGTAGCCACCACTTGGAGTAGGGAGGTTCTGATTACTTTGAGTAATAGCTTTTGGGTGTATTAAAGGATAGGAGAGTACCATGAAATGTGGTCTTTTCTTTTTTCATACCCAATATGTTAAACCATGGGTAAAATAAAATCTACATCATCATAGAAGAAAGATTACTTTACACCTCACCTTTTTCAAGAGCTTTGCAAAACACATTGTAGACTTAACCTTCTTTTTCATGATTTTGAACGCATTGTAGACTTGACCTTCTTTTCTCATGACTTTGAAGGCATGGATCCCTTTTATCCTACACTTGGAAAAAGTTTCATTAACTGCCAGAGAGGTTGGGATTATCCCAAATACCTAGAGTTTTTAAAATGATTAATCCTATTGAGGAAAACAACCCTAAAAACATTCCATCCCTTCATGGACTCCTTGATCATGGTACCAGCTTCATCGAACAAGATAACTTTGATTTGGTCCTTGAACCCTATAGGTTTGAGTCATCTCTTAGCTTTGTTTCCAAAGACTATGAACTCCCAAAACTCACAACATAAGGGTTTCACTGACTCCTCCCCTCTTTCTTGATAGACATGATTACTGATCCCTAAACATCTCTTTTCTTTATGATATATCTAACACATGGTAGCTTATTGTTACTTGTTAAGAATGGCAGTAGCCTTGGTACTAAAGACTCCAAAATCCTTCTCAATGGATTTTAACCTTTTGAGAAGGGGACAATTACCATTGGGCATGCTCAAATACTATTTTCTCTAACAATTTTTTTTTTAGAAAAGATGGAATTGTTTTGGTTAAGTTTTAGCTTGGCCCCACTATAACCACTTGATGGGTACTCAATAATCATGAAGATAGAGAGCACTCGACACTCGTGTTTGATCAAGCCCCACTTGGAAAGAAGAAGAAGGAATTGATTCCCAAAAATCAAGCTTCAAATTTAAAGGGTTTCCTAAGAGCTACAACACACCAAGGACATTTGAAGCCCCTTACAAAGTGTGTAACTTTGATGAATGCCCCGATCACACTTGTCATAATAGGCAATAATGCAATGAAGATGCAAAAGTAATATCATTGAGCAGCTAAAGCCCCTACCTAAGAGTAACGCTACAACAAAAAGGCTCCATAGACGCGCTTGTAGACGCAATATTTGAACTGTGTTAAAAAATGTCGGGCGCGTTTATTACCGCGTCTACTGCTGCGTCTAAAATTTTGCGTCTAAAAGCATGCTTATAGTCAGAGTTACACTCCCATATAGGCACGCATATAGATGCGCGTATTGACGTGCTACATAAATATATAATCATATTTATAAAAAAGTGGATATATTCATATTGTGCATCTATACACGCGTGTATCTGCGTGTCTAAAAAAGCATTTACTCTGCAAGTTTTTGATGAGAATAGACATGCATTTATCCTGCAATTTAGATACTCAGGGGCTCCTCTACATCTCCTCAGAAGCCAAGGGGAGGCATGCATGCATGGGGCTCCTCTACATCTCCTCAGAAGAGGCATCATCATCGCTACCACCACCGCTGCATGTGCCGCTGCCACCGCTACTGCTAGTCCCCCCTTCGCTATCTTCAACTGCATCAGGATTTGCCTACACAAAGGATTAAGATATATAAATACCATTACAAACAATAAATTAGAGTTACCTATACTTTTCATGTAAAAAATAAAACATACCTCTTATGGTTGTGGAATCCTCATAGCACGATTATATTTCTCCTCCGTGATGAGTCCCTCCTCGTAGAAATGTTGCAAAGTGGATGCCCGGTTATGACCTCGATGGTAGCCTACCTCTCTAGGAGTAGGCATCCTACCAATGATATGATACTACAAAACAATTTGAACATACAACGTATTAGAACACACTACATAATGAAGTGAAACAAATTTATTTTTTTTTTAAAATCAAATAATACTTATAAACTTAGCCTCCCATGACTCCCTGCCACCCGATCCATAATGCAACGATCCCATGGTTGCCATCTGCATACGTCGCGTCTCTGCATACTCGCGACTTGTCATTTTCTCTGCTGCTCTCTTCTTGGCCTCTTTCCACTCCCTGCGGTGGCAATTGGGTGGTTGGCCATATCCAGGGTGCCCCTGCTCTTGTCTCCGCAGTGACTCCTTGGCGCGCGTCATAAGGTGAGACCTCTTGTTATGAAGCGCGTCTCTCACCTTTGACCATCCCCAATCATCTAAGAATCGTGAATTCTCGGGATTAGGATACCTTCTTTGTACTGCCCTGCAACACCTCTTGCCACAAACCATTTTTTTTGTGCTTGAAGGGAATCATGTAATCTTTGTATGTGGCATGCACGACACTCGTCAAGTAGGCTATCACTTTTCTCCCCTCAGAGTCATGCAAGATACCACCAATATCAGTGACAGAGTAGTACATTTGTGGAGGCTCACCTCTCTCATTTCCCGGTGAGGGTGATCGAGAGCCACCTCCTAGGCAACCCCCACAAAGCCCTCGATCTCCTCGTCCTCCCGCACTACTCTCCCTCCTCCCTCGATGGGCACTACCCTCTACCTCACTCGATGCACGTGCTTCTGTAGATACACGTGCTTCAGCCGATCCATATATTTCAACTGATCCCTGTGCATCAGCTGATCTGTGTGTATGCATAGTGTGTGGAGTACCTGTTAGTAGAGGTGTGCCAAGGTTTGGTGTTTGTGCAGTAGTGCTAGGCAAAGATGTGATAGGTGTCCCAGACATCACACTGAAAACCTCCTCTACAGTGGGAGGGTGACCAAGATAATTGGTCATCTCCCCTATGAATTGCTCCTTGTTTGGAAAACCTCCAAGAAAGCTACTAACACCTCTAGAAAACTCCGCTAAGGTGTTGTTCATGCGTTCCAACTCAGGATCAATGGTGGAAGATCCAGGATTCCACATCTACACAAGAAAAATCATATTACCCTGTGCAGATAAATAATATTACATGCTGCGTCTATATCTGTGTCTCTGTGTGCGTCTATCAGCGTGTCTATTTTCGCGTCTATACTGTGTCTACACTGTCAGCTGGATGCGCTGACAGACGCGTACAATCGGACCATTTTTTTCAAATTTGGTTAAAAAACGCGCAAAAAAACCTCCATAGATGACAATCTATAGCATGTAAAGAGAGAGAGAGAGAGAGAGAGAGACAAACAAATAGAGAAAGCAAACAAGATTGAGAGAGAGAAGAGGAACTCACATTCTTTGCTTGTTTCGACGGCTAGCGGCTAGGTTGCAAGCTCCTTGTCCTCCTTCTCCCTTCCCTTAGTAAGTTGCTTGAATCTTCTTCTCTTTCTTGTTGTTTGGCTCTTGTTATTTACTCTTTGGCTCTTCCTTTCTCCTGTCCTCTTTTTACTCTTAATTCCTTCCCTCATTGTCTTCATGAAGTGATAGATAGACATGATTAGTGATGTCGAGCTCGAACTATAGAAAACACGTAAAAAATGCAGGAAAGCACTGGTTTGAAAAGAAAGCCACAACTTTTTTTAAAAAAAAATTATATTTGCATAGCACGTTTGTAAGCACGTGTAATTGCGCGTGTATATGAGCAAATAATACATATTACACGCGCTGACAGACGCACAGTAACAATTAAACTGATTAGATGCTAGCTTTTGGTTGTTTTTGGATCAACGTCCCACTTGCAATTGCATGCAAGTATCAATAGGTGGATAAAGCAAAAATGGTTTTTAGCTAGAGAGAGATAATGCAATGAAGGTGTATGCGAAAGAGATAAAGAAAGGCATATTATCCATCAATCAATCAAAGATATGTACATGAAGTGACTTGATATAGTAATTAGAGTATCGTCATTTTTAGGATGCTCCATTGACTTCTGCAAGTTCCCATAACCTTGAAGTAGATAGCCAACCACACTATCCATGGAAGGAAAACTTGACCTCATCAAATTAACCAAGTTAATTTACTTATACATTTCATAGATAAGAGATTTGTAGTTGGCTTGTTGGTATTGCAAAGTATCCTTACAGTGATCTATTTTAGTCACCAACAAGTGGACACACTGGCTAAAGATGATGAAAAGAGGACATGTGCACATTGGCTACATGTGGTCCACCTTATCTAAAATTATATGTGACCTATAAGTGCACCTTGACATGATTGGAATAGCTTGCACATGCATAAGCCAACTGATTTACATCAATCTACTCATGCTATGAATTGGCATGCATGTCTTGCTTTTGCTTTGATTGTATTGATTGTGATGTATATTCCTCGAAATAATGAGAATCAAGGGACTACCCTAAAAAGTGAGGGTACTCCCTTGAATCACCGATTAAGCTTTGATCTATAAGTTTATGCATGGCTAGGTTAAGTGCACAACAAATGAGACATGTGAGTGTATTGATCAGTTCTCTCTCTCTCTCTCTCTATATATATATATATATTGCACATGCACAAGTCAACCTTTGATCTATAAGTTTTAGCCATGGCTAGGTTAAGTGCACAACATACGTTACATGTGCATGTATCGATCACTTCTCTCTCTCTCTCTCTCTCTCTCTCTCTCTATTGCACATGCACAAGTCAATTTATTTGCATCATTCTACTCACGCTATAAATAGGCATGCATGTCTTGCTTTTGCTTTGATTGTATTGATTGTGCTACATATTTGTTGAGACTAATGAGAGTCAAGGGACTACCCTAAAAAGTTAGGATACTCTCTTAAATCACCAACTAACCTTTGATATATAAGTTTATGTATGGCTAGGTTAAGTGCACAATAGATGTGACATGTGCATGTATCGATCACTTCTCTCTCTCTCTCTCTCTCTCTCTCTCTCTCTCTCTCTCTCTCTCTCTCTCTCTCTCTCTGTGTGTGTGTGTGTGTGTGTGTGTGTGTGTGTGTCTCTCCGTCCCTCCCTCCCTCTCTCTCTCTATTGCACATGGATAAGTCAACCTTTGATCTATAAGTTAGGCATGGCTAGGTTAAGTGCATAATAGATACAACATGTGCATGTATCAATCACTTCTTTGATAATTATGTCATATATACATATTCCAATCATGCCCTATCCAATCACATTTGTATAGGGCATGATTGGATGTATATAGGGCATGAAATCACATATATATAATTAGCTTTGAATGATTGGATGTATATTTGTAATACTCAAAAAGAAGTAAAGTTGGTAATGTATATCATGTCCTATACATGTATGCCCTATACATGTATATCATGTCCTTATGATCCAGGTGTAATTATGTCGTATATACATCCAATCATGCCCTATCCAATCACATTTGTATAGGGCATGATTGGATGTATACAGGGCATGAAATCACATATATAAAATTAGCTTTGAATGATTGGATGTATATTTGTAATACTCAGAAAGAAGTAAAGTTGGTAATGTATTCAAACAAATACTAGTTGTTAAGAGGTTTGGTCATATTTAGTGACTTTATGAGAAATGAAAAATATGTGCGTTTATTTTCACGTCTATAGGTGCGTTTATGAACGCGGATATATAGACGTGTTCTTATACGCTCATAAATAGACGCGCTGATACACGCGCTTTTAAATGCACCCGCTTTTTCGCGTGTACAATGCGCGTCTATAGGGCCTTTCTCTTGTAGTGTAAGACCACTTGGCACCGCCCTTGCATTGGATTCAAGAGTTGATACCCTCCATTGGTCATTATCAAAGTACACTTTTTGGTTTGATTACCTTTGTTAGTGTGTCTGTAAAACACAGTGTGTGTAGCCCCTCCTTTCTAGGGACCCCGGAAAGGCTATCTGGGTTAAGCCTCATTCAAAGTTTTTTTATAGCATGAAAATAATAAGGTTGCATGTGGGTGGCTACCCACCAAACTTAGAGCTCGTTGCAATAATCACAAGCTCTCTCATCTTTTTGGCTCACTGATCATGTTGGCATCTTTTCTTAGAATATCATCGACTAGTACTCTTACACTTGCATTAAAATTGTGAAAAAATAATCACAAGCTCTCTCATCTTTTTGGCTCATTGATCATGTTGGCATAATTCCTTAGAATGTCCTTGACTAGTACTCTTACACTTGCATTAAAATTACCTTTTTCACAAAGGTATGCATGGTTATGCTAGGTGGTAAGTTCAAAGGAACCCCATTACCTCCACTATTGCCTAGCGCCACAAAGCTATAGTAAGGTTAAATTAGTTCTGCTCCCCTGCTACAAGGCCATGTGACCCGGCTCCAACTCTTCATTGAGCTGTTTGGAGTGCTCTGATAAATTTCTTACCATTCATTTCGAACAAAGCAGGAAAGGTGTTTGAGCCTTCAAATAGCAGGCTTGCGAATCAGAATCAGAATCCAAAGCCCAACGCCCGTAATAGGTGCTCAGTTCCTGCATCGTTTTGAAAGCAGCTATTACTTAATCGCAGCAACAATTGCTCGCCATGGAGTTGGGTTATGGCATTGCTAATGGTGATCGAAGGGAGGAAGTGGTGATTAGAATCGGCGGAGGAGGAAGAGGAGGAGGAGAGCCGCCCCTCCACCGTTTGGCCCGATGTGGCGACAAGCTGACAATCGAAAAAAAATTGACGGGCTATACAGACTCGTCAGATCGCCTCAGGAGTATTAATGAGAAGAGTGGTAGCAGCGGGGTGGCCCCCTTGCACCTTGCTGCTGTTCACGGGCACGCGGAGGCAGTCAAGTGCCTGCTCCATCACAAGGCGGATGTAGATATTGCCGACAAGAATGACAACACCCCTTTGCACCTGGCTGTGATGAGGGGAAACCTGCCCACAGCCGAGGAGTTGGTCCGTGCAGGGGCGCACCTGTGCAAGATAAACAAGGAGGGTGATATGCTGGAAAGGCTGTTGCAGCATTTCCCCAATTTCTATTCCGTGAGAGAGAAATCAGTACCGAGTCAGAAGGATGCGCGGAGTTTGGTCATCGGCAAGTACAAAAAGAGTATCCTCCACTATGCAGCCCGATATGGCCAGAGCTCCTGCAATATCAGCCGGTTGCTCGACTGTTGGGCCAGCTGCGGCGATCTTTTAGACGAGGAAGAAGACTACAAGACTTTCCTTTTGCGGAAGCTGTGAAGGCCTGCATGCCAAGCTCCACCTGGCGTTCGATTTCATGCTGGAGAGGGCGCCGGCCGTGACGGTGAACCAGTATGACGAGGAGCGCAAGCGCACGTGTCTGCACTGGGCGGTGGTGCACGGGCGGCGGGACATAGTGCAGAAGCTGCTGGGCATGAAGCACGCGGCGCTCCTAAGCCCAAGCTTAGAGGACACGGACGGGAAGACGGCGCTGCAGCTGGCGTTCGAGAGCAAGCTGCGCAAGACATGAGGCGGCGGATGCTGGAGAGGGGCCCGGCGTTCAAGGCGCACGAGGAGAAGCTGTACAAGGACAGGGAGGTGTACATGGGGGCACCAACGCCGTCCTGGTGGGCGCGGTGCTGGTGGCCAGCGTCACGTACGCGGGGTGGCTGCAGCCGCCGGGCCCTCAGCCCGATCAGTTCAAACCGCGCAGCACCAAGGTCTTCTGGGCGGCCAACAGCCTGGCCTTTATGCTGGCCCTGGCCACGGTCTTCGTGGGCATAGGCGCCCTCTTGCCCACCCCGAAGAAGGACGTGGCGGGTATCGTGAAGTTGCTGCGGGTGTCCCTTGTGCTGGCGGCCTTCCTGCTGCCCTCTCCCTGGTTCTGGCCCTCGCCGCCTTCTTGGCCGCCGGCTTTGTGGCCATCCCGCACGAGAAGTACCCCACCTACCGCGCCTCGATCTCGGGCACCATCTCCAGCGGCGCCGTCCTGTGCGCCGCCACCTTCATGTCCTTCGCCTACCAGCTCTGCAAGCTCCTCCCTTCCGCTCCTGTCACTGCCGCTCCGTCCTGTTCGTCAGTCGCCTCGGCAGCATTAGCCGCGAAGGCTTCCCCAGTCTCCCGGGAACGGCTGACGTTATATATCGGCCTGCTATGGGCTATCGCCCGTAGACAGGCCACGTGTCGGTGACCTCGCACTTTCTAAGGGTCACATATTTTCATATGATATATAAATTTAAAAAAACTTACCATTATCAACTGTGCGCGCACAGGTGAGATGGTAAGGGAATTGCGTATCACGTGAGTGGTGCAGGTTCAATCTCAGTCAGCAACAACAATATTTTCCCTTTTGGTCCAAAGAGAGGGCTTCGCACTCTCACCGGATGTGACCGGATGCCACGTCACCAGGCAGGCCGAGATTTAACGTGAGCCCCCGGGAACTCACCTCCAGGACGCCCTCCGGATAACCCTCGACATCCCCAAACGCCAGTCCTCCGACTCCTATCTCCGCACATTCATTCGTTCTTCATCCGCCAAAACGTCTACGGTAAATCAACCCGTCTAATAATTTACTTCTCCGTCAATCCACCCAGCATTGTGCACAAATCTTGTTGGTCTGTTACCACGGATAATAGACTTCCCAGACTTTTCGCATACTGTTGCAACGTCGGGTCTTTGCAATTCCGAAACCAGAGAACATTATAGAGAAAATGACATTGAAAATCAATCTATTCTATATTAGACTATTCTACTCTGACTACATTGTGTCGTATACTCTCTACATTCTTCTGTATATTTCAACCCTATTACACTTATTTGAAGACGCTTTTGGGTCATATAATTTGCAGGATTTATTTCTACGGATGAATGTATCGTCACTACAAATTATTGATGGCATTTGTTCTTATACCAATGAAGATATTAACAACTATATTGCCCTCTAAATATCAATAGTAAACAGATAAGAATTGTGTTTTAAAATGGTGAAAGGCAATGGATTACTTATATTTTCAAAGGTTTTAGTGCATTCCAAAACTACATCTTCTCCTACCCAAGTGGTTGTTGTTAAGTGTCGACTCTACTCATCATTGTCTCTCCTAAACCAACTACGAGCCAGAAGGTATGTTGTTTTCTGTAGCACGTCTCTCTGACCTTCTACTATGTTTGTGTGAATCAAAGGTGGTGTAGGGTTAATGCCATCTGCATCTCTCTTTAAATGTCTATGAGACTCAATGTTGTAGGGTTCATGCCATTTGCATCTCTGTGCCATGATGAAGTTTCCTACGTAATCATTGGGAATGATGAGGCTAGGTGAAGTGTACTATAAGAGAGGCTCCCTCTCTCATACTCACTTGGTTCCCATCCTAGAGATAATGAATTTCTTATTGGTGAGTTCCTCTTAATCAATTCTAGGAAGCTTGTTTTTGAACTCCTCATTCATGATTACCCAAATTGGTCCCCACTCTTGTAATTCAAGACCTATTATCTCTATGATGTGAGAGGGGTGCTAGTGGTTCTTTAGACACATCTATCAAAGACATATTTGAACTTCTCAACATCTGCACTCACAATCCTTATCGCCTCACTAAGGACCAATCTACGTAAAGGCACCAATGAAGGCTCTAATCCCCTCTTGATGATGGTGTCAACTTCATCTTGCAAAATATTAATCTCCAATTCTTGGCCAAGTAATCTCTTCCGCTACGTGGCAAACGCGGGAAGTCCTAGATGGCAAACCCCGTAACATTCCATGGGAGTACCGGGTAGAACTTTCTAGACTCTCTTTCCGATGGACTGCTAAGACGTGTCCTGAAAGGGAACAGGTGGACACATTACACAGAGAGAGAGAGATAGAGAGAGAGAGAGAGAGAGAGAGATCCAATAACATACATGGTATCAATTTTGTGCAAGCTAGGTGTTGCTCACAATCTTTGTCGTTTGATCTATACCATGGTTGGAATTTGTATGACATTAAGTTCTTGACATGTAGTTGGTGTTCTTAGCTTAAGTTGTTGCTATTTATGTTCAACAAAAGGAAAGAGAGAGAGAGAGAGAGAGAGAGAGAGAGCGAGAGAAAGAGAGAGTCCTACTTTTTCTTAAGATAAATAACTCAACTTTTAGTGTAGCCCCCTTCAAAATTTGATCAAAAGGCATGAGGAAAATCGTGGAGAAAGAAGGAAGAAGCGTGATCAGGCGCAGGGTGCATTTTTTGCCATGATCTCCACCATGGTGGTTTCCTGGCTCTGTGAAGACCCTATCCAACCGACAATGGGGCTTGACTTCTCTCTCTTTGATAGTCTTATCGCCGCCCTTCGCACGTGGAATAGTTGTGTGGATGAAGAGAACAGATTCTAGTCTTTCTCTCTCCTCCCTCTCTCTCTTCTCTATGGGCCGTTCATGTGTACCATCTTGATGGAGGAAGTGGGAATGGAGAATGAAGGAAATGGTGATGGAAATTGATGGAGATGTTGAAGATTGAAGTACAACATTGGATTGAGAACAATGGAGGCTCCGTCTACTGGTTATGCATTCATTCAAGGTGTCTCGGGTTACGTAAAAATACAGTATGACCATTTTTATGAAGAAAATGAAGGATTTTTGATAGTTTATGATGATAATTATGTTCTTATTGGATGAAAATTTGTTTGTGTGCTATTTTCATTATGAGTAGTTGCTATGTATCAGAAATTTTTGATTTTGCAATGATTTACATGCTTTATTTAATTCCCGTAAACCCAAAATGTGGTTTTTAAGCAGTAAAATGGTAGTTTTTCCGTTTTGGGTGGGTAAAAGATGTTCCCATGGCAGAAATATGGAAGATAAATTGAATGTTAGTATGCTGAAGTGATTGGAATAAGAAAAACCAGAAAATAGCATATTTTATTGTCAAATAAATCAAGAAAATGGAGAAAATAAGGAGAAAAAATAGAAATATGTCTTGGAAAAATAAGAAAAAATATAATAATTGTTTGTGGATGTATGGTAGTGGCAAAGCATGAGGTTTAGCCTCATTTTTCCCTATCTCATTGTCAAAGTGTGTGATTTACCGCTTTTTCTACATCAAAACATGACAAAATGAATCTCTACACCTATGCAACAAATGCAATACCTAAACGTAGGGGGTTGGGAGGTTTGGATGGTGTGATTTGCGTGTTGATTGTTGCTGATTTTCTGATACACATCATACCATAGAGTTCGTGGTATTTTTAATAAAGAGGATAGTAGCACGAGTGTGATCTCGGTGCTATCCTTTCATTGCCGTAATGGATTAGGGAATAAGCATTTGAAAGCCTGATTGTGCACAAGCACGTTGCTTATTTTTAAAATGATGTTTGAGCACTTTAGAATCATTCACCTTTGCATGTGCATGATTGATCATGGTATCAGAATATAAACCTTGGATGCATAGCACCTGTTTTCAATGACAATGACTATGTTGAGTGTGGAAAGGTATCCTAAGCCGTATGATAGACGTTCGTTTCTTGGGGGATTATTTGGTGAGGAAACATGGTATATCTTCTGGATTTGAAATGAAGAGTGGAGTTTGTTCGTTTGTTTCATATGTCGAGCAGTGCATCAAGGGGCTAATCCCTGTGATGTAGGAGAGCTACAGTGAGGCTGCGGTGTTTCTACCAAGAGGTTACCTCCCATGTATGTGATTATCGTGGTATTTATTGCCAATGTGTATGGGTTCTCCCTCTGTGGAGTTTATAGAAAGGGAAACGTTGGAATACAAAACTATAAAACTATAAACGCATAGATTAGGCTTTAGGGCAGTTTGTCCTTTAGCAACAGATAGATGCTCCTGGTCCGCGAGGCCGTGAGGGTGTGTTTGTCTGTCATGAGCATGAGGTCAGGCTAGTGCCATAGCCAATGCCGGCCCATTTCAGGTCCCATCAGGTTTGTAGATGCACATAGATGGTACATACATGGGAGAGATTATGTGAACTTTATATCAATGACACGTGACTCCTTGCCTTAGGAGAAAGGAAGATAAAGTCTCGCGGGGGTCACTCATGAATATATGTATATATAACATGAGTTAAAAATAAGGGGTTTTTAAAATACCAATTTTTTACATTTTTTACATACAGAAGGGTGTCATTTAAAGGGGTTACTTAACAAATTGAATAGAAAATGGTTGTGTTTTATTCAAGAAAAATTTACAGATTATGATATTTATAAATAGGCCATGAACGCATGTTATATAGAGAATATATATATAGTGAACCCCCCGAGGATAAAGTCAAGATAAAATGTTGCATAATAGGGAAAGGCTAAAAGATAAATGTCACTTCGAGAAGAGGCATAAATGCTCTTGCTAGATTGATTAACTTGTATTGAAATTATAGGACTTATGTTGTGTACAATGTTTTAACCCTTAGCATATGCCTCAGTCGAAAGAAGGGAATGTTAAAGTAAATTTTACTCTTTGATCCCAAGGGGGAGAGAAAAAGTGCAATGGAAATGTTATCGCGTCAATTCTTGCACAGTAGGGAAAGGCTAAAAGATAAATGTCACTTCGAGAAGAGGCATAAATGCTCTTGCTAGATTCATTAACTTGCATTGAAATGATAGGACTTATGTTGTGTACAATGTTTCAACCCTTAGCATATGCCTTAGTCGAAAGAAGGGAATGTTAAAGTAAGTTTTACTATTTGATCCCAAGGGGAGAGAGAAAAATTTTACTATTTGATCCCAAGGGGGAGAGAAAAAATGCAATGGACCTCAACATACATATTTTAGTACATTACTATTGTCGATTTCTCCTTGTACAAATCTAAATAGTAATTGTTGAGTTCTGTGAACTTCACCACATATACATTTTTGCTCCCATTCTTTATCGTTTCCACGTATTGAACATGCATGGGATCTCCTATTAGCTCCAAAACCTTTGTATTAAGTTGTCATCGGGCCTCTATTAACTTTGAAGGTTGAGGAAGAGGCACAATTCTATTTCTCTTTAGCACAGGACCAAACCCATCCTTCACACCTTTGAATATCTTTGAGTAAGTCGGCTGTGCTAATATCGGTCCTGACACAAGTGGATTCTGCATCCACGACTGAGAACTCATTTGACACATCTTTTAATGTGCACTCAATTACCTTTTCTGTCACAGCTTTAAACTTACACTACAAGATACAAGCCTTATACCGACGTTCAAAGTGACGAAAATGTTCATAAAGAAATTTTCTCCCATCGTCGCAAAAAACATCATTATTGGCGACGCCATAGAACAATCGGTATTAGTGTCGTTATCAATGTCGCTATTTGCATCGGTATCAGTGTCGCAAATACCGACGCAAACAGCGACACTGATAGCGACGCGTGTAGTAAATTTTCAATGCTAATATCTGCCGCGTCCATACAATCAATTGATCAATGCAGTGAGACCGTACCTCTCTGCATATCAAGTCTCTAGGCCGGTGGGATTGCGGTTTGTAATGGAGTGTTGCAAAGAAAACAAAATACGACTGTTAGAAACATGATTGTCATTACAAAGGATATTGCAAGCAAAACAAAAGAAAAACTTACAAAGTCCTCTATATATGCCATGTCGCCGCCACTCCCAAGATGATAGACCACTCCGGCCTCCAATCATGTCCTCGCCGCCTAGCGCTATTATCTCCAATGTCCTAGAAAATCTGTAGCCTCCTCCCTGAGTTGGCACCAGTTGTCCGCATCTATCCACTCGAGCTTTGAAGCCCCATTCTTGAGTGCTTTGCATGCGTCCGATCGTCTATGTGACATGTACGCACGCATGCACTCCATCATCGAGCCCATGGAAAACCTATCTACTGCGGTTGGTACCGAAAACTCCTCATGCAACGATGCTACTATGTAGTCCTTGCTCCCCTGGGTATGTTCTTCCAATGATCCAAGACGTTGTGCTGAAGAACTTATTAGAAAAACTCTCTCATACGAGCCATCACCCTCCTCCCGTCATCATTCATGATGATGGCTCCTGTCCTACCATCTACAAGGTGGGCATACCCCTCTGGGATATGCCTAAGATGTGTCCTCTCCCACCTCCAACCACGCTCTTGGGCATATCCAGGAGACCCCTGTACATCTGGTGTACCTACGGGGATAGTATCTCTCAAAGTAGCACCCATAGGGGTGCCACCTGTGGAGGACTGAGCAAAAGTTGAAGTGACTGGAGTAGACGTCCCCATAGGTGTCATAAATCCTACAGGTGATGCAACTCCAACAGAACGATGAGACAGAGACACTGCTACCTCCACAACAACCACATGAGCCACACTCTCTCAAACCGCTATGAGAGCGAGAAGTAGCACAGGTATCCTGAGCCGATCGTGGGCTCACTACATCAAATCTCCGCATCATCCCCCTGAACCACTCCCTCCACCTGGCCCAAGTCTGGAGCGTTGACCTGGTCTACTGGAAACTGAAGCATCAGAGCGCACCAAAGTAGATCTAATAGAACGGCTTGATGGTAACCGAGACAGCTCGTAGTCCACCATATCTCTGAATCTTGCCATCTAATCTGAAGACATACGCGTGAAGATCTCCTATAGCTCCTCGTCACTCATCCCTTGACTCATCGTGATGATCTAAATATCCACAAAGATCACCTACACATACAAAAATTGATGTTATCATAATCAATATAAATCATACAAAGCACGATAATATAAATCTTTAAAAAATGATCTTATTTAAAATGCATATCTTATGTACCCTTATAAGTGATTCGTCAACGAATTGAGTAGGTGGATGCTCTAAGTATGAAGTACCCTATGGTCCTATGTCAATCTCCTGACACAACTCCACATATGCTGGAAGGTCGATAGACATGTCACCACAAAAGGATGAGTCCACCTCGTTCTCAAAGAATTCTTGGACTCCTGTATTTCCATCATTATTACTCGATGCTGGCTCCTCTACATGCTCCAAGCTTTCGGTGGCCTCCACCCCTTGCAATATCGACCCCTCTATTTTCATATTGTCCTCATCTATGCTCGAAAAATGGATTTGATCATAAACTCTCGCACTTCTGGGAATATTGGCGGATCATCGACCATCGCACTTGCTCATATCCTCCTCTCACAAAATCTTAAGTTTATCGACTAATGGACGAAGATACACGTCCATATTTTTGACTTTGTAGTAGTCGGGAATGAGCAAGCTAAGGATGAGATGTCCTTTCTTCGTAGAATGCCATGGAGGGATATTGTAGTTGACAAGCACTATAGGCCACACACTCTAAGAAGTTGAGCGCAAACTGAATGGGTTCACGCCATCCATAGCAAGGCTAAGCTGAAGATTCCTTGGCTCTTGAGCAAAGCCTGGGAAGGTAGAGTCAATGTGGCTCCATGCGCGTGAATCCGCTGATATTCGTTGAACTCCATTTGTGGACCTATTTTGTGCATGCAATGTTGTCAAGCTCACCATGTTGAACGTACGAAACATGTGGTTTATGCGGGGATAAGCAGAAAGTGTCTAAAAACTGAGAACCTATGTAAGAGGGAAAAGCAAAAGGCTAATCCTAGCAAAACAAGAAAATTCTATCCTAGAGTTATACCCATGCTAAGGAGGAAATTTTGTAATTCAAAATCTCAAATTTTAAGGATAATTAAATTTCTAAGCTAGGAAATCAAAATATTAAAATTTAATGGTCAAAGATCAGGGTCATGTAGCCCAAAAACTTGATCCCAAACTTTTTTTGAGTCTTTGCTTGGCCATGTGGTCAAGCTCACTCCAAAGACAAACTTGATCCCAATATTTCTTTGAGTCTCAAGATAGAGTTGGAACAAATCTGTTGCACTTAGGGCCATGGTTGAATGCATGAGCAAGATGAATTCATGAGCAAGATCTACAACCAAAGAGATCTCCAAGGAAGTAATTTGGAGATCTCTTTGATCGTAGATCTTTTTCTTTAAGCCTTGATGAGAGAGTATAACTATGAGAGAGTAGAAATATATTGGTATTCTCTACGCAATCATTGACCTTAGTGGTAGGCATGAGAGTAGGGCCAAGTTCTCTCTCCAACACAATGCATACTAACACCTTCAAATAAACTAGTGCTAGGCTTGACTGCAAAGCCGCCAAGCCAAGTTCTCAGCCATAGAGGTCTCCAAGATAAACTAGGAACTATCTTTCCCTTAGGTTCCTGATGAGAGAGTGAACTATTTTGGTGTTTTCACTACCAATATTGCTCTCAAGGCCTTAACAAGAGAGCAGAACTATATTGGTATTCCATAAACTATATTTCCCTTCGTGCAAGGCTTGAGTGCAAGCCCATGTTGTGCTTTCAATGAGCTCTTCTAGATAGAGTTGGACACTACTAGCCATTGGGGGGCTATGCAAGGGGGTTAAAATATACAAGTGTCACTTATATGATGATGGGTGCATCGCATAGGCGACTTTGTCGTTGTATAAGCAACATATTTTTTATAAAAAAAAGCTTGCCATCACATAAGCGACGACGAATGTCACTTACACGACGGCGTCGCTTAAGCTATTTTTGAAAATGATGCAAAGAGCAAAGTTTACACACTTCTTTGTGTCACTTAAGCAATGGTATTTTTCATCTCCCCAACTGTGGAAGATCATTACCTTGCTTGTGTAAGAGTGCAAGAGGGAGACACGTCATCGATAGAGCGACCAACTACACATGAGACGATAGAGATAGAGAGAGAAAGAATGAGCCACAGCGAGAGACTGACAAACTGTTACTTCACCAAGAGAGGGAGCCATAGTGAGACTCCTTGAGGCTTGGCGATCGCTTGCATTAGGTAAGGAGACAGAGAGACACAGAGACACAGAGACACAAAGAGAGAGAGAGAGAGAGAGAGAGAGAGAGAGAGAGAGAGAGAGAGAGAGAGAGAGAGAGCACATAAGAAGAGAGAGGGAGAGAGCTCCCCTCCTTTGGTCAGTTGCTCAGTAAGTCTTGCATATTTAGTCAATGTTTCTCATTAGATAGATTGAGGTTTCCTCTAACAATGTATCTCTAGTCTGACATATAGTTGTTTTAACTATATAGATACCACAGCTGACCACACCCATAAAGTGAAGTTGGCGATCATCAATACTTTGCTACGAGGAAGTGGACTTTTTGGAGATACATTGTTAGAGGCCGTTGCAGATTATGTGAAGATGGATGATGCCATTTTAGACTGTGCCATCGAGATTCTTTGGAGATTCAGTATTCTTGTATGTCCTAGAGAGCATGCATCCTCCAAGCCACATGGAGGAGTGGAGACTTCTTGTCATGCACACACTACACTACATCGGTAAGCTTCTCGATTAATAAAGTAGTAGTAATGTCATCCTTTTTTTACATTTAGAATTTTGAATATATATATCCTTTTGATTCCTTTGTTTGCTTCAGACTCCTATCCTAGGTACATCACATCACAAGAGTCAGTGGCTTACTCCTAATGTACCTCCTCCCACTCAAGTGGCACCTGATTCATAGGCTAGTGGCCGTCAATGCCGTAGGCATATCTTTTATGGTGATTATGGATTAATTATCAATTAGTTTTTAAGAACTCACATCTCAATGTATCATATGTTTATATTGTATCTAGGCATCAGTGGCAGAGTAGCACACCACTAGCCCAGCGAGACACCATTAGTGCCCCCACCAATAGTGATGTACATGTGCACTGGCACTTTGGGTGTCACATGCAACATCATGCCTGACAAGGGTATCCTTCATGTCAGAGTCAGCATCGCCTTCAAACATTAGATGAGAGACCTCTGCATGTCTTATCTATAGTGAGTTCATGTACCATGAGAGTAAGTATTATTTAACATAAAGAATATGAATTACAATTTTTTATATGAATTAGTAATTAACTTTATTTTTCAATGCATGGATTAGCTTGAGAATGACAAGAAATATGTCATCAACACACTTGAGACAGAGTTTGGGACATGATGGAGTCGAAAGTGGTTGCTCAAGCAAATGTGTAAACTCATATGAGTCATCGATGCAATAATGCATGGTAAGTAGAGAGAGAGAGAGAGAAATGAAACAACATGAATGCTATATTTACGTCTTCAAAAGGCCAAAATGACCTATGAGACCAAAAAGTTACGACTAGAGAGCTCTATTACCAATGCAAGGTAGAGCATCGGTACTGATGGTTTGCTACAAAACAAGCATGAGATCATACATATCTATGGTCTCTCAATATGCGTCCATGAGGTAGCTGACAAGCATGGGGACCATACTGCTGCTGCATACAGCAAAGCTAGGGTGACCATACATCAAAGCTGGGGTGACCATAGTATCATAGAGAGAGAGAAAGAGAGAGAGAGAAAGACTGGAGCAGCAAATGGGCAGCATGGGGGGGATACTATGTAGGTACTCCCTGGGGGTGCTGCCGAAGTTGTTGCGAGGAAATGATAGAAGACTGCTAGCTTCGATGGACTACTGGTAGGCCAAGTCGATCAAGGAAACAATGCTTGATTGCAGGTACTATAGGTTGAGATGCTGATACTGGGGTTGAAATGTGAGATAAAAGCCTTAGTAGAGGGGAATTGAACCCTGATACGAACTTTCTTTCAATGAACTTGAAGGTAAGATTACCTTATACACAGCTAGAGAGAGAAAAATAAGTCTAAGGGGAATCAAATCCCGATACTAGCCATATAAGGCTATCACCACAAGACTCCCCACCACCCACCCTTGTTAGTAAGTTTTCAAAAGAATAAAAATCATGACTTCACAATGAATTATTTTGAGATTAAATCTTACCGAACATCGAACATAGGTTGATCCGTGAGTTGACACATAAGACTAATAGTTCTCATCCTCATCTCTGAGATTAACCATCAATAAAATTTCATCTTCATTATCCTTGTTGAATTCTTGGAACTCCTATGTCGTGAAATTTGTGTTGACGTTCATTTCCTCTGTAGACTCGACATCCATTATTTCTTCCTCTTCGATCTTTGTAGCGTTAGAGTCTGGATTGTTGTCGTTCTCATCATCTACAATGTCATCATGATCAAAAAGAAGAATTCTACACCTCTCTGACTGATGGGACCTAAAATGGGCTGCCAATGGCTATGGCACTAGCCGGACCTCATGCATATGACAGACAACCCCACCACACGGCCTCGCGGGCTAGGAGCGTCTAAAACTCACTTTGCACTATATATTTATGACGACTTTGCGTTTGTATCCAATATGTAGTCCAACATTCACCTTCCCTTCTCCTCAGAGGGAGATCCCATAACATATAGGCATAATGCCTTGTAATACACACATGGGGAAGCACCTCTCGGCTAATTGTTGCGGCTCCACTGCGACTCTCCTACACCTTGGGGATTAGCCCCAAGATGCGTCGCTAACACATATGACATTCATACAAACTCCAATCTCTCATAATTCAGCGTTCCAGGAGATTTTGATTTGCCTCACAAAACTTTCCCCAATGGAAACACCCATCTAAGCCTACAGCTTAGGTTTCCTGTCCTTTCAGCGTTGGTCAAAATTTATCAATCAAGTGCAATGCATTCCAGGAGATACCACATGGCATGCTTGATGCAAGGTGTATGACAATTGTGCACAACCATTTTATGATTAAAAAAAACCAGCCATGTGAGGTGTGAAAAATAGCCCTTTCATAGATTTTAACTAAGCATTACGTGTTGCGCTGCTTTAGGGACTAGCACCGAAACTTCCATGCTACTAGTCACCTATATTTAATTATGGAACAATCTCTAAATGCCATGCACAAAGAGGAAAATCAAAATTTGTATCTTTCCAGCAATTAGATCATTGCACAACCTTTCTCCTCCCCTCACTGTTTAGGTGTTGCTGCGGTGCATAGGTGTAAATGGTTGTTTTGTGTCATTTTTGTATGTAAAAAGTGATAAACACTGACTATAACACAAAGGAGAAGGCCAAACTGAGGCTTAACCTCATGCTTTAAGCTTGCCAAACATTCACATACATAAATATTATATTTTCATATTTTTTAAGCATAAAAACCTAATTTTTTCTATTTTTTTCTATTTATTATTCATGAAAAATAGGTATTTTTTGATTTACTTGTATTGGCTTATCATTTTGACTAAAACTTAACATTTTCTCTGATTTTATACCATTTCCATCCCTGTTCTCCAACTTAGAATCGAAAAAAACCACTAATTTCCACTAAAAATGACATTTTACGGGTTTTAAAGAATTAATAGTGACTCTAAATCATTACGGGTTCTGCATTTTTATAGTTACAGCCCTCAAACATTATGCAAAAAAGGTTCAAACAAAAATTCATTGCATATAAACAACATTTGGACCATGAAACAACAAAAACAATCAAATTTCTTCATAAAATTGAAGCATACTGTGTGTCTTGCATGTTACGGGTTTTTTAATCATTATTCTGAGCAGCCCACAGATCGACCAACAACCATTCTTCAGTGCAGAAGCTCTTTCCTCATCCTTCTCTTCATCTTGAAGCAATTCGATCACAACTGGAGAAGCATTTCTTGCACATGAATAGCCTCTGTGTAGGAGAGAGAGGGAGGAGAGAGAAAGACTGGTTTTTTATCTTTTGATTAAGTGCATCATTTCTTAATTTGTTTGTGGCGATGGAGGGGGAAGGATAGAAGCATTCAAGGCCCAAGAGCATCCCTCCTCATTCCTCAGATCAACAAATCATGATTTGGGGAGAAAAAGGGGGCGCAAAAAACTGACCCCCCCACCGTTTCATTTCGTGGGATTTGTGGCTGTTAAGCTCTTTTAATTAGAGTTTTAAAACTCTAATCAACTTATCTAGTTCATGCCTCTTGCATTCACACTTCCGGCAAGTGGGTTTTTTAGATTTGAAGGAGCAAATGACATCGGAATCAAGATCCATCTTGATGGGTGGCTCCATGACGTCGAAATCTACAAAGCTGGGCCCTGTAACGCTCTTCTGGACTTCCGGATCGAGTAGCTACTTCACAACCCCAAACCTTGTGGGGATTAAATGGGGAATCAAACGACCTTGGAATGGAGATCTGTCACTTGTGTTGGATTTGTGATGTCATTTTACATCTGGCAAAACTCTAGCTCGGCCATCTGCCACCATTTGATTTCCATGAAAATAAGCACTAGCGCTTTAGGGACTTGCCGCTTAAAA
Source organism: Lygodium microphyllum (assembly GCF_053477565.2). Taxonomy (NCBI): domain Eukaryota; kingdom Viridiplantae; phylum Streptophyta; class Polypodiopsida; order Schizaeales; family Lygodiaceae; genus Lygodium; species Lygodium microphyllum. Next base: position 47,718,915 of record NC_141158.1, on the reverse strand, counting down.
TCATACTGATTGCCACCGCCGCCTTCGACAAAGTCTATTTTTCCCTGGATATTCGTAAAATTTGGCTATTTTTAAGCACTTCTTGGCATAAAAAATCATCTGTCAATGGCGACCATGGGATAGGGCGACTCAGCCTGTTGAATCCTACGAATAGATCTGGACATAAACAACAGAAAGGAGCATCAAGATGATACAAAAAATACACAACACATCATAGCTCATATCCTACCCCTAACAAAACCAAGGCATGAAATCCATGAGGAGTAGGCCTAGCATAATCTGCCAGAAAGTCTGTGTAACGTATCCACTTGTTCCCTTTCAGGACACATCTTAGCAGCCCATCAGAAAGAGGGTCCAGAAAGCTCCGCCCGGCACTCCCATGGAATGTTACGGGGCTTGCGATCTAGGTCTTTCTGAGTCTGCCACCTAGCAAAAGTATTCTGGCCGTTCCCACTTAGGACCGACCTGAATCAGGGTTTTCCTAATGGTCAAACTCCTAGAATGGCACTTAGCGTCGAACCTTAGGCGAACTACTTTATGCAGAAACATCACGGTCGAAGCGGATTCATGCTGCACTTGGTTCAAGGAGATTGGAAAACGAGAGGGATGCAAAGCTCGACCTCTCTACCCATAAGGCATAGTCCCATTCCGTTCCCCTAAAACAGCATAAATCGGGATTCTAGTACCCTAAACTCTAGATCAGGGCCCTTACTATTCATTTCCTTTGAGAAGAGATCCTTGATGTCCATTTGGTGTGAGCAAAGTTTCCGGCCAACCGGGACCACCCATCCGTAGGATGGACCCATGGCCACATCCACCGCAGTTTCCTCAGGGTTGTTTTAGTTGTCTAATTACCTACCACATTTAGTTGTACACGCATAAAATAGCTTCCTTAATTAGCCAGTTAGACACTGATTCCTTCACATAATCTTAGCACTTGACATAGAAAAACAGTGTCAAACAAGTTCAACAGGTTATCTTATTTATCTTTGGAATACATCCATATAATCCAGCCCGTAGACTAATCCATAATCCGCCGCCCGAAGGCTATCCATAATCCGCCCAAAGGCTATCTAGTAATCCACAGGGATTACTAATCTAAGATTCCACCCGTAGACTAGTATGCCGGCCTCCAGATCTAATCCCGAGTCACGTGGCCTCTTGTGCAGGGCCCGGAAGGCAAGGGATTTACGGCGAGAGCCCCCCTGGCACCCAAGCGTCCTCCTGCTCCAAGTAGCGACCAACGGAGAGACCTCTCACAGCGAGTTCGGTCCACGTTCCCAGCGCGGCTAACAACCCCCTTGGTTAGGGTCAGGCAGACAGTCGGAGGCAATTGATGCTGCCTCTCCCTTCAGGCCTTCAACCTGAAGCATTAATTAACTTTTCATCTTTGAGTTACTGGAGCAAACAATGCAAACACTGCTCCTAAACTGTTACAAGCACAATCAATCCAGTGGTCGTTTATTTGGCCAACTTCTAAGGAGTGAATCCTTCTCTCCGAATGCATCCCGCATTCGATCCGGGATCAATTGCGACTTGGCAAGATCCCCAAGGGTTTGTTTGTTCACCCTTTTGTCCTTGGATTAGGCCATACCCTGTTAACGCAACTTAACCAACACCTTAGGTTTTATAAATTAACGGTAAATCCTGGCGACCATGTCACTCTAACTTGATTGATCCTTTGCTTACCAAGCAAATACATAACTTCCCTAAACTTGGCAAATCAACCCAAGAAAGGTGATGTAGCAGGATAACTACTCATCCTCTTACAAGTTAGACTTGCGCTAGAACCTGCCAACCTCATTCCAAGGAATGGAAAATCCATCTTGTGATTAAACCACAAAGCCGTGCAACGTTGCAACTTGTTGCACAAGTGTCGCATCTACCCATGGGATCATTTCACCCATTGAACGGTGTTTCCTAGTCAAGGAATTACGTTTAGACGAGAAGCAGGGTTTAGGGTGTCTTCTTACCCAACCCAATCCTAACTGTACTAGGCCGACAACGTTCAGTCCTAGGGTTTCCAAACTCAATCCGAGTTTTAGCATTAGGTCGAACGATCCTTAGGGTAGAAACCCTAGATCGTTGTTTGCATGAGCGTCCAATTGACCCAAACATGAAGTAGGGTTTAGGGTGTCTTCTTACCCAACCCAATCCTAACTGTACTAGGCCGACAACGTTCGGTCCTAGGGTTTCCAAACTCAATCCAAGTTTTAGCATTAGGCCGAACAATCGTTAGGGTAGAAACCCTAGATCGTTGTTTGCATGAGCGTCCAATTGACCCAAACATTCCGTGAATGTGGATAGGACTTTTGGGTTTGAGGGCTTCGACTTGGCATTCAAGTACGATACTAGGCAGCATTTCTGGCATGCCAAGCCCTAGCTAGTACTTGAGGTATTTATCGTGTGGACTAGTTATGCCTATACGAAACCCTAAGAGTTATAATATCACAAGTGATTTGGGTAAATTGAACTACTTGTCTTGCGACAAGGACGATTCTTTCCTAGAGATGCTAAGCCAGTTTGCAAGACGTCACAATACATGTAAACATGCGATTCATTACTTCCACGCACCAAAATAACCCTATCTTTTCTTGCTAAAGTCAAAACGCATGATAATTTGCAGAATAAATTTCAGAGGACCTACTAGGACTTACATCAAAGAATCATGCCTACAGCCTTTTGTCTAGGCAATTGAGTTTCATGTTTTGATAAGCCATGCAATCTTTCCTAAATGCAACTCGATGAAATGAAATTTATGGATGACGAATATGCAATATGCAACCCTTGTAGTTAATGAAGTTCATGCAAAGTGAATATCGTAGAACTAGTGTTGACTTATTCCATTTTACAAGCATATGCCACATGCAAATCCATAGATTCATTTTTGTGCTCTGCAATTCCTTTTCGGATAACATCCTGCAGGTGTTAACGACTTTTCCTCATGCGAATCATTACAAGGAAGATATTTCCTAAAATGCGACATACCCTTATTCCTTCCATGTCCAGTCAAAAATGCACTTTAACAATTTCATCCCTTTGCCCTAAGCAATAGGCGTTTAGACTCATTACGTTGGAAATGCACCAAAATAGCAACATGCAGCTAATCTCCTAAGACGGACAACTCTGGAAATGCAAACAATCCAATTGCATGACATGCACCAATCCTTATCTATCGTGCAAAGAGATAATTTATCCAATGTACTTTTATCACTACCCATGAATTAACGATAAACATAAAATGCATTCTCCCTATGGAATTAAGCATGTTCAAAGCATTTCTTATACATAGGATTAAATTCGAAAAACCTGGGCTTGTGGATCCGCAGTGATGTCCACATGTAAGTTCGGGGAGGAACCTCCCGTGGGTGCACCCTACGTCTTCTTGGGAGCCGTCGTAGACGTGATTACGAACTTCGCGGATTCCCTCTAGCCTTTACTCTTGCTCTCCGAGACTGCTTGGAGGTCGATACCTTCTCCTCGTGTAAGAGTTGGAGTTTTTCGAACCCGGTTTTAAATCTGGGGAAGGCCATGTAGGAACAAGGCCTATGTCCCTTATCCTTAGAAGCTTCTTAAAGAAGCTTCTTAAAGAAGCTTCTAAGAAGCTTCTGATGTTGAGCAGGGCCAACGTGGAAGAGGGAAAGGCAATGATTGGAAGGGAGGGAAGTTTGACGATGATAGGGCATGCGATCGAGGAGCTGCAGCGGCACTACAACGGCGTGGCAGCGATCTGCAAGCGGCGGCGCTTATAGGCAGTGCGGCGGCTCCTCGTTTTCCCTCAATTCTACAGCTTCTACCCTCCTGTGTTCCCTTTGCCCAATGTCTAAGGGGTGTTTATATAGGCTTAAGGGGGGGGAGAGACTCCACACACATGGAGACCCCCATGCTTCCCTCTTCTCCCATGCATGTCCACCTCTACAAGCTCCCCATACTCCTCACCTACTTCCTCTCCCACTCCCTCTCCTCCAGCCATGCATCGGCTAGGGGAAGGGATAATTATTAAAAAAATTGACTTTAATTTCGTGATTATCCCAATTTCCCCTTCAAAAAGGGTGTTCTCCTGCGGGTTTTTATGGTCTTCAACCCCGGCCTCGAGTTGCTCAAAGTGAAGGTCTCATTTTTGCGTGTGTGGGGTACAGATTAAGTTGCCGATAATTATGCTATGTAAGATAACCTTGCACAGGTTTTATGCGGCATGTGTGGAGTCAAGTTCAATAATATTTTTGAGTGGAACTATTACATTCTCTCCCCCTTGGAGGAATCGAGATGTCCTCATCTCTAGAAGAACTGGGGGTATTGTTGGTTGCGAGTACTTTCATCCATCCAAGTGGCATCCTCCTTGGGATAATCTTTCCACTGGACGAGGCATTCTCTCAAGGTTCTAGATCTCAATTGTCTCTCCCTAACATCTAAGATCCTGTGAGGCCGTAGCTCAAGGACTCCTTGGCTAGGCATTACAACTTGTTAATCATCGAGTACATGGTTAGAACTAGGTACATACTTCTTCAGTAGGCTGATATGAAATACATTATGAATCTTTAGGTTCTCAGGGAGTTGCAGTCTATAAGCATTGGGTCCTAGGCACTTGAGGATCTTGTAGGGTCCACAATACCTTGGACTTAGCTTCTTGCAATCTCCTAAGGATAGGGAACTCTTCTTCGGGCGTACGTGAATGAAGGCCATGTTTCCTTCCTCGAAGGTTCTATCTCGACGTTTCAAATCTACATAGGCCTTCTGTCTATCCTTGGCGGCTTGGATGTCCTATCTTATTGTCTTCATTTGGTCATCCATATCTTCCAGCATTTGCCTTGAAGCTTCAACCCTCAAGGTTGGATCCGAGAAATTTAAAGGACTTCGACAGTCATGCCCATTCAATGCTTGAAAAGGGGTCATCTGAATGCTTTGTTGGTAAGAAGCATTGTAGGCAAACTCAACCAATGGCAAATATTGAATCCACCTTTTTGGTTCACAGTAGCAGTGCGCCCTTAGCATATCCTCAATGACTTGGTTGACTCGCTTTGTTTGACCATCGGTTTGGGGATGGTAAGCTGTACTAAAATAGAGTTGAGTCCCAATGGCTTCAAAGATAGCTCTCCAGAAATGTGATGTGAAGAGAGAATCACGATCACTAATGATTCTTCTGGGCAACCCATGTAGCTTGAATATCTCCTTGATGAACAACCTGGCAATGTCTGAGGCTTTATAGTTTGTCTTAACAGGAATAAGGTGTGCAACCTTAGTGAGCATATCAACCACAACCATAATGGAGTTGTATCCTCCCTGAACTTGGGGTAGGCCAACAACAAAGTCCATACTGATGAATTCCCATTTCATTTGGGGAATGTCAAGTGGTTGCAACTTTCTTGGCATTTTGACATGTTCGGCCTTAATACGTTAACAAGACAAACACTCAATGATATATTTGAGAATGTCACCTTTAAGCCTCTCCAATAGTAGCTCTTTTTGACTGCATTGAGGGTCTTGGCATAGCCAAGATGTCCTGAGAAAGGGGAATCATGAGCTTCTCAAAGTATCTTCTGCTTGAGTGACTGGCTTGTCGGTATATATAATCTAGTTCTATAGTAGACAAGTCCACTATTGATAGAGAATTCTTAATACTTAGCCTGTAGCTTTCGGTCCTGATCCTTGATAGGGATCTCCCTTAGCATCTTCTGATAGGTTGGATCATGGCATGCTTCCTCTCTAGCTAGCTCAAGTATTGGATTGTTTGGCATGGATACCTTTGCGGCTAGAGATCTAGCTGTTGATGGATTCTACAAGATTAGAGAATTTAGGAATGCCTTGCGACTAAGTGCATCGGTAACTACATTCTCATTTCCACGCCGGTATTTGATTTCAAAATCATATTCCTCCAGTGTCTCCAAAGCTTGAGAGCATGGATGTTAGCTAACAGCTCTAGATTATGGGTAGCATAATTCTTCTCATGGCTCTTCAGTTTTCTTGAAGAGTATGCTACAGGATGACCTTCTTGCATAAGCACACATCCTAAGGCAAGCGTGCTAGCATCAGTTGCTACTTCAAACTCCTTACTTAGGTTCGGAAGTCTCAGGATAGGTGCTGATACCAAACTTTGCTTTAATCTATCAAAGCTAGATTGTTTAGCAGGTGACCATACAATCGTTGTCTGCTTTTTCAATAGATTCGTCATAGGTGCTGCAATCAAAGCATAGTTTTTTATAAAGACCCTATACCATCCTGTCAATCTAAGAAAACTGCGTATTTCTTTGATAGTTGTTGGTATTGGCCATTCCAGAACATCTTTGACTTTGGCCAGATCCACTGAGATTCCTTTCGCTGATACGATGAATCCCAGATATTCAATTTGACATTTGAAGAATGCACACTTCTTCATCTTAGCATAAAGCTTGTATGCCCTCATTGTCTCAAGGACAATGCGAAGCTGGGGTTCATGATCTTCTTCCTGTTTGGAGTAGACTAAGGTATCATTGAAGAAGACAAGTACGAAGTCATCAAGATATGGCCTAAAGATATCCTGCATTAACCTGTTGAAGGTGGCAGGTACATTTGTCAGACTGAATGACATGACTAGGAACTCAAAGTGTCCATATCTTGTGTTGAATGCCGTCTTTGGAATATCTTCCTCCTTGATCCTTATCTGATAGTATCCAGAGCTGAGATCAATCTTGGAGAAGATCCTCGCACCTTGAAGACGGTGAAGAAGTTCATCTATTCTTGGAATAGGGTACTTGTTCTTAATGGTTGATTGATTCAACCCTTTGTAATCAATACACAGCCGAAGCGTTCCATCTTTCTTCTTCTGGAACAGCACTGGAGCTCCCCATGGCGAACTGCTGGGACAGATGTAGCCCTAATCTAATAGTTGCTTGAGTTGCTCGTTCAGCTCAACTGCTTCCGGGATGTACATCCTATATGGCCTCTTTACGATTGGTGCAACTCTTGGCACTAGCTTAATTTCATGATCAACTTCCCTTTGAGGCGGAAGTTCTGTTAGCTCTTTAGGAAATACGTCTGCGTACTCCTTTAGCCATGAAGGTTCTTTACTAGACTGTTGATTCTGATCTAGCTTATTAAGCTTAATCAAGTAGACATGTATTCCCTTTCTAACTTCCTTTATAATCCAAGATGCTTTGGCCAATTGAATTTTCGGCTTTCCAGCCTCTCCTTGAGTTGTGACCGATTCCCCTTCAAAGTTTCAAAAGGAAACTTGACCCTTTCCACAATGAATGTGGGCGTCACTAAGTTTAAGCCAATCCATCCCGAGCAAACACTCATGGATACCTAGGTTCATGACCCTGAATCTGACCGAAGTCGACTTTCCTCCCATAAAAAATTCCACATTACATTACATATCTACTTCAGCTTTTAGCCAAGTGATCAAATCACTTTACTTCTTTATCAATATTCATGGACAAGACAAACATTGATAAAAAGAAGTCTTATTTCATTCATATGGGCATAGCCCTTTCGGAGTACAATATTTTTTGGGATGGTAGAGCAAGCTGATACATTAATTCGGGGAGAATAAGGTTGTGTTACATTCAGCTACGGGAATTGGGTAATAGTATGGATTTGGGTCATGGATCTTTAGGAATCGATAAGTCATCAAAAGATTAGGGTATCCTTTCCTTTGGTACCCATTCTTCTCGTAGCGTCCCAACACCTTGATCCTATCGGCGGGGATTATGCAGGTCTCTTCCTCGTACACATATGTGTTTAGCTTGGCCTTCCAACCTTCGACATGTAAAGTTGTGTTTACGTGAGCCTCAACAAAAATGAACAACTTCACGATCTTCAGGTCCTCCAACCACTTGATTCTCTTTAGGTTGGTTCGAAGGTATGCAAACCGATGGGCAGCTATGTAATAGATTCCTGAATCACCCATCCATCTTCGTTCCACATACAGAGGCGATGGATTTTAAATGCGGTCTAGGATGTTCATCATATCGATCCTTCATCGATAATCTGAGGCATGCATCGCGGTCATAAACATGACCACAAACACCATGAATCTGTTCCATGCTTCATGACTCTACAAGATAGCATCGATAAGTAAGGAAATGTTCTTAACAACAACATTTGCTTTACTTCTTCTTATTAAGTTTTCTTATAAAGATAGATCCTTCGTTGGTTCGCTCTGATACCAACTGTAACATATCCACCTGTTCCCTTTCAAGACATGTCTTAGCAGTCCATCGGAAAGAGGGTCCAGAAAGCTCCTCCCATGGAATGTTACAGGGTTTGTGATCTAGGTCTTTCCGAGTCTGCCATGTAGCGGAAGTATTCCCGCCGTTCCCACTTAGTACTGACCTAAGTCAGGGTTTTCCTAGTGGTCAAACTCCTAGAAAGATAGCTAGCATTGAACCCTAGGCGAACTACTTTACGCAGAAACGTCAAGGTCGAAGCAGATTCATGCTGCACTTGGTTCAAGGAGAATGGGAAATGAGAGGGATGCAAAGCTCGACCTCTCTACCCATAAGGCATAGTCCCATTCAGTTCCCCTAAAACAGTATAAATCGGGATTCTAGTACCCTAAACTCTAGGTCAGCGCCCTTGCTGTTCATTTCCTTTGAGAAGATCTCCTTGCTATCCATTTCGTTTGAGAAAAGTTCCCAGCCAACCGGGACCACCCATCCGTAGGACGGACCCATGGCCACATCCACCGTACTTTCCTTAGGGTTGGTTTAGTTGTCTAATTACCTACCACATTTAGTTGTACACGCATAAAACAGCTTTCTTAATTAGCTAGTTAGACACCGATTCCTTCACGTAATCTTAGCACTTGACATAGAAAAGCAGTGTCAAACAAGTTCCTTTCCAACATGGTATCTTATTTATCTTTGGAATACATCCATATAATCTAGCTCGTAGGCTAATCCATAATCCACTTGAAGGCTATCCATAATCCGCCCGAAGGCTATCCAGCAATCCACAGGGATTACTAATCCAAGATTCCGCTCGTAGACTAGTATGCGGGCCTCGAGATCCAATCTGAGTCACATTGGTCTCTTGTGCAGGGCTCGGAAGGCAAGGGATTTACGGCCAGAACCCCCCCAGCACCCAAGTGTCCTCCTACTCCAAGTAGCGCCCAATGGAGAGACCTCTCATGGTTGGTTCTGTCCACGTTCTCGGCGCGACTAACAACCCCCTTGGTTAGGATCAGGCATATAGTCGGGGGTAATTGATGCTGCCTCTCCCTTCAGGCCTTCAACCTGAAGCATTAATTAACTTTCCATCTTTTAGTTCCTTGAGCAAGCAATGCAAACAGTGCTCCTAAACTGTTACAAGCACAATCAATCCAGTGGTCGTTTATTTGGCCAATTGCTAAGGAGTGAATCCTTCTCTCCGAATGCATCCCACATTTGATGCGGGATAAATTGCGACTTGGCAAGATCCCCAAGGGTTTTTTTGTTCACCCTTTTGTCCTTGGGTTAGGACCATACCCTGTTAACCCAACTTAACCAACACCTTAGGTTTCATAAATTAACAGTAAATCCTGGCGACCATGTTGCTCTAACTTGATTGATCCTTTGCTTACCAAGCAAATACATAACTTCTCTTAACTTGGAAAATCAGCCCAAGAAAGGTGATGTAGCAGGATGACTACTCATCCTCTTGCAAGTTAGACTTGCGCTAGAACCTGCCAACCTCATTCCAAGGAATGGCAAATCCATCTTGTGATTAAACCACAAAGTCACGCGACGTTGCAACTTGTTGCACAAGTGTCGCATCTACCCATGGGATCATTTCACTCATTGAACGACATTTCCTAGTCAAATAATTATGTTTAGACAAGAAGTAGGGTTTAGTGTGTCTTCTTACCCAACCTAATCCTAAGTGTACTAGGCCGACAATGTTCGGTCCTAGGGTTTCCAAACTCAATCCGAGTTTTAGCATTAGGTCGAACGATCCTTAGGGTAGAAACCCTAGATCGTTGATGCATGAGCATCCAATTGACCCAAACATTCCATGAATGTGGGTAGGACCTTTGGGTTTGAGGGCTTCGACTTGGCATCCAAGTACAATACTAGGCTGCATTTCTGACGTGCCAAGCCCTAGCTAGTACTTGAGGTATTTATCGTGTCTACTAGTTATGCCTATACGAAACCCTAACAGTTATAATATCACAAGTGATTTGGGTAAATTGAACTACTTGTCTTGTGACAAGGACGATTCTTTCCTAGAGATACTAAGCGAGTTTGCAAGATGTCACAATACATGTAAACATGTGATTCATTACTTCCACACACCACAAGGTTCCTAATAACCCTATCTTTTCTTGCTAAAGTCAAAACGCATGATAATTTGCAAAATAACTTTCATAGGACCTACTAGGACTTACATCAAAGAATCATGCCTACAGCCTTTTGTCTAGGCAATTGAGTTTCGTGTTTTGATAAGCCATGCAATCTTTCCTAAATGCAACTCAATGAAATGAAATTTACGCATGACAAATATGCAACATGCAACCCTTTCCTAACTACAACGTAGTTAATGAAGTTCATGCAAAGTGAATATTGTAGGACTAGTGTTGACTTATTCCATTTTACAAGCATATGCCACATGCAAATCCATAGATTCATTTTCATGCTCTGCAATTTCTTTTCGGATAATATCCTACGGGTGTTAAGGAATTTTCCTCATGCGAATCATTACAAGGAAGATATTGCCTAAAATGTGACATACGCTTATTCCTTCCATGTCCAGTCAAAAATGCAATTTAACAATTCCATCCCTTTGCCTTAAGCAATAGGCATTTAGACTCATTACTTTGGAAATGCACCAAAATAGCAACATGCAACTAATCTCCTAAGATGGACAACTCTGGAAATGCAAACGATCCAATTGCATGACATGCACCAATCCTTATCTATCATTCAAAGAGATAATTTATCAAATGTACTTTTATCACTACCCATGAATTAACGATAAACGTAAAATGCATTCTCCCTATGGAATTAAGCATGTTCAAAGCATTTCTTATACATAGGATTAAATTCTAAAAACATGGGCTTGTGGATCCGCGGTGATGTCCACGTGTAATTTCGGGGAGAAGCCTTCCGCGGGTGCGCCTTGCATTTTCTTGGGAGCCATCGTAGACGTGATTAGGGACTGCGCGGATTCCCTCTAGCCTTTACTCTCGCTCTCCAAGACTGCCTGGAGGTCGATACCTTCTCCTCACGCAAGAGTTGGAGTTTTTCGAACCGGGTTTTAAATCTGGGGAAGGCCACATAGGAACAAGGCCTATGTCCCTTATCCTTAGAAGCTTCTGATGTTGAGCAGGGCCGACGTGGAAGAGGGAAAGGCAATGATTGGAAGGGAGGGAAGTTTGATGATGACAGGGCAGCGATCGAGGAGCTACAACGGCGTTGCAATGGCATGGCAGCGATCTGCAGGCGGCGGCATTTACAGGCAGCGCGGCGGCTCCTCGTTTTCCCTCAATTTGGTAGCTTCTACCCTCCTATGTTCCCTTTGCCCAATGCCTAAGGGGTGTTTATATAGACTTAAGGGGGGGGGAGAGAGTCCACACACGTGGAGACCCCCATGCTTCCCTCTTCTCCCATGCATCTCCACCTCTACAAGCTCCTCATACTCCTCACCTACTTCCTCTCCCACTCCCTCTCCTTCAGCCATGCATTGGTTGGGGAAAGGGATAATTATAAAAAAATTTGACTTAAGTTTCATGATTATCCCAATTGCCCCTTCAAAAAGGGTATTCTCATGTGGGTTTTTACGGTCTTCAACCCCGGCCTCGAGTTGCTCAAAGCGGAGGTCTCATTTTTGCACGTGTGGGGTCGGATTAAGCTGTCGATAATTATGCTGTGGGAGATAACCTTGCAAGGGTTTTATGCGGCGTGTAGGGAGTCAAGTTCAACAATATTTTTGAGTAAAAATATTACAGTTTGAAGCCAGTCACTAACCAACTGCTCCAGCATGACCAAACTAAAAAGAACTATCAAAGAGGTTGCCCTAAGTGGTGGTTTGAACTACCTATCTAACTAAGGACAACTCAATCAAGAGCTCATACTAGGCGAGGAATCCTATAGCCTGATCAAGAAATATTTATTTTAGCACAGTTCTTCTTTTAAGCTTTTATTTTCCATACTCGGGCATGTAAAAAGGAGGGAGTTGAGCGTAGTGACCCAAGGAGAACAAGGCATCAGCCTCAGGTCCTGTCTTGGTACCCAAGAACCTACCAAGCCCTCGCAAGGTGACACTTAATCCTTTTCTAATACTCAATTTTATTTTCACTCCAACCTTCTTTTATTTTCTTTGCTTTTCAACTAGTTGCCACCCCTAGGAAGACAAGGCATCGGCCATCGGTCACTCGTCCCTAGGAACCTACCAGGCCTTCGCAAGGCGATAAATAACAACTCAAGGATTTTTCTTTCTTTCCTTTTCTATTTTTATAGGGGTTAAACCCCTTTTTACAAACCTCTGTATATTCATATATTGTCTTTCAAATCTTTAGGGTATTGTCTCTTTCCATCATTATTTTAATAGGCTTCTCTAACTGCCTCACAACTAACAGGAACTCCTAGAATGGCCGCCTAGCAGGTCCACAGAATAGGGTCACTAGAACTCCCATCATCTGAAACAGGTCTTTCAATGCCTGACAATGCCTTGCAAGAGGCAATGATCACTCAGATCTCCCCCAGATATACCGAGCCTAAACCTACGACTTCATGCCTTGATTGGCAGTCCCCAACAAACAAGAAAAAGTAACCCTTACACACACATATGTCATTAATTGCTTAAGGGAAAAGGCTTGGAAAGGGGACGAAACCACCTGGAATGGCCACAGGAAGCTCCTTCGCAGCAAAGACTCCCTCCAGTGACTTTGTCAATCTGTATGGCGCAATCACTAAAACAACAAAACATTAAACGTACCTGCACCAAATAGAGATAGGGCTCTCTTGGCCTAAAGAAATAGCACATTTCACTTCAAACTAGTGGGCCCTCTTGCCCTAAAGAGATAGATTATTAAAACCTAAAAACAAAGTCCTCTTGGCCTAAAGAAATCAGGCATTAACTACTTAAAGCTATTGACCCTCTTGGCCTTACGGAATCAAACAAAATAGCTCATAGTGATCCCTCCTTGGAAGAAGGTAGATAGACGCAAATACACTCCATTCCAAGGGGAAAAATAAGGCTCTCAGCCCTAAACTAAATGCATCAAATTATGGCCCATACCTCCTGCATATGTAGCAAGAGACGTACACATAACATGTCTTCAGATCAACTTATGGGTCCAAGATAATAACGGTAGATGGGTCGCAGCTACTCTTTGCATTACCCATATCAACCATCACCTGCCATATAACGCATGATCTGATAACATTCCCCACAAGTGACCAGGTCCCGTCTCATTATCAATAGCAACATCCGGACTAGGACCATAGTTGAAAAAGAGGTCCTCTTCATAAGAAAACTTAGCTAAGAAATCCGCAAACTGATTCCAATAACGTGGAATCAGTTGAAGAGAGATGTTCTCAAATTCATCAAGTAGGGTTATATCAGTGTGATGATACATACGAAGGAGAGGATTCCGTCTATATATGTCCCATTGAGTTGATTCAAGATTAGATGGGAATCCCCTTTTATTAACAACCGCCTAATGCCACTTTTTTAGCAATATTCAATCCCATAATTAGGGCTTCATGCTCGGCCATGTTGTTAGTAAATCCTACCCCGAGGTAAGCAACTAATTTCATTGTAACTCTATGTCAGGGATCTCGGATAACTACTCCAACACTTCCTTTTCTATTAGGGCCCTTGGACACTCCATCAAAATATAATGTATACATCCATAATGGGTTTACATAGCCAGCCATCAAGAACTCCCCTATTCATAATTATGATAGTCAAAGTTCAACATATTTAGAGGATGAATTGACGGCTCCATCACACCTTCTTCATTAAACTCAACAGGGAGGCTTGTCAAAATTTGTAAGCAGTGATGGCAGAAGATTTTAATTTCCCACACAAAGGTACCAACTTCTTGCTCAATCACTTTATATCCCTTGCTCCACTAGATAAGCCTTCCATGATGATAACTTTGCTCGAGATATGGGTGCTCCAAATAAGGAACTAACCACCCCATCAACCAATTTAAGCTCTCCTGCAGGTCTCCAATCAGCCCCAGCATGGACCTGCAATGTATTTTTTTGCATTAGCATACTTAGAAATAATAAGGTTTAATCTTATTAAGATTAACGTTATTTTTAAATCCCACCCCTTGTAGATCAGCTAATAGAACTGTGGACTTATTTTTACCTATACGAACTATCTTGTAAGGGCCATCCCATCAAGGTTCCAACTTTCCTAGAAATAGCTCCCTACACGCATCGTAATATAAAACTAATTGTCCCTTTTTAAAAGTATACTTCTTTGCTTTCAGATCATGCAACCATTTCATCCGCCGTTTAGCTACCTCTTGGTGCAACAAACTCTACAATTTGAGCTCGTCCAAGTGGGCTATAGTTGTAAACTGCTCAAATAGGGCATCTTCATCACCCAAAGAATGATTGATTGCGAATCTAATGGTCGGCAACTCAATCTAAGGGTAAAACACACTCCTCCCTATATAATAATTTGAATGGGGTGTGGCGAATGGCTCGTTTAAATGTCATATTATACGCCCAAACCGCCACATATAATTTTGTATCCCAGTCTCGCTTCTTTTTGGAGACTATCTTGGATAGAATACCCACAAGCTACTTATTGGTACTTTCAACTTGTCCACTTGCTTGCGGATTATAGGGGGTTGTCTTGTTATGCTTGATTTTCCAAGCTTCAGACATACTTTTAATCACTTTATTTAAAAAGTGAGTTACCTGGTTCGATACTATTTCCTTTGGTGGACCAAATCGGCAGATGATTTGCTCAAGTAGGAAACTTGCAGTCTCTTTTGCATTGTCCTGCCTTCGCGCCCGTGCTTCTAACCACTTTGTAAAGTAATCAGTTGCTACTATAATATACCTCTTCTGAGTAGTAGATGACGGGGTGATAGGACCCACAAAGTCAATGCCCCACTTCTCAAATGAAAGGATAGCCATGATAGGTGTAAGCGGATGCTTCCTATTCTCTCGACTATCATGCCTTTGACATGTATCACATCTCTTAACATACTCAAAGGAATCTTGGAAGATAGACAGCCACCAATATTTGGCTCCTAAAGCCTTTTGTGTTGTTAACCGCCCAGCAAAGTGCCCTCCACAAGCAGAGTCATGGCACTCTTTCAAAATAAAGGGAAACTCATCAGGCATCACACATCAGCGATAAATATCATCAACACCTTGCCGATATAATATTCCTGCGATCAAGAAAAAATTTCAATGCCTGCTATTTAATTTTCCTCTTCTCCGATTTTGATAAAGTAGCTCCAATCTCTCTCGTAGAAAGAAAGTGTGTTATAGCAGCATACCAGGAGGGAATAGATGCCATATCAATCTTGAACAAAGTCTCCATGTCACTTCCTTCAACGGAGACCTCTTTTGGCTCCCCGAAATCCACAAGACACTCTACAATTCCTTGAAGCTTTGGCGGCTTGCTCTTAATCTCATAATCAAATTCCTACAAAGTGATTAACCACTTTGCTAAATGGTCAGGCGCCTATAACTTATTCAAAAAACAATCGAAGCTCTTCCGCCTTCGTATAAAAACCACCCTCTCATAAAGAATGTATTGCCTGAACTTTTTGGTCACAAATACCATCGCAAGGCACAACTTCTCCACATAAGTGTAGTTAATTTCCGATATGCCCAACTTCGAACTGGTAAAAGCTATCGGATGATACCACTTTTCCTCCCAAATATAAGCTAAACAATAGCTGATACTATACATGGTTGCTGGTGAAAATATATAGAACATTTCACCCCTTTTTGGTGCTTTTAAAATAGGTGCTTTGGCAAGCTCCTGCTTCACATCATCAAAAGACACTTTGCAAGCATCACTCCATGTAAACTGACAGTTAAAGGACAATAGGTTGGTCAGCGGTAACGCTCTTTCTGCCAAGGCATTGATAAACCTCCGATAATACCCTACTAATGACAGAAAGCTATGCACTTCCTTAGGAGTACGTGGCGGACTCATGGCGACTATTACCTTGATCTTTTCAGGATCAGTCGCAATCCCTACGGAACTGACCACATGGCCTAACAAGAGCCCATAAGGGACTCTGAAGACACACTTTTGTGGGTTAAGAGCTATGCAAAATTGTCTGCAACGCTCAAAACACTTCTGCAAAATGATCAACTGTCTAATCCCTTACGGTGGCTATCCCCAGATCGTCAATGAATACTTTTAGCTCCTTGGGGGAGATGTCACCAAAGGTCTTTTCGGCTGTTCTTTGCCACGAACCAGGTGCATTACACAACCCAAATGCCATCACATGGTATGCAAAGGTACCGAAGATTGTAATAAACGTCATTTTTAGCTTGTCTTGCTTAGCGATCGCCATTTGGTTATACCCTGCAAAGCAGTCCATAAACGAATAGATTTTCCTACCTGCTAGTTGATCCAAAATTTGGTCAATAAATGGCAAGGGATAGTAATCTTTAACAATCTGCTTATTCAACTCTCTAAAGTCTACACAAAGACGGATTTGATTATTATTCTTCTTCCTGATCACAACTGGTGAGCACCATTCAGTATGCTGAACAGGGAAGATCAAACCTGCTTTTCACAACTTCTGTAGTTCCTCATACAACTCGTCCCTTAATTCAAAAGGCATATGCGTTACTTTCTGACATATAGAGCGGGTACCTTCCTTTACAGGAATAGTATGCACAGCTAGACTGGGAAGAATACCCCGAAGTTCGTCATAGCTCCAAGCAAAGATATCGCGGAACTCCTGAATCAGGGACACATAATCCTCTCTTTCTTTCACACTGAGTATGGACCCTACTTTAATTGGCCGTGAATCATTTAAGATCTATCTCAATAACGTCCCCGTCTCTTATCCGATCATGAGGCTCTATCGGCTCATTCAAGGTTATCTAATAAATATCCTCTGTAGTGGACCATTCCTTAAATCCATCGCTTGATGATGTCTCACTATCAGATGGATCATCTACCGTTTCTAGTTTAGTGGAGGATAGGGGAGCTCTCTCACTTTGAGGAGACTTAGGGTAAGCATCCACTATTACACGGTGGGCACCTCAATCTAGAATCACTCGACCAGCGGGTATATCAACTTGACAGTTTATCCATAGAATCCATGGCATGCCTAGCAAAACTCGATAGCTAGGACGTCTTGCAAACCTTATCACCCTAAAGTTCAGATAGCATTCCACGCTTGCAACTGTAACATGGACCTTAGTAATGCAACCTTTTGGTTGTCTTAGACTATCATCAGCCATCCTAATAAGTGTGGAGCCGTCTTTTTGGATCTCTAGACCTAACCTCTCCATCAAGTCTGAACTTATGATATTGACAAAGGATCCAGTATCCACGATAGCATGCTCCACTAATAGTCCATCGACATATGCTAGAACCCTAGGGTTTCAGCATGATCGAGCCAATCTTCCCCCACTCTAGCTATGCCCAAAGGTTCTACTATATACCCTATACGCAGGATTTTCTTGAATTCCTTGCATACTCCTAAAGAAAGTTTAATCAATTTCAGGAGATTCACGTCTGGTTTGACTTCACAAAGGGAACTTGCCAGATCAAAGTCATGGTAATTAGCCAAAAGTTCTCTTCTTGCGCCAAACCATTCTCTCCTTTGGTCTTTCAATCGGCTTTGGTGCCTCTTTTTTAGCCTTTATCTTCTTTCTTGGCATTCCTTTATCCTCGTCGGAATCGACTTTACTACCAACAGATCTTAACAGTCCAGATTCAGGACTCGCTTTTCCCTAGCATCTTGCTTAGGGCTTCCTATTGCATCATCTTTTTCACCCTCTTTAGCCTTTTGGCCTCTTGTTACGGCTCGTAGATTAGAAGGTTTAGTATCATTGACACGTACAGCCTCAATAAGGTTGACTCCACTGCCATGAGGTAATTTCTCTACAACAACCTTCCCTCTTTACAGTATTTGCCTTGGTCCATCGTCTTGCTGGAGATTATTCCCTTGTGCGCGATGGTTAACTGGACCCGGTTGTTTACTCTCTTGTTGGAGAGAACTGATCTTACTCTAGCAGGTAGCAGCTAAGTGGCCAGACTTTCCACAAATATCACATTTGACATCCGGGCAATTCCTAGGGAAATGTTGGCCACCACACCACTTACAACTAAATCTTGAGGGGACACCCTCTTCAGGGCGTCGACTCCCTATCAAATTTTGCTGCTTCATAAGGAATTTGACATCCATAGCTATTTGTTGATACTATTCAGAGATCATATTCGTGTAGTGTTTCATCATGTCCTTAACTGAACCAAGGACATTAGAAGCACTCAACTCATAGCCGCGATCGTCAGTCTGTTGTCCCCCATGGACCTAACCACTTGATTAGGAATTAGCCGCTGACCAACTGGGACAACATTAGGATTCATTGTTTGGTTTCCACCACTATTTAGCGAGGCCGCCTGACTAGCCATAGGCATAGTGATGCTAGGAGAAGCTGGTAACATAGGCAAATTCAACATAATACTCCCTCTACCACTCGTATTTAACATGGGGTCCCCTTGAATCCCGTTGGTCAAGGCCAAATTATTACCACTCCAATTTATCCTTGCTGCATAAGCCGCTTGCAAGCGCGACTCTACTCCTTCTGCTTGGGTAATGGCAGTGTCAATATTGGCCAGAGCAACACGACTCAGCTGCACCTGGATATTAAAATCCAATCCATGTAGGAAATATTGCAACTGTGCAACCGCTGGAATAGGAATATAAGCGTTAAGTTTGCGAAGAACTTGCTTTAGTTTCTTGGCATATGCCTGGACATTCTCATTTGGCTCTTGGCGTGTTACATTCAAAACATGTAACCAATATTGTCCACCCTTCTCAGGGGCAAACTCCCTATAGAAAGCCATAAAGAATTAGGCACTGCTAGTTATGGTTCCGGCTTCTAGACTGTGATACCACACTACTGCTCTTCCTTTTAACGTCATGTTAAAGAACATCATTAGGTGTCCTTCATCTTGGATTCGATAGTTGAACATGAGCTTTTGAAACTCCTTAATGTGGAGTTCTCCATGTTCTTCTGCTAATCCATGGAAAATGGGCAACGGTACTTCTAATGCCAGTAATTTGGTGTACGCGCTGGAATTGCGATAGGTTGTGCCATGCTACAACTGGATTGACAACAGAGTTTGTGTAGGCAACACTACACCCTCACTTGTTGTGGGTTGATTAACTAGAAATAGGGAAGTACCAAGACTTCCACTTGCACTCGAAGAGCTACTCGTAACACCTAGGTTATTAGAACCACTGCCACTTATGCATAATGGGCTACTCCTTTGAGGAGAATAGCATCTTACAATCTCCAACCGGTGTCTAGCCCTCTTAGCACATTCTGATTTTTGTATTTCGGCTTGACAGTCCTTGTTAGAGGACATATAACAACTATTTGGTCCCTAAAAACTCTAGATTCGAGAATCGCCACTTTTTGGTGGCTCCCGACAGAGCGCCACTGATGGGATCTAAAATGGGCCGGCATTGGCTATGGCACTAGCCGGACCTCATGCATATGACAGACAACCCCACCACACGGCCTCGTGGGCCAAGAGCATCTAAAACTCTCTTTGCACTAAATACTTATGACAATTTTGCATTTGTATCCAATATGTAGTCCAACATTCACCTTCCCTTCTCCTCAGATAGAGATCCCATAACATATAGGCATAATGCCTCGTAATACACACATAGGGAAGCACCTCTCGGCTAATTGCCGTGGCTCCACTGCGACTCTCCTACACCTCGGGGATTAGCCCCAAGATGCATCGCTAACACATATGACATTCGTACAAACTCCACTCTTTCATAATTCAGCGTTCCAGGAGATTTTGATTTTCCTCACAAAACTTTCCCCAACGGAAACACCCATCTAAACCTACAGCTTAGGTTTCTTGTCCTCTCAGCATTGGTCAAAATTTATCAATCAAGTGCAATGCATTCCAGGAGATACCACATGGCATGCTTGATGCAAGGTGTATGAAATTGTGCACAACCATTTTATGATTTTTTAAAAACAGTCATATGAGGTGCAGAAAACAGCCCTTTCATGAATTTTAACTAAGTGTTACATGTTGCGCTACTTTAGGGACTAGCACCAGAACTTTCGTGCTACTAATCACCTATATTTAATTACGGAACAATCTCTAAATGCTATGCACAAAGAGGGAAATCAGAATTTCTATCTTTCCAGCAACTAGATCGTCGCACAACCTTCCTCCTCCCCTCACCGTTTAGGTTTGTTGCAGGCATAGGTGTAAATGGTTTTTTTGTATCATTTTTGTATGTAAAAAGCAATAAACAACGACTATAACACAAAGAACAAGGCCAAACGGAGGATTAACCTCATGATTTAACCTTGCCAAACATTCACACACATAAATCTTATTTTTCCATATTTTTTGAATGCAAAAAACCAATTTTTCCTATTTTTTTATATTTTTTTCTATTTATTATTCATCAAAAAAAGATATTTTTTTATTTACTTGTATTGGCTTATCATTTTGACTGAAACTTAATATTTTCTCTGATTTTATACAATTTTCATCCCTTTTCTCCAGCTCAAAATTTAAAAAAACCACTAATTTTCACTAAAAATGATATTTTACATATTTTAAAGAATTGATATCGACTCTAAATCACTACAAGTTCTACATTTCTATAGTTACAGCCCTCAAACATTATGCAAACAAGGTTCAAACAAGAATTCATTGCATATGAACAACATTTGGATCATGAAACAACAAAAACAATCAAATTTCTTCATAAAATTGAAGCATACCGCGTGTCTTGCTTGTTGCGGGTTTTTTAATCATTATTCCAAGCAGCCCACAGACCGACCAACAACCATTCTTCAGTGCTGAACCTCTTTCCTCAGCCTCCTCTTCATCTTGAAGCAATCCAATCACAACCGGGACAAGCATTCTTCAGCCCCTCTTCTTCTTAATTTCTTACACATGAATAGCCTCTATGCAGGAGAGAGAGGGAGGAGAGAGAAAGAATCGTTTTTAATCTCTTGATTTAGTGCATTATTTCTTGATCTGTTTGTGGCGATGGAGGGCAAAGGATAGAAGCATTCGAGGCCCAGGAGCATCCCTCCTCATTCCTCAGATCAGCAAATCATGATTTGAGGAGGAAAAAGGGGGCGCAAAAAACTGACGCCCCCCCCCACATCATTTCATTTCGTGGGATTTGTGGCTGTTAATCTCTTTTAATTAGAGCTTTAAAACTCTAATCAACTTATCTAGTTCATGCCTCTTGCATTCACACTTGCGACAAGTGGGTTTTTTAGATTTGAAGGGGCAAACGACATTGGAATTGAGATCCGTCTTGACGAGTGGCTCCATGACATTGAAATCTACAAAGCTGGGTCCCCTCATGCTCTTCTCGACTTTCGGATCGAGTAGCTACTTCACAACCCCAAACCTTGTAGGGATTAAATGGGGGATCAAACGACCTCGGAATGGAGATCTGTCACTTGTGTTGGATTCCTGATGTCATTTTACATCTAGCAAAACTCTAGCTCAGCCATCTGCCAACGTTTGATTTCCATGAAAATAAGCACTAGCACTTTAGGGACTTGCGGCTTAAAATCGTACTGATTGCCACCGCCGCCTTTGACGAAGTCTATTTTTCCCCGGATATTCGTAATTTTTGGCTATTTTTAAGCACTTCTCGGCATCAAAAATCATATGTACTGACATTGATGTGTCTAGGTTCGAGGACGTAATCAATTCATCCTAATCCACTTTCTTAGGGTCAACCCTATCAAACAAAGTATCGACCTCTAGGTTGGACATGCTCAACTTGCCACCATGGATGAGCATATGTATTCTTGTAAAACAACACTTATTCAACATGAGTTGGCAGAATGTAAGGCTCTTTTGTTGCACACAATAACTTCGAGGAGTTGACAAACGATTCTCTTTTCATTGTGGCATTATTGCCTTTACACTCGGCATGAAACCAATCCACCTTCAAAATCACCTGTCAAAATACACCAATCAAAACTTTAGAATTATGTATAGCTTCAAGAAATCTACATGTCATTGTTGCATGAAGAGAGATTTCATTTACCTGCTTGAAGATACGATATGATACTTCATAAATGCCGACTATGGTTCCCACGTAACCAAGTTCACTGTCAACAAGATTTGTGTCTCTTGAACTTGCACGTGATAATTTCTTGAAAGAGGCAACAATGCAAGAACCTTGAGTTAGACGTAAGTCGTCAATAGTTTTTATCCAAAGATGTTGTCCATAAGGCCACATGTTGGTATACATTCGAGCCTAGACCAATAAATAAATTGTTTTTAAAAAAATGAAATTCAATTGTTTAGTTCAGAGTTTTCAAAACCCAACAAGTTACTTGTCATTCACACTTGATCATGAACTCTTTCTGTTCCGTTGAGATTGGCTCATGATCACTAACCACCCCCGTTGCATACGGATGTATAACCAATCCATGAAAGTAGCTACGTCCCCATTGCTATTTAGATTGGTTTCATGTTTGGATCTCCTCTTTTTACGTCTCCCAACTCATTTGCTTGCAAGTTCCTCCTTGTACTCATCAACAAATTGTTGCATGCATTCACTATTATAGACAATGAAAATAGAAATATCCCATTTATCTTGGACCTTAAGTCAAAAAGGGACTCCCTTACCAAACAATACCTCGTCTAACATGGTAGAAGGTGACTCGTTTGTCCATATATGTGGAGCTTCAGAATCAATTTTCTCAAGGTATTCACAAACGTAATACATGCATTCTTCAATCATCCATCCCTCCGCCATTGAACCCTCTGGTCTTGCTTTTTGATGTACATAACCTTTCAATACTCCCATAAATCTCTTAGTCCAAAACATCCATCGATGTAATATTTCCGCGCACTGCGTACCGTAAATATTAACTTCCCGCACGCCGTGTAAACCCTATGCAAGGTTATCCCCTACATCGTATTATTGGGAGCATAATCCATACCGTGTACGCTCAAAAATGAGGCCTCCACATTGTAAATAAGAGGCCGAGGTTGAAGAACGTAAAAGCCGCTAGGGAACACCCTTTTTGAAGGGGCAATTTGGAGATTTTTAGGCAATTTTTTTTATTATTATCCCTTCCCCCAGCCGATGCATGGCTGGAGGAGAGGGAGTGTGGGGAGGAATGGCCAAGGAGGAGTAGATCAGATTGCATGAGGGGGAGTCCTCCATGTGTGTGGAGGCCCTCTTCCCCACCCCCCCCAAGGCCTATAAAAACCCCCTCCCCAGGGAGTCGACGGAAGAGAGGGCCGTGCAGAGAGGGGGAAAGCGTGAGAGGAGGCCGCCGTGCAGGAGTCGCCAGTCGCCATAGCCACCGCCACGTTCCGCCAGTCCGCCACAGTCCTCCTCCGTGCAGGAATCCGCCAGGCCACCCCAGTCCGCCGCCGCCGCTGGATTACGTCCTTCTTTCCTCCCCCGACGTGCTACAGAAGCTTGGAACCTTCTTAGAAGCTTCCTAAGAAGCTTCTAAGGGGGGGCTTCCTAAGAAGCTTCTAAGGGGGGGCTTCCTTAACCCCCCTTCCCACGACATCTCCCCAAAGGTCTATTCACACCCCTGGGACCTTGTAGAGGAGAAGGTGAAGCTCATAAAGACCTCCCATAGGCCCCGTTTCCACGAGCTTTCCGGAATCTTAAATCCATACCCTATAAAGGGGTATTCCTACATAAGGGAGAAGAAAAACATATTTTTAGACTACTTGCCAAGACTCGGAGGAAATTTAAAGAGCTGAAAAGGGTAAGAACAAACCCCGGAGCCCAAATCCTCTACATCTACGATGGCCCCAAAAAGATCACAAGGTGCGACTGCGGGAGGTTCATCTCCGAGCATACAAGTGGATATCTCCCCGAGCCCACAAGTCCAGGTTCTTTCAAGTTTATTTTCGCTTAAAGAAATGATTAAGTGCGCTTAGTTCCATAGGGAAGAATGCATTTTACGCTTAATTTTAATGCATGTGGCAGTGGTAAAAATACATTTGACAAAGTATCTCTTGAAACATTAGACAAGGTTGTTGCATGTCAAGAAATGGAAACGGTTACGAGTCCAGAGTTGTCTGCCTTAGAAGACTAGCTGCATGTTGCTATTTTGGTACATTGTCAAAGTAGTGAGTCTAAACACATATTCCTAGGGCAAAAGAAATGAAATTGATGAGTGCAATTGGTTTCTAGACATGGTAGGAATAAGCGTGTGCCACATATTAGGCAACATCTTCCTTGTAATGATCCCCGAGGAAAAGTTAACACCCATAAGATATTATCCGAAAAGAAAAAGAAGAGAGTACGGAAATGATCTTATGGGCTTGCAAGTGGCATGTAGAATGGAATAAATTATCACTAGCTGTAGTTTTGTATGAACTTCATTGTAGCTAGGAGAACGTTGCGTATTGCATAGTCATCATGCAAAAATGTCATTCATTAGGAGCCGCATTTAGGAGTCAAAGCATAAGATTCTAAGTATAGGCAATAAGGTTGTAGGCATGACTATTTGATGTAAGTCCTAGTAGGACCTAGGAAAGTTAGTGTCCAGGTTATCAGGCATTTTTACCTTACCAAGGAAGGATAGGGTTATTGTGAACCATGTGATGCGTAGAAGCAGTGAATCGCATGTTTTCACGTATTGGTAACTATTAATCTCCACTAGATCTAGTTTATTACCTTTAGGAAAGGTTCATCCGTGACGTAAGACAAGTATATTGAGTTGACTAAGTCACCTAAACCACAAGGATTCTTATGGACATGGTTGGGTCGATATGATAGGTATCTCAAGTGCTAACTAGGGTTTAGTGCCATAAGAATTCGACCTAGTTTTACACTGGTTGCCAAGTCAAAACCCGCAAACCCAAAGATCTTACACACATTCACGAGATGTCGAATCAATTGGATGCTCACGCATAAAATGATCTAAGGTTTTATCCTAAGGATCATTCGTTCAAATGATGAAACTCCGACTGGGTTGGAAATTCCTAGGACCGTGGACCAATATAATTAGGAATGGGTTGGGTAAGAAGACACCCTAAACCCTGCTACTCGCCTGAAGTTAATTCCGTAACCTGAATACGCCATTCAATGGGTGAAATGATCCCGTGGAAAGATACAACACATTTACAAAAAGTTGCAACATCGCATAGACTTGAGATTTGTCCACAAGAGAGTTTTGTCATTTCTTGGAAATGATGTTGGCAAGTTATTGCGCTAAGTTAACCTACAAAAGGATGAGTAATCATCCTGTTACATCACCTTTCCTGGGAAATAGTTGCTAAGGAAAAGGAAAGTTAGGTATTTGCCTGGAAGCAATTGACCAATCAATAGATTGAAGCGACATGGTCGCTGGAATCTACCATAACAAAACCTAAAGTATTGACAGGGTATGACCCTAGCCCAAGGATGATAGGAATCTTGCCAAGTTGCAATTGATTCCGGATCGAATGCGGATTGCATTCGGAGAAAAGGAGTCACTCCTTAACAGTTTGCCGGCTAAGCGACCATTGGAATTGATTGTGCTTGTAACAGTTTAGAAAGCACTGTTTGCATTGTTTGCTCAATGAACTAAAGGATGAAAAGACATCTAAATACTTCAGGTTGAAGGCCTGAAGGGAGAGGCAGCTTCAGTTACCCCCGACTGCCTGCCTGACCCTAACCAAGGGGGTTGTTAACCGCGCCGGGAACGTGGACCGAACCCGCCGTGAGAGGTCTCTCCGTTGAGTTCTACTTGGAGCAGGAGGACGCTTGGGTGCCAGAGGGGGCTCTGGCCGTAAATCCCTCGCCTTCCGGGCCCTGCACAAGAGGCTAACGTGACTCGGGATTGGATCTCGAGGCCCGCATACTAGTCTACGGGCGGAAACTTGGATTAGTGATCCCTGGTGGATTACTGGATAGCCTTCGGGCGGATTATGAAAAGCCTACGGGCGGAACTCCTTGTATTTCAAAGATAAAATGATAAAATGATAACAAAGAAGTTGTTTGGCATTGTTTTTCTTTATGTCCTGTGATAAGATTACGTGAAGGAACCAGTGCATAACAGGGTTAATCAAAGAAGCTGTTTGTTATATGTCAAACTAATGTGGTAGGTAATTACATAACTAAAACAAACCGAGGAAAGTGCGGAGGATGGACCATGGGTCCGTCCTATGGATGGGTGGTCCCGGTTAGCCGGGAACTTTTCTCAAAGTCTTTGGCAAATAGAGGATGATCGTCATCTCCAAAACAAGTAACGAGAACGATGACTTAGAATTAACTATTACCCAATTCACGTTGTTTTAGGGGAACGGAATGGGACTATGCCTTATGGCAGAGAGGTCGAGCCTTGCATCCCTCTCGTTTCCCATTCTCCTTGAACCAAGTGCAGCATAAATCCGCTTCGGACCTGGCGTTTCTGCGTAAAGTAGTTCGCTTGGGGTCTGACGCTAGTTACTGCTAGCTAATGACCAAACAGGAAAACCTTAATTCCAGTCGATCCTAAGTGGGAAATGGCCAGGACACTTCCGCTACGTGGCAGACGCGGAAAGACCTAGTTTGCAAAACCCGTAACATTCCATGGGAGTGCCGGGCGGAGTTCTCTAGACAACCTTTCCGATGGACTGTCAAGACGTGTCCTAGAGGGATTCTAGCGGACACGTTACAATCGAATGCTCACAACACTAGCAACCTCTTTCTCGTCCATTAGATGGATTAGAAGATGAACCTGGATATCAAAAAAGGAGGTTGGAAGTTCCTTTTCCATTAAACAAAGAAGCTCTATACATTTACGCTTCTTTTGTGGAATTTACCCTTTGGCAATCTCTTTAGATGTAATCCATCTATCAATTTAAAAAGAAATAAGATATTAGAGATTCTTTTGAATTAAGAAGATATCAAATAAAATTTTATACTGAAAATTAACGAGTTATAAATACCTTGCATGAAATCCAAGGTGATATATTACATCTCGAACTCCTCTTGTAGTACATCCATCAATAACAAGGGGTAGAACATGCTGCATACATGATAAATCCGATCAACAAAATATGCAAGAAAATAAATACTTACAAAGATCTAGATAGATTTACCTTCACAAAATTGTGCCAACCATGTGTTTTTAAACTAGACAAGCTCTTGTAATCTAGAGTGAACATGTCTCGACAAGATGTTCCATATCTTGTAGGCATACAAATCGACTAAATCTTCATGTTGATAGTCTCCAACTCTTATATCGTGCACCCATGGGGCAGGCTCATAGGTTGTCTCACGTGGAGTTTCATCATAAAGTGGCCATAGATTGGGCTTTGAGTTTTGATCCTTTAAGTCATTTCTTGCTACCGCTATGTCTTTCAAGCCAATGAAGTGTTGCCATAATGAATGACCAATGTTCTTGAATATATGCATAGGAACAAGAAGATGACATATCTTCAAATCTTTCCAATATTCCAAAGTAGACCATATGTAAGGACTTTGAGCTAGAGCACGTTTTCCTCTCGCTCACTTCTTCACAACATCATCATCATTGCCACTTATGATCTTCGAATCTAGATCGATAGCAGGTCCAACAGTCCACTTTAGATACCAATCCTTTAGTTTCATTGGTATTGGACATCTCCCTTCTTCTACCTTTCCATTAAAATGTATGGCTTGCCTTCTGTCTCGTAGATAATGATCTTCAGATAAAAATTGTCTATGTCGAACATATATATTTTTGTTGAGTTTTTTACTATAAGTCAATCTCAACAAATCACCACAAATTGGACAAGCTTTATAACCCTTGGTACATATCCCTACATGCAAAACATAACAAAGGTGATTAGCGCAATGAACATCGTACAAATGTATGAGACAATATATATATTTAAACCATTTACCTAAGCAAAAACCATATCCTGGAAACTTGTAGATAGTCCATGCTAAAATCCCACGAACAATCAGCTGTCTTTGACTGATGCTTTTGGACATATCCATGACATCAATCCCTCTCCACAAATCTTAAGATCGTCGATGAGAGGGGCCAAATAAACATTCAGGTCTTTAACTTGTCATTTTCCTAAAATTAAGAGTGAGAGTATTAAATTCTCTTTCTTAATGTTGAGATATGGGGGTAGATTATAGTTAATAACTACCACTGGCCATGTAGACCATTTACTTGATTTCATTGAAAATGGATTCACACCATCTAACACTACAGCCATCTTTAAATTGTGTGGTTCTTTTGCAAAATTTGGGCATCGCAAATCACTATGCTCAAATGCAGGACTATCTGACGGAATTCGCATTACTCCATCTTTGCTCTTGTGCTGCACTCCCCATGTCATAAGCTTAGCTAATTTGGGGTTTTTGGAACATATGTTTTATATGCGGAGCCAGGGGAAAATGTCTCAATACCTTTCTAGGGAACTTACCATTCTCCTCTTTATATAACAAGGCATTTGACATTTTGGACACGTCACACTATCCTTGTACAGACCTCTTTATAAAATACAATCACTGGGACATGCATGTATAGAAGAATAGTCAAGTCCAAGACTACTTATCATCTTCTTGACCTCATCATATGATGCAAGAAGGGAATTTCTTGTCGGTAAGAACTTCTGACAAAGTAGCTTGCAAGTTCATTAAAAATATGATCAATAAGAATCAAACATGTTGAGAATGTAACAAAAAAAAAGTTAGATTGTTACATACTTCAAAAGTGCTGAAATGGATAGATTACTCCATCCAAAATGGTTTTGAAGAATAAGAATAAGTGAGCTTGCACTTAGTCTTGTCACTTGGCTTCCTACACAGATATGCTTTAGATCTTCTTCTCGAAGTTACTTCTCGTTGTTAGGAATATTTCTCGCACTATCATTTTGATATCAATCCTCAATAAAAGCATACATGCCACCATTGCTATCAAAGATATCATCGTACCCATTAAATTTCTTAGAATATTGTTTCTTTAGTCTTGCATACACATTAGGATCACTCCTTCATAGGATCCTCATGCACTCTATTGACATGTGAGATATGTCATGTGAACATTGATTTGTAACATTATTGATGTCATAATCTAGAATTTACATATTTGAAGGTAACGAAGATTGTATCAATAGCATGCTTCTATATAAAAGGAAAGAGATATGCATGGAATGCAATAATTATCACAAATAGAAAACATTTAGAGACAATAAAAGAAAATTATCAAATTAAATTAGAGACAATAGAGAATATGGTCCAAATTAAAGTGTAGAATTAGGGTATAAGAGGCCAAAATAACATTAGAATGGTATACAATGAAGCTCTCAACCCTCATCTATTAAGGGTGCTCGTGGAGGTCTACGCCATCCATAATTGACTAGCAATTCATCATCAGCATGTAATGATCTAATAGCATTGACAACTATGTATCTTTGTATATCCCTACTCATATGTTCTAGTTCATGACTATTCTCACATTCCACAAATCTGTAATTAGTTCTTGCACTCATCCCTTGACTACTATTGATTAAACCTGCTATGTTTCCTTGAGAGTAAGGTCTTCCATCAACATAGAGTCTTTGTCCCTCTGCATGTGTAATCCCTCTATTAGAAAGAGAGGCTACATTGAGACATAACCCATAAGAACTCATGCTCTGAATGTAGCGAGCAAGCTGATGCCATGGAGCCCATCTATATATATAAGGGTGACCTGTGAACGAGGGGCACATGAAAATCCTATGCAATAAAGAGGCCTCATCCTACTCCACTGATGGTAGATGGAGCAATCATGTAGTGATTGCCCCAAAAGCTAAAAACCACTCCATCTAATGGAAGTGATCCTCTCTGCAATCCTCCATATCGTCTTTAATCATATGTTTGTACTAGAGAATTCAAACGAGTAGGCAACGAAGGACCTCCACCCATCTCAGTTTGCTCAAAAGTACCATGAGTCATCTCATGTGAAAAGCACTCTGGTTGTGGCCTCCAATATGTGCCACGACAAGGAGCACACCACACAACAACACCATCGGAGAAATGATGACAAACGGATCACTAGGATTGGAGGAGCAAGACCAAACTGAGCCTCAGGTGGCAACAAGAGGAGGTGGCGGTGTACCCTCTGATTAGTCCAAATTTGATTTTCAAGTACCATAAAAATATGAGGCATTTATCAAATGATCAAAGTTTAAAAATCAATAAAAGTAACAAAACATTGAAATCTAACAAGTTCTTTGGTATATTCTAACACTTATTGTAATATGAAAAATGAATAGACACTACTGTATGGTGGAGACAAACAAGAGGAGGGATGATATGTGCGCATGGAGACAAGTTCTTTGGTATATTCTAACGCTTATTGTAATATGAAAAATAAACAAATGCTCCTGTATGGTGGAGACAAACAAGAGAAGGATTGATATGTGCATGGAGAGATGGCAATACCTCCGCAAGGAGAGATGCCTACGCATAAGTTTTCCTCAACAGAAGGTGTGTGCCTTTGCTAATCTATATTAGAATTAATATGAAATTTGCTAGATTGATTCTAACTATTCTATAATCTATGTTATTTTGTTTAATCAAATTTACATAGGAGGCAGCACGAAAGAGAGTGCAAGATGATCACACATCTAGACTAGGCTGAATTGATTCTAACTATTCTCTAATCTATGTTATTTTGTTTAATCAAATTTACATAGGAGGTAGCATGAAAGAGAGTGATAGCTTGTCACACATCTAGACTAGGCCGAATGGGAGGGGATGGATTTGTGGCCACATTTGTGAGTATAGACCGTTCAAATTTTAACTTTCAAAGGTAATATTATTGAATGAAGGAATCAATAAGTCTTTGGTTTTGTCTTGATGTAGACCAAAGAATATGGTCATACACCTACGGCGCAGGAGAAGGAGTATGCCACATACTACGGCTACCGTACTTTACAAGGGACACTTACTGACAAGCCATATACAGTTGTGAGTATCATTGTTTTGTTTTGTAGTTTATTTTCATGTTAACTATTATATATTTTTATTTGATTTCACTAACTAATGCAAGAGCAGTATGGTGAGGACAACATGATAGAGGTGGCTCAACAGGAGGCCAAGGGGTGATGCCGAGAGGCTAAGAGGAGTGATGGTAAGATCGCTAGCCATGGTGGTGATGATCATGGAGATGGGGGAAATGGTGGTGTTGCGGGTGGGGGCAGGGGTGGTGGCACTGGTGATGGTGATCATGAGTTTGATACTAGTGACTTGTATAGTGATGACTCATATAGTGATCATGCCTAGGGATTTGTTCTGTATATTTGAGGATGAGACTTGTATTGTATATGTGAGGAGTTATCCCTATTCATTGTATAGAAATATGTGAGGATGATTGACAACACCTAGAAACAATGCCTAACATTGAAAAAAAATTTAGCAACATTGTACACAATTGGCACATTGTTACCAACTTTTCACATTAATTTAATGCAGATGCAGTCAAGATTTCATCTTTGGAGGACGTGTCTCAACAGTCTAGGAAGTGGAAAATCTTGGTTCGAAGGAGTTTTGTGCTAGAGGATAAACTTAGGTAAATGCCAAGTAGAATTCGATAGTTTTATCTAATCAGAAGGGATTATTTTCGAATAAGTGGAGTTAATGACATGGATATAAGAATTAGTGGACCATGAGTATTTGAGTTAATGTGACAAGATACTAACATGGTTACTTATCCATGTAGAAATAAATGCAAATCAATATTGAGTTGTAGTGATCATCCATGCACTTGCCACCATTTTGATGTGCAACTTAGAGATTGGAGTATGGAGAAAAAGGGTCACTTGCATTATTGTTTATAAATGTATTTACAACAAAAACATGCAATAAAAAATGTCAATTGTTGGTGGAAGAGGAAGAGGAAAGGGAGAGGAAGCCCAAAGGGTGCTAATTGGAGAAGAGGAGGGGGAGGAGTTAGTGGAAGTTGGAGAGTCATGAAAAGAGAGGGGGGTAACCATCCTATAAAGAGGAAGAGAGAGCAAACTAAAGAGAGAGGAGGGTGCCATCATCAAGAAGCTGACACTATCATCCTGAAGGAAGTGCCATCAATTGGAGGAGGAAAGAGAGTGAAGAGGTTTTCAAGCCATCCAAGCAAGAGGATTTGAAGAAACAATTGTAGTTGGAGGGGGCAAGAAGAGAGAATTGAAGCCAATGCCTCTCCCATAGCCATTGCCATGATCTTCTCTTTCTACCTCCAGTTTTGAGCTTTTCTCTTCTCTTCTCTCTTATTCATCGACATAAAACAATGGAGGCTAAGCTCTTAAGCTTGGACTTAATCAAGATTAAGTCTTAAAAGAATTACAAGTGGCTATTTCTATGGCAACAATGCAATTGGCCAATGGATCTCTTGGAAGAGGGGAAATGATGAGCTCACCATTGAGAACGAGTGGATAGACTTCCCTGGGCTGGACTACAAAGGAGACAGCTCCCAAAGACGCAATCATGATTCTCATACTTCACGTAAGTGCCTTAACTTGTTTAACATAAAAATAATAATTCCATATAAATATTTCTTTGGTTTGGAATTTTTATAAAATTTCTTTAAATCCTAATTTCAACCATTGATAGTTTTCAAATTTATTTTTTTTAATACTGTTAAAAATACTTTAAAATGGCTTAAAATGGTATAGATAAAATTCTATAAAATATTAAGTTAAATAATTACGATGCCAAGTGTTTTTTTAAAAATTGAAAACCCCTAGTCTAACTAAAGCTAGGATTGATTTTTGCTAGCTTAGTTATTTGCGTGACAGTTTGTTTTGTTATTTCGTAGTTGGATTTATTATGTTTGTCTAGCTTAGGATTTGCTTTTGTCATTTTGTTTGATTTGTTGAGTATAGAACTTGATAGCCTTGGTCGAGTTTGGTATTTTTTTGAATAGGATGAAGCTTGTGTTTGCCAATAGCTATAGAACATTGAGGAGCTAGGTATGTTTTCTTATCGAGACTCTTACACATCACAAGGGTAATGCGTTCACGAGCACTTCACATTGCACTTGTTGATGCACTGCACTCGGGGGTTGTCTCCTGTTCTTATCAAATACTTCCATGCCATGGGTTGGGATTATGCACACTTTGCACCATCGTTGAGCATTTGTATGGCATGAGGTCCGCTGCAGCTATGTGCAATAAGTTTTAGATGCACGTGCACATGAGAGAGCACCTGTCATTGAGCACGCACATTTCTTGCACGCACGATATTTGTGATGCTCATCACAAAGTTAGGAACCTCTGGTTGAGTGTGTAAGGAGGTTGGGTGAGTTAGAGGGTCATGAAGGACGCCGCCAATTGTGAGAAGGGTTGTTCATATCTGGTCAACATCTTGAGGACCATCATTTTCTTGAGAGATTGTGAGAATTGGATGGGAGGAGCGGAGTATGTTATATCTTTTTTATGAGAGTTGAGAGGTGAGGATAAGGATTTTAAATAATCAAGGAATTTTGTTTGCATTTTGCATGACGCACAATCACATCTAGATAGGCTAGGCACAACTTCTTCAGTGCATTCATAATTTTTGTGTGGAACATTGATTGATTTATGCGTATCATGGATTCAACTTTGCATATTATTTCAAATCAAGAATGATTGGACACGGAGTTCATTTCAAAAAATCATATTCCTGCTAGGACACACTGCATAAAAAACAAGTTCATATCCAGAGAATATTTACTTTGAAGACTCAATGATCAAAGGAAAAGATCATATGTTTTACATCGTCAACGAATATTTCTTGAAGGAAAAGAGGACATGTGTGGTGAAAGTGTGTGCAATTACAAGAACAATAGGCCAAGGAAGAGAATAAGTCGTCCAAGATAAAAGATGGAGAAGAAGGATGTGATTTACGAATATCAATATTTTTGCTTGATTTTGATGGATTTTCGTAATTCTGCTCACGATGGCTTGTCGACCAGATGCGTTCCGATCGTTTTGAGTACCCGAACGACTATATTCAGAGTTCAAATGACGAAGTTATGATCCAAACAAGTTGCAAACAGGCATAAAGCAGAAAAAACGAAAATAGTGAAAAGCAGTAGAAAAGCAAAAGATAAAAGCTGAAAGCAAAAAGCCTAATGTGTGTGAGTGTGGATAGAAAACTATATAAGGAGAGGTGATTGGAGAGTTAAGGGCCTTCCCCCTTGATTACAATTGTATTATGTGAGAGAGGAGAGTGGAGGGTCGCATGCTAGAGTGAACTTTTGTCATGCCAATTCGGAAGTTGGAGCTTTTGGGTATCAAAGCGCCGAGCATCGGCTCAAGGTTGTTAAGGTACGAGAATATATTTCTCTTGGTTTGTTTTCAAATTATTGGTATTTCCATTGTGTGGTTGTGTGATGCTCTACCCGTATACAGGTTTTAAATTTTTTGTGAGCTATAAGAGGAATTGTTTTTTATCTTGTTTTCGTGTGTGGTTCGTAGTGTATTATCGAATATTTGAATTTTTCAAGTTGTGTTGTGCATTCGACAAATTCAATTACCCGAACCGGCACTCCTTAACGTCTCGTTATCGGGTTGTGAGTGAGGCTTGCTCTCGATCATCACTTGCATAACATCTCTTTTTTGGTGCCCCCACTGAGGAGTGCCGAAATTGACATTGTTGTTATTTTGAATGTGAGTTTGTTTTGATTTCTTGTGATTTTTGAAAATAGTTGATAATTTTCCTGAGTTCCATGGTAATCATACTGAAGATCCCGAAAGATTTTTAGAAAAAATAGAGTTGTGTTGTTTGATAGAGAGAGTGACTAATCTTGAGGATAAACTCTAAATTTTTAGATATCAATTGCAAGGAGAAGCACGAAATTGGTTGCTTGACTTTGAGAGAAGCTTGAAATTTAGGAGACAAAATTTGGACTATGAGACCATTAAAAATGCATTTCTATCTAGGATTAAAAAAAGAGAAAGTCAAAGTGAAATTTGGGCGAAAATAGAAACTTGTGTTCAAAAAGATGATTAGTGTGTTGAGGACTTTGCTAGGGAGTTTGAAAGATTGTGAAATCAATGGAGTTTAACATTGTTGGAAGGTGAGATAGCCCCAGTTATGTTGAAGATAGTGTATTTTGTAAATGGGTTGAAATTAGAAGATTGGAGAGTGAAATTAGAGGTAAAAAACCCTAAGACTGTTGAGGAAGCGGTGAAGATAGCTCAATATTAAGAGAGGAAGACCAAAAGAAAAAAAGAGTCAGGGTTTGATGAACCAAAGGAAAAGTTGAGTTCAAGGCAAGTTGAGAGAAAAGTTTTTGAGGAGCAGAGAGTTAGTTATGCATATCCTGAGAAAGGTATACTATATTCTCTATTTAGGAGAGATGAGTTGACTTGTGAGAAATCAATTGAAGTCTGTGAGGAGAAACTCCCTAGCATGGTTGAGGAGGAAAATACTTGTTTGACTGGTTGGAGTGAAGAGTCTAGGAGTGTGAATTCATACCCATTGACCACGGATACTTTTAGTCCAGTGATTAGTCATTTAAGTAAAGAAGAGGGATCGACTAATCATACTTTGGAGCTTAAGGACTTTAGAGATGAGCTAGAGATGGATCTCAGTTGTAAAGAAGAAAATGAGAGACTAGATTGTTTTAAGGACCAAGAGTTCTCATGTTCCTTGGGATAGGATGAGAGTCAAGAAAGTTTTGATATTTCTAATGAGGGAAGGTGTGATGAAAATTCTGATAGTTATGGCAATGTTGAAGAGAGTAAAGACAATTTAGAGAGTGAGTTTGTTTGCCTTGGTGATAGTATAGATGGATATGATTGCTTGAAAGATGAAGACAGAATAGAGGATGAATTTTTGAGTTTGTTAGAAGACCATGAGGGGGAGGGCTTAGAAACTGTAAGTTTTCAAGATGAAGTTAAGCGTTTGAATTTGCTGCCTAATGAGTTTGTGGAGATTTGTTGTGAGTTTGGTTATGAGTTTGATGATCAAGAGAGTATGGAGGTTTTAGGTTCTGGCTCATGTTGTGATTTTGGTGTTGGTATTGTTGACTCAGTTGAGTCTTGTGAGTTATTTGATGATGTTTTGAGTAGCCCTGGAGAGGCTTTTGTTTGTGATGCTGATGATGTGGTTTTGAGTAGACCTAATCTCTTACTCCTTGATAGTTGTGTAGATAATTGTTTGGTTGATTTAGGCAACAATGACGAAGAGAAAACTTCATCTAATAGTCTTTTAGTTTCTTTGAGTTCTCCTAAAGGTTTGATGTTGTTTGTGAAGATTCTGATTGGGGTTTTAAGGATCCTGAGAGTGACATTGATGAGGATGTGAGAGAGAATTTGAGTAAGGATTTAAAAAGAATTGAGAATTTGAGGGGAGAGAGGTTTAAAATCAAGAAAATAGAGTTGAAAGGTACTTGTGAGGAGGTAGTTAAGGATTTGGTAGTTGAGGAGTCTTTGGTTGAGGTTTTAGACCCAAAATTGTTGTATTGTGAAGATGTTATTTGTGATGATGTAGAGGTGAAAGTTTCTTCAGTTTCTTGTGAGGCTTCTTGTAAGGATACTATGGAAGGTGTTTACCACTCTTTGTGTGTGAAAGACTCTATGGAGTCTTGTATTGTTGATGATGAAGTGACCCCATTTGTGGATGTTGTTGGTTTTTGTGGTGTTATGAGTCCGAAGTTGACTCCTTTTAATGTTGTGTTTGATTTGGAGATTGAGTTGGGATATCCTTACATAGTATCTTTAGGAGAAGTTGTAGATGAATCAGTGAATGAATTTGAGATTGACAACAAAGAAAGGGTCAAAACTTTATTTAGAGACTCTAAAAGTAACATGGTTTTTCCTAGGGAGGATGGGTGGGATATGAAGATTTTGGATTATGGTTGGAACTTGAAGAATTTGGAGGATGATGTATTTTCCTTAGATAGAGAGGATTGTCTCAAGGATTTTGATGAGAATTTCATGGATGAGTTTTGTCTACCTGTAAAGGAGTTGTTTGGGAGAAATGCACCATTTGTGTTTGTTGAGAAGATTGTGGATAGATCATTGGATTTGATTTTTGATTGGCTCATAAATGTTGCATCGTTTTATGAAAACAATTGCTGCACATGAATGTTTGCAGACTAGGGGAAGGGCTAAATATGTCAAGTATTTCTTTGAAAACTGAAAACCCCTAGTCTAACTAAAGTTAGGATTGATTTTTGCTAGCTTAGTTATTTGCGTGACAGTTTGTTTTGTTAGTTCATAGTTGGATTTCTTGTGTTTGTCTAGCTTAGGATTTTATTTTGTCATTTTGTTTGATTTGTTGAGTATGAAACTTGATAGCCTTGGTCGAGCTTGGTATTTTTTTGAACAGGATGAAGCTTGTGTTTGCTAATAGCTATAGAACATTGAGGTGCTAGGTATGTTTTCTTGTCGAGACTCTTGCACATCACAAGGGATAATGGATTCACGAGCACTTCACATTGCACTTGTTGATGCACTGCACTCGGGGGTCGTCTCCTATTCTTATCAAATACTTCCATGCCATGGGTTGGGTTTATGCACGCTTTGCACCATCGTTGAGCATTTGCATAGCATGAGGTCCGCTGCAGCTATATGCAGTAAGTTCTAGATGCACGCGCACATGAGAGAGCACATGTCATTGAGCATGCACATTTCTTGCACGCACGATATTTAGGATACTCATCACAAAGTTAGGAACCTCTAGTTGAGTGTGCAAGGAGGTTGGGTGAGTTAGAGGGTCGTGAAGGACGCCGTCAATTGTGAGAAGGGTTGTTCATATCTCGTCAACATCTTGAGGACCATCATTTTCTTGAGAGATTATGAGAATTGGATGGGAGAAGCGGAGTATGTTATATCTTTTTTATGAGAGTGGAGAGGTGAGGATAAGGATTTTAAATAATCAAGGAATTTTGTTTGCATTTTGCATGACGCACAATCACATCTAGATAGGCTAGGCACAACTTCTTCAGTGCATTCATAGCTTTTGTGTGGAACATTGATTGATTTGTGCATATCATGGATCCAACTTTGCATATTATTTCAAATCAAGAATGATTGGGCATGGAGTTCATTTCAAAAAATCATATTCCTGCTAGGGCACACTGCATAAAAAACAGGTTCATATCTAGAGAATATTTACTTTGAAGACTCAATGATGAAAGGAAAAGATCGTACGTTTTACATCGTCAACGAATATTTCTTGAAGGAAAAGAGGACATGTGTGGTGAAAGTGTGTGCAATTATAAGAACAATAGGCCAAGGAAGAGAATAAGTCATCCAAGATAAAATATGAAGAAAAAGGATGTGATTTACGAATATCAATATTTTTGCTCAATTTTGATGGATTTTCATAATTCTGCCCATTAGGCTTGTCAACCAGATGCGTTCCGATCGTTTTGAGTACCCAAATGACTATATTCAGAGTTCAAATGACGAAGTTATGATCCAAACAAGTTGCAAACAGGCATAAAGCAGAAAAAACGAAAACAGTGAAAAGCAGTAGAAAAGCAAAAGACAAAAGCTAAAAGCAAAAAGCCTAATGTGTGTGAGTGTGGATAGAAAACTGTATAAGGAGAGGTGATTGGAGAGTTAAAGGCCTTCCCCCTTGATTACAATTGTATTATGTGAGAGAGGAGAGTAGAGGGTCGCATGCTAGAGTGAGCTCTTGTCATGCCAAATCGGAAGTTGGAGCTTTTGGGTGTCAAAGTGCCGAGTATTGGCTCAAGGTTGTTAAGGTACGAGAATATATTTCTCTTGGTTTGTTTTCAAATTATTGGTATTTCCATTGTGTGGTTGTGTGATGCTCTACCCGCATACGGGTTTTAAATTTTTTGTGAGCTATAAGAGGCATTGTTTTTTATCTTGTTTTCGTGTGTGGTTCGTGGTGCATTATCGAATATTTGAATTTTTCAAGTTGTGTTGTGCATTAGACAAAGTCAATTATCCCAACCGGCACTCCTTAATGTCTCGTTATCGGGTTGTGAGAGTGAGGCTTGCTCTCGATCACCGCTCGCATAACAACAAGATGTGGTATTTGTTTGACAAAGTATGTACTACTAAAAGTATTTTTTATTTTTTCTAGAATTTTTGAAATATTTTTACTATATCTTAAAAATGAAAAATAGTTATTTTGGATGAATATTTCATTATTTTTTGATAAAAATCATGTTTTTAATTCAACAAAAATTAGGACATTCTTTAGAAAACATAGGAATATAGTTTTGGATATTTTATAAAATATTATAGGGGTTTTTAAAAAAAGATAAATTTATTCAATGTTATTACTTTGAATATTATTTATATAAAATGTGATGTGTCTAACTTTACGCAAATTATAAGTGTTGACGAGATATTAAGTTATACCAATATTGGACAAGGAAACTGTTTTAAAAACAAAATTAGAGTTTGTGGGATTGAGGAATGTTAGTTAATTTGATAATAAAAAAAATTAGATCAAACTATTGGATTTATGCTTTGAAGTTAATTCTCGAAGGGATTAAAATCCTAGGGTTAGTATTTAAGTGTTTAGTATAGAAATAGAAACGAAGTGTGAGATTAAGCAAACTTACTGAGTTTTAGATATTAGATTAGTTGGACTACTACGAATGAGTGTTGTAAATATTGAGGAAGGCTAAGATAAATCATATAAATTAGTTACCAATATCACCTATTCAATGCAACAACTCCTAGAAGTTGGCTTGACAACCTAGTTAAAAGTGTCTTGGTCTTTGGCCAGTCCTTTTTTGGTGTGTTTGTCGGGAGCCAAGTGCACTCGAACGGGTGATCGATCTCCCAGGATATTAAAATCCTAGGTATTGATAAGTGAATACGAGGTCTCTTTTCTAAGGGACTATTTTCCAAATTTGCCCCAAAATTGCCAAAGGAGAATACTGGATTTGGCAAGAGACACAAACTTAGTAGAGGGGGATAAATATTTTGGCCCAAAATTAAGTATAGACATAGAGAAGTTATCTTCTTGGAGTTGGGGTTATAACGATTGCATGCAAACCATAGTTTTATTAGCAGCGCACTTTGGGCTAATAGATGCAGTGGAAATAAATACAACCAGTGTATCATACCACTTTCATTGGTATTATCGTAACACTCATCAAACTTTTAGAAGAGTGGTATGGGTTGATGTGTTGCCTTGAGGGTTTAAACCTTACTTTCGACACAAAAGACATTAGAGAGATTGCTGAAAATTTAGGCCTAATTCCTAAGCAAGAAGAAAAGTTACCTTATGGAGAAATAGAGCCAGAGTTACCAACCATTTTAAACCTTCTAAATGCGCATGCAAGCAAAAGTTTAACTTTATAGTTTCAAACAAAACGTGCAAAATTTTGGAATATGGTAGTAATAGTTATTTCATTAATAGTGTATGAATTCAAAGGAGAGATGGAGATAGCAAAATGAAGCTCAAGATCAACGAGCTAGAGAACGTGCAGTGTAACAGGAGGCTTGGTTATTAGAAAATCTTGAGAGGGTGAATGCATTATTGAACCTGGGGATAGATGTTGTGTCTAACTCAAACGTAGAACCTTTTAGGCCTAGTATATCATTCGATAAAACACCATCAACTGGAAGTGAAGTAAACTCATATCAATGGGATCGAGTGGCCTCAAGCACCAGTAGTGTCACTGGGAAAGGAGTAGACAAAGTAGCGAAAGTAGAGAGAGTGAAGCTAATGCTAAAGTAGAGAGTATTGAACCACCCTTTGATTGGGATTTAGAGTCGTATATTGGATTGCACCAACTATTTAAGGGGCCATTAGAACCTATGTGGTTGGATATTACTCAAGATTTAGGGTTAGAGATATTATTTAGAGAAACAATGGCTCGTAATCTAGTTAGATTAGCTAATGTTACGCAATTTTGGGGATTGTGGGATGAGGATCTAGATGCACATTTGCAAAGATTTGAGGTGACCTGTGTTGCCAATGAGATAGTAGATGATGACCAAAAGCTTCATAACTTCCTTGTAACATTAAAAGATGAGGCAGCAAGGTGGTACAAGAACATAGATGCACAACACAAAGTGACTTATGTGGCCTTATCAAGATTGTTCCTAGAAAAATTTTGACGACAAGGTTTCCAAGATAGACTAGCCCTTCAATTGGATTATTTGTTCAAAGGAACAATCGAAAGTATTGACCATTACATTGAACGTATGGATACAATTATTCGAAAGATGAATCGAGCTCCTGATAAACCTATGCAAAAGCGTAAATTTATTGATAGGC
The DNA here is from genome assembly GCF_053477565.2 of Lygodium microphyllum. Lineage (NCBI taxonomy): Eukaryota > Viridiplantae > Streptophyta > Polypodiopsida > Schizaeales > Lygodiaceae > Lygodium > Lygodium microphyllum. The sequence continues at coordinate 47,677,643 of NC_141158.1, read as the reverse complement.
ATAACCCTAAACTTCATGAGCATGCTAGCCTACAATGGCCAGCTACATTGGCAGATGCTAAAATGCATGCTAGATGGTGGGAAGAAGTGCAACTTAGCCAACAATGATGGAGAGACTTATTTAAAGAACCTCGGACGGAATATCCAAGCACTTCAAGCAAGATATCTAAGAACATGTCTTACATGACCGTTCCTTTAAACCCATCGGTAATGGCAAATCCAAATGTATCAAGTGTACCTTTAAGTCCGTACACTTCTATTCTAGCCTATATGATACAAATAGGAATGCCTTCTCTGCCACAATCTCAGTCCTCTCTTGATGAAGAGAAAGTAGCTGATATTATTGCAAAATCCCTAGGAAAGTTGAAGGAGGAGATTATGAGTACACTGCAAGCACCTTTGAAAGAAATTTATTCGATAACAACACCATTTTCTAGTGCACAACAATCCTTGAGTAGCTCAACTCTAAACCCACCTAGATCCAATATACGGTGTGGTAAGTGTCATGGATGTGGCTACAGAGTGTTCGATGCCTTCAAGACTAATGCTTGACCATCCACCATTCTACACCTTTTGCCTTAAGATAGGGCATCTAGATACAAATTTTTGGCATAAGATATGTCAAGAGCAACAATAAGCTTGTTCAATGCAAATGAATTACAATTACATGGATTGTATACGACTTATGCGATTGAACCATCTAATCAACCTTTTAGGCCAAGAGGATTGCCAACCCAAGGTAGACCCCTGGTACCCTGAAATAATTACAATAATGATAGAAACACAGAAAGACATTCTCCTTTTTGGAGAAATAATGGTCCTTTTCATAATCCAATGGGGCAAGGGGACCACAAGGGCCTAGGGAACCACAAGGGCCTAGGGGACCTGTAATTTGTTATCGATGCCAACAGGAAGGCCATATAGCTACATATTGTCCAAGTGCACATAAAAATCAGGACTATACTCCTCTATGCAGGAGATGTAGTAGCGAAGGGCATCGCGAAGAGGATTGCCCTAAGCGAGAAGATAAACAACCTAATGACAAGGGTAAGCAAATGAACCCTCAACCTCATCCACAAATTTAATTGAAGTAGAAACAACAAGGCAAGAGAATGACGTTAGGTCTAAATTTATACCCCGTAGGGTGACCTTTAAGGTTGACCCCATGATTGGTGTGGCCACTAAGGCACAAGAGTAGCAACGAGAGGAGCAAGGTTTGGAGGAAGAAAGTTTACAATTAAAAGAATTAGTGAAGGATAAATCTAAGGATATAGATCCTAATGTAGAGCTACCTGAGTCACATTATCCACAACATTCCTCTGACCATCAATTATTACATGTGTGTTAGCCATTGGCTTGACACTACATTTACCCTTAGAATGGTGTATTACCTTAGTTATTACTATTTCCTATGTGAAGCAGCCTTTATATGTCTTATGAAGTTCACTGCCTCATGAAGTGCAGTTTTTGGGGCAGTTTTAAAAACGTGACCTGATGAGGCATTTTGTGTGTTCTTCTTGTCTATCTGATCACTTATGATGATTATGCCTGATGTATGATGTTTTTACCTAATTATGAAGAGGATTTGAAAGTTGGCGTCATCGTGGCTAGAGTCTTGATCTCGTTTGTACCATGTCTTGTATGATCTATTCTCTGTTTTCTGATTATTAGTGCTGAATATAGTGTATCTATGCTTCCATCTGGTTAGTTCTGAGTTTCTATGATTTCTGGGTGTGAGATTAGGTATTTTCTTCATGAAGTATTTCTCTGTTCTTTTATGTATTCTATATAGAAAGGGCAGCAACACTTTGGCGATCCTGCCATTGTCTTCTTAGAACCTCTATGTCAAAACATTTTTCAAAATGATGAAGGTTAAGCCCAGATGTTCGAAGTTGCTGCATGAAGCAACAGTTTTCTACGTGAAGCAGAAGTTTTCTGCATGAAGACGAAGCACTAGAATCAAGACAATTCAACTCTTTTTATGTGGTTTTCTATTTCTGGATGCTGAACCATAGTCGGAATACTTTTCTTTGATGATATATATCTGAAAATCTAGTTGCTTCTTGGGGCAGTGGTATATTGCTTCAAGCAGCATGATGCAGATTAAAGGTTTAACTTTGCATTTCTGCATATATGTTAGTGAATTACCCATAGCGATCAAATGTTATTCTAATCCGAAGCAAATCGAGAGAATTACGGGAGTTATTGGCAGGACAACAGAGAGAGTTATTGCAGAATGACAGCTGGGAAGCAGGAGGAATTGACACCCTGGATGAAGAGGAGTTTCCATCTTTTGTAGAGGAGTTCCAAGATGTTGGTACCTCTGCTGGTACTACTATTGTGTATCATTCCCCTACGTCGTCCACCGAATCTCCCTCAAGCTCTCCTGATGAAGCAAAAGGAGTACCTAACTTGCAAGTTCTTTCAACTCCTCTGGATCGTGCAGCACAGCGATTACATCATTTGGTGTTAGGAAGTGCAGTCCTGTTGAGGAGACCAGTGGGTACTACTAGGAAGTCTTTAACTTTTGATCCCTTGCCCCCATTAAAGAAGAAGAAGTTCCAAACTATGAATCCCAATCCACCACTTAACCCTAAGGTTAGGGCATCTAAATTCTCAGGGAAGAAGAAAGAAGAACCGAATTGTCATGTCCCTCAGTTTGAGACAAAGTGGGTGACCAGTGGCTTCAATAATATGTTTGGGGATCAAGTCAAATTACAACAGTTTGCGGCAACTTTCAAGGGTAAGGCTATGGATTGGTATAGTACTTATGATGCTGGATACTTTACCACATATGGTGACCTTAAAACCGCTTTCTTAAGTAGGTTTAGAAAGCATAAGACAGCTATTGATGTGTTGAAAAGGTTGAAGCAGATCAAGCAGAAGACAATGTTAGTGCAGGATTATGCACAAAAATTTACAAATCTATTAAACAGGTTGAATCAGGAAGATAGACCTTCTATGGAGTTACAACACTCTTATTTTGTTAAGGGTTTTGACAAAGCTATTGCAGCAGCAATTGCTAATGCAGAAATTGGAAACAATAATAGTATAGATCGACTGGTTGAAGCAGCTCAGTGGGTGGAAAAGAGACTTGGTAAGAGTAGATCCAAGAAGAAGAGTAAACATGACTCTTCAGACTCTGACTCTGATGGTTCTGATTCAGAGGATAGTAGTGAGGAGGAAGATACTTCATCAGGCTCTGAGTCGGAAACTGAATCAAGTGACTCAAATGATGATCGAAGTAAGCGTAGATAGAAGAGAGACAAAAAGAAATCCAGGAAAGATAAAACCTCTTCTAAGGATACCAAGAAGGGGAAAGAGAAAGAGGAAAAAACGGCCTTGGAAAAAAGGTTGGAAAAGAAAATTAAGAAGCAACTATTGGAGATGGGAGTATTGACAACTTCCAGAAGTGTAAAGTCATGTACTATTTGTCAGAAAGTGGGCCATGAGGCTAGAGAATGCTGGTATAATCCAGTTGTACAGAATGCAAGGCAGCAAACAGCATCTCCAGCGGCACCAGTTAACCAAATTGCACCTGAATTGGCACAGCAAAGAGGATTTAGAGGCTTTGGTAGGAAGGGTCAGCCACCTAAGCAATGGGGTAATGACCAGCCAAGGCAATGGAATAATGTTCAACAGAGGCAGCGAGGACCTTGCTATTACTGTGGCAGGCAGGGACACATGTTTGGACCTAACTGTGAGTTATGGGTACACCATAGGACTGAAAGGGGAATGCAGACCGGGGAGCATCAAGAAATGCAACCGGCAAGACTACCCCGTGGACAGCAACCATCGGCACCCGCAGCAGTAGTCCTAATAGAATTACCTACACAAGTCATGGAGAGTGAGGCAATAAGTCATCAAAAGAATCAGCAAGTTCATGAAGCTTTATAGAAGTAAGTGCTATGTAAGGGTGTGTTAAATGTTACTAAGCATGGTTTAAAGCCGCAGGTGAGCTGTGACTGTTCTAATTGCATAGTTGTGGAAGATTGTTCGGATGAATTTACAGTTTTGGCCATTACCAGAGCAAAAGCTAAGCCAAAGATTAATTGGGAATATACAACTCTTTAATTCTCTCATGACTTTTCAACATGAAAATATATTAGAATCATTCTCATTCTTGTTTCTTAAAAGGGCGGAAGTTAAACAACAATATAAAATTATGTACACATCATATTTTAAGATTATTTTTTACCGAGAGAGAGAGAGAGAGAGAGAGAGAGAGAATATTTTGGATAAAACAAAAGATAAGATGAGATGCTGATTAGAGGTACATTAAAAGCTAAGATTATAGGTAGATTAGGGGTTGATTAGGGTCTATCATGACTGAAATCAAGAGAAAGAGACAAGATCCAATTGGGTAAAAAAGAACACAGATATAGTGAATCAAAGGGGTGTAATTGTGCGATTTGAATGTTAATCCAAGTTAAAATTGGAATATATTTTTCTTTACAGGATGAGGTGTAGGATGTACCAAGAGAAAGAGAGATATTCACTTTTAATTATTGGAGAATGAATATGCACAAATGTTCAAAAAGAAGAAGAAGGGAGGTGAGAAGGGAGATAGACAAAGAAGAAGAAGAAGAAGAGGGAGAGAGTGTGAGAGTGAGAGTGAGAGGGAGAAAGACTCCTTGAAGGTTCTCCCCTTCGCCTCCTTAGAGGGTGTCCACACATGTTCTTTCTTTCCCCATTTGGCACAAACCCCTACCCCGATTCTGCAAGATTATCCCTCAATCGCATGCTCATTTTGCTCGCCAATCGGCTTGTGCTAATCAAATACAAGCTATGAAAGTATTGTGCGATTCTCAAGACAAAGATCAAGAATGGATCCCAAGCGAAAAATGTCACATGTGGATGGCAATCCCTCAACGAGCAATGGAGCCTCGGGTGAGGGCATCACTGCCAATCCAACCACGATACTGGTCGTAAGTAATGAATTTTCAAATGAATAAGATGCTCGCTTTGGTTCTTGCATGAGATACGTTAGACTCCGTACTTTTCCATGCTAGAATAGGTCATTGAAAAGGATAAATCGCATCTTAAATATTCAAAGATAAAGTTTGTGAAGTGCTTGTATCAAGGGAAGTTAACTGCACCTAGTTGCTATGCAATGAATCCATGTAAGCATAAGCAGTATATGAGACCCTAAAGTATTAAGCATCGATGAGTCTTTGATTAATCTTTACTTAGGAAAATATTGTTTAAGGTTCATAGATGCACATAGACAGTACATACATGGGAGAGATTATGTGAACTTTATATCAATGATATGTGACTCCTTGCCTTAGGAGAAAGAAAGATAAAGTCAAGATAAAATGCTGCATAGTAGGGAAAGGCTAAAAGATAAATGTCACTTAGAGAAGAGGCATAAATGCTCTTGGTAGATTGATCAACTCGCATTGAAATGATAGAACTTATGTCGTGTACAGTGTTTGAACCCTTAGCATATGCCTTAGCCGAAAGAAGGGAATGTTAAGTAAACTTTACTCTTTGATCCCAAGGGGGAGAGCAAAAGTGCAATGGAAATGTTATTGCATCAAATATTGCAATGCTTAGAAAAGAATACCATTGACTTGTTGGTTAATCAAACAACACACTAAGTTCTTTTATAATCAGCTGATTTTGGATTGTGGTTTGGATGATTATTCCAAGTATTTGTTTTTTATGGTAAATGCATGACAGGGGTCAGTAATGACAAGTTGCCATGGGAAATAAAGGATTGTTTTCCTAGAAGATGATATTAGGTTGATTGCCTTGATTGTGCTTGATTCTTAATTGGATTAAAGAAGGATATTTTGCATGCATGGGTCATCTCCAAGGTCACACCACACTTTCCCAAGAGGGCATTTCTCGATTCATGGGATGAAGATTGAGTGGTGAAAAGGCCAATTACAGAAGTCGTGTCTCACTCCTAGGTCGCTTGGGATTAGATGGAGCTCTAGACACCCCTTGCTTAGTAAAAAACGGAGTTGAAGATTGCCATGAGCCCAACATCTATGGCATTGAAAGATCCTATTCTAGATAATGGATGGAATTTGTGGTGCCATGTGATTTGGACCAGGTACTTCTGTAGGTAGAGGGGATACATAATTTCTCCTATATAGGCAGGAGACAAATATTAATTGGAAAATAAGTTAAGAAACTTGTTGGTCAAAAGGACAATTTTCTCTGTTTTCATGTCAGTGCTATAACTTATGTGAACAAACCCTGTTCCTTAAAAGGCTTAATTAAGGAAGCTGATTTTAAATGTCACATACAAATGTGATAGGACCTAATTAGATAACTAAAGAATGCCTACTCACGTAAGCAAGAGGGGGGAATCCCCGACGGGTTCATCCTACAACACGGTGGTCCCAGAAAGATGGGAGGCTTCTCACAAGGTTGGCCTTTAGGTATTGTTAGGTTAGAACCTGATTCATCCCATTTTAGGGGACTTGAATGGGATTATGCCCTATGGGTAGAGAGGTTGAGCAAAACAACCTTCTTGTTTCCCATTCTCTTTGAACCAAGTACGGTATGGATCTCCTTCGTGGCTTGGGTATGTTTACGTAAAGTGGAATATCCAAGATGCGATGCTAGAATGCTATGAGGAGACCTTGAACACTAGGGACTCAAGTTTCAGGTTGATCCTAGTGGGTTCAGCCACAAACATTCCGTTGCGAGGTGAACTCAAGAAACCCTAGTCGGCAAACCCTATGACATTCCATAGGAGTGCCAAGGGGCGTTGCTTAGACTCCTCTCTTGATGGACCGTTAAAAGTGTGCCTAGATGGCAGATAGGCAGGCATGTTACAGAGAACTACTCGCCACCTCCACCAATGTGGTGTACACAGGTTTAGTCCAAAACTAGCCCTTATTCCAAGCATCCTCTTCTCTCTTTATTACCATTTGGTCATACATCAAGAATGTCTCCACAATTGAACTATTGAGGCTGTTTTGGGAGTTATATCTACTTACCAAGGTCTAATCCTATAGCTTAGTTGTTGGCATTACATCATGTGCTTGGGCTAGGCTTATGGTCGTTACTATATATATATATATATATATAGAGTAGCATATTAAAAACTTGGGATTCTTCCCATTCTTAATTCCCTAAAAACTAAACTAGATGCATGCAAACCTAGTTGGATGAATAGCTTGGCCCTATGCTCAAGCCTTGCACTGAGGGCATGGTGGTTTACAGAATACCAATATAATTCTACTCTCTCATCAAGGCCGAAGGGCAAGATAGTACCAACTCCAAATGTACTCTATGTTGGATATCTCTTTGGGGGCAAGATAGTTCAAGCTCTAAATGTTATCTCCTTGGGATGTTCCAACTTTATCTTGGAGAACTCTTTGAATTCACAACTTGGCCATGCCTTCAAGCCTTGAACCAAGGTTAAGATAGCTTAGAGAATACCATTATAGTTTTACTCTCTTGTTAGGGTGTTGAGAGCAAGCTTGGCACTGAGAACAAGAAAATAGTTTTACTCTCCCCACAAGTTGATGTCTTTTTCATCTATGATATGGCGAAATCTCAAGGATTCGAAGTGCTTGTTGAGAAGAAGCGGAAAAGAGATGATGATTAGCCTGAAGGTTTGAAGATGGTGACTAAGAGGAGTGATCTAGTTTCTTAGTCTTCTTCTTTAGGACTAAAGTAGAGTAAGGCTAATGTTCAGAAGCCAAAAGTAGAAGAAGATCAAAAAGCCCCCAAGACAAAGGATCCGAAGCTAAAAAAGCAATCTAGATTCAAGCTACTTTCTAACATTGAGATGACTACACTTGAAGAAGGAGCTTGAGGATTGGATTCTTAACTGCAAAATTGGATTCACTCTTGAAGAAGTTTTGGGAATTCCAAAAAGAGAATTTCATGATGTTACCATCAACATCATTAAAAGAAAACAACAGATTATTGAAGAGCTGACATAGGATATGATCCATTGAGAGGCTTTAGCAGTTGCTGAGGCTATTATCTAAGGCTTGCAGATTGAGGAGATTGATTCTGATGAGGAGATTATTGAGGAGTCTACAAATGGAGCTTTATGTATGCAGTATGAGAAGACTCTTCAACCTTTACTTCAACTCATATAGTATGTAGAGAGTGATGTTGCACCTAGATTGGTACCTCATAGCCATTTTTCTCACAGTCACTGGGCTCGTGCGACTACAAGTAGACAAGCTTGGTGAGGTGGAGACACCTTGTGTTCCTCTTTTGGATCATGGCTCTAAGATTAATGTCATAGTGCATGGATTGTATGATACTGGTAGATGGCCAATTGATGTGGATCATGGATGGCGCATGCATGCAACCAACAACACTACAAGACATTTGTATACTGCTGCTTGTCTGAACTTGAAGAATTCTATTGGAGAAGTGGATGAGATTTATCATTTCTTTGTGTAGAACTCTTGTTCCTATCCTATTATTTTGGGGAAGCCATTCATTGCTGAGTCTTGGATAGAGACTAAGGTTCTTAATGATGGGTTTGCCTATGCATGGATCTGAAGAAGCAAGGATGGAAAGAGGGCTGTCCAATTCATGACAGTTTGTGTCAACCATTAGCAGAATAAGGATTCCTTGAGGGATTTCCCTCTTCCAACAAGAGAGCTGGATTTTTGTTAGGTACCACTGTCTTGCGAGACGATAGTGGTACATGACACGGAAAGCTCTTGCCTCCTAGCAACAACAGTTTTTCCTCAGGAGTTTATGGTATGTCTGCTGGAAGTACTTTGTGTTTTCAACATATTATGGACATGACTAGAGTTATCGAGAAGTAATTGAAGTGAAAAGAAAAAGAAATGAAGCTTGCACGACTTTTACAGGATGAAGACAGGCATCATAGATGCTCTCTGTGATGGGCTCTCATGTTTGGATATTGTGGAAGTTCTTTCAACATTGCTGAAAACTGAAAATCAAGAGCTTTCATATGTCTTACTGGTCCATTCTCGGTCCATTCTCTGGCGATGTGTTGTAAATTGTTGATTTCATGTTGCAAGAAAATTTGGGTGCTAAGAATTCTCTACAAAAAGTGTTCTTTACTAAAATATTTCAACAAAAAGATTTACAGGTGTTGATTTGGCTAGAAACAAGGTTTTGACAAGGTAGCAAATGGGTTCAAAGAGAGCTAAGATAGTAAGATGAACAATTGTTCAGTGTGAATGCAATTCATAGTTTAAGAGAGAAAGAGAGTATGTGCATCTATGTGAATGAGTCTTACAGTTTAGGGTTATATGAAAGAGGGTTTCACTTTCTATCTTATTCATTGAGTTCTCACATCTCTTGTGCAGGAAAGATGGCTAGACCTAAGATAGTTGCAAATAAGCTTTCCCTCAAAGCTCCATATCGTGTTTAGCCCCTTGGAGCATCTACTAGCCTAGATGCACCCCCTTCTCAACCTAACCCAACTTCCTCAAGCTACCCTCACAAGGATCCTCCTTAGCATCCCCACAAGAAATGCAAGTGGAAGCCAGATATAGTGGCCCTAAGAGAAATCAGGAGGTATCAAAGCTCTTTTGATCTTATCATTCCGAAGGTGAGCTTCTAGAGACTTGTTCGTAAGATTCTGCAAGACCTCTACCGCACAAAAAGTAAGAGGTGGTTTTTGGCACAAGGTCAGGATAGACCTGATCACTTCACAAAAGAATGTCTTCATGCTCTACAATGTGCTACAAAGGCATTCTTAGTTGACTTAATGAGTGATGCTCAACGTTGTGCAATACATGCAAAGCGCATCACTGTAACTTCCAAGGCCTTCCAACTTGTAAGAAATCTTCAAGCAATGAAGGATGCATTTGTTCCAATGGAATGATCAAAGTGTGTAATGTTATCTTTTTTGACATAGTTTTCTCCTCATGCATTGGACATATGACTATGTCCCAGTGCAAAACTATTGTATGTGCCCTTAAAATATGAATTAAATGTTTACTCTTGTCATTCGCTCTCAACTTTTACTGTGTATCTTCACTATATTTTCAACTCTTACTCAAAGTTTTTGCTAGCACTCGCAATTTCAATAGGAAAAACATGCAAAAACTTACCATTTCTTGTTGCAGACTTTACTCTTGATGCCTCTGTATAGTCTATGTGATGTGAAGTTTCTAAAGGCCAGTAGCCGCGATGTTGATTTCTTGATTATCAATCCATCCATAATTTTGGTGTGTAATAATTTTTAAAATACTAAACTATATTGGAATACTAAACTGTATCGAAATGCTAGGAATGTGGCTCCAGAAGCCAAACTTTGGACTAGGGGTTTGTAGGTATTTTTTTTCCCAAAAAAAAAAATTGGGCTCTTGGTCACCTAAGGAGTGTGCATGTGAAGTTTCATTGCATTCCAATACAAGGTTATGGATTTACGATCGCACGATGGACAGTGCATATGAAGCTACATTAACCTGATTTTGGGGTTTAAATGAGTTAAAAGTTCATTCTTCTTCTCATTTTCATATCTTGCTTTCTTTGCTTCCTCCATTCTCAAACCCCCAACCTTTGTCTCTTCTCCATCTTGCCCTCCTAGAGCTTGCATGGAATACACCAAGCAAGGATGTTGCCGTTTTGGCAACGGAGAGGCCTCATGCCAAGGCCTGCCACCTGGAGCACAAGGTGAAGTCTCCTTTAGTGCAACAGCAGGTGCTTCCCATAGAGCACAATGACCACTACAGAAGAAAAGGAGATGGAAACTAGGCACTGTCGCCCTTCGGGAAATAAGGAGAATCCAGTGTGGATACGAGCTTCTCATCCTGAAAAGATCTTTTCATAAGGTTGTTTGGAAAGTCATGCAAGACTTGGAGCTAAAAGGGATGAGAAGATTTTAGGCACGAGTGTAGGATGGCCCACCAACAAGAAGGTAGACTATTGCATCTATGGAGGCTCTGCAAATGGCGATTTCTCATTGACTTGTTCGATGATACACAACTAGCGGCCATCCATGCAAAGCATGTCATAATCATAGATAAAGACATGAACTTTATTGTTTGGCTTCAACATGGCATGTTGAACAGTGCACGAGGGAGACGAGGAACAGAGGAAGAGAGAGGAGAAGAGAGACACGAGACACTGGAAGTGGAACCCCAGAAGTGCATCAAGTGAGCACACATAGTTGGAATATATAGAGGGGACCAGGTATGCTATATATAGATAAACTATATATAGCTAATACCCCCGCTCAAATAAAGGTCCCTAACTGTGGATGAAAAAACCCTTGGGGTCTCAAGGGAAAAACCCACAGCTCTATATAGCCCTACTGCTATATTAATATTGAAAAGATATTATTTCAAAGTTGAAAGGAGCTAAATCACTCCTGAATATACAAGTGCTTGTTTGTAGGCATCGAAGGAGCTACATCACTCCTGAATTACTATAGATAAATAAAGGAGCTACATCAATCTTGAATTACAATAGATGAAGGAATCGAAGGAGATAAAGGGCCATGAAATTGCTTTATCTTGAGTGTGGATACAATCGGCTATGCAGCATAATCTGTGACATCAAAAACTTAATAGAAAATGTTATATCAACATTAGAACACAATCACAATGTCATAAATCGACTCAGCAGCTAGAATATACGATAAAAATTTCATCAACTGACATTAGCTGCAACATTAGTTCCTTAGCTATAACAGATAAAATATCAAGTAGAATAAACATAAGCTTGAAGAGACGAATCAGCTGAAAATAAACAAACAACAGCTGGAAACAATGAAACATCAGCAGGTATATCATAAGCTAGAATAGACAAACATTAGAATAGAAAATGAAAAGAATGAAGCATTAGCTGGAACAACTCAAGAGCTAGAACAAAGAATAATCAAAAATGAAACATGGTTTGGAACAACTCAACAACCAGCTACAATAAAGAACGAAACATCAGCTGGAACAACTCAACAGCTGAGGAACGAAACATGAGCTGGAATAACTCAACAGCTAGAATAAGGAATGAAACATCAGCTGGAACAACTCAATAGTTGGAATAATAATGAAACATCAGCTGGAACATTTCAACAACTAGAATAAGAATGAAATGAAATATCATCCCATCAGCTCAAAACATATCTTATAAACAAAGCGTGGAATAATTTCAACTCATTAGCTGTAATATAGATAAAATGATATGAAACGTAGCATGAAGAGCCAAAAATCACCTGGAAGAAAGAAACATTTAGAATAATCAAATGATGAACAAAATATTGACAATCATCAGCTGGAATATAACGAGATGAATATTACGATCATTAAAATATCATCAGCGCATCAACTATAAGCTGGAATATGATCATCAGTTGGAAAGAATAATAGACGAGATGCAAACATATTATGAGATGGAAAATGAAACATCAGCAGCTATATCATATTTGAATTCTTGAACCATCAAGTGGTGTAATGTCTTTAGGATTAACTTTGCTTTCTTTTCCATGTTGGATGATAGGCAGTCCAAAATTATCAAGCCCTATCTAAAATAATGGACGGAAAACATTGAAAGCTTAGCAGCGATGAGATAGAGAAAAGAACGTTTATTCTTTTCTATATTTAGTGCTTTTCAAGTGTGAACGAGCAACAGTACTATTCTTGATAAAAGAACGTTTATTCTTTTCTATCTTTAGTGCTTTTCAAGCGTGAACGAGCAACAATACTATTCTTGATATTGGAAAGTTTAGTCGTTGTTACGTGATTGATACGCCGGAAGAAGATGCTTTATGTAAGATATGTCCTATTTCCTATTCTTTCCAATCTGGTCTCGAGCATATATTTTCGTTTCATGGCGGCAGGGATCCTGCTCCTACTTCAATCAATCATTCAATCATTCGACTCTATTACGACTCTCTGTTACGAGCCCTATTTTTCCCTTTCCCGCGTCGCACTTTCTGATGCGAGGGGTAGCATTGCTCCATTTCCAACCTCACGCGGTTCCCCCTCCTTCAAGGACGGAGAGATGCCAGTTCCCTCTAGACGGCTCGTCCACTCAAGACTTGGAGACAGGTGCCGCTGCGAAGGGCCCCATCCAAGAACAGCCTCACGTCCCAGTAAACATACGAGCCGTTGACATCCACCCAACCGTACATTCCCCCTTCCTCGGGTTACAGGCGTCATAATACACCCAGGAATTCCTGACAGCCGAAACACAGAAAAATGACTGCCTGAAATAGGCTTACTACATAGACCTGAGATCAACGAACAAGCAAAGGAAGTGCAGGATATGGTGATATCAAAGGTAAAACATAGCCAAAACCATAATCAAATTGAAACGAACAATATGAATTCCGGTGCATTGCAAGGCAAAACCAAATTCGCTGCACACATAGACCAATCTCAAACGGCAATATAAAGCCATAAGAAAATTGTAATTACCATGATTATATCACATATTCAAAGCCATAACTCAAGTCAAAACTGGCAACAAAGTATAGCCCTAAAGATTTATTAACATATATATGATATAAAAGCAATATATATGAGCAACATAAATATGAAACCATATACATGAAAGTAAGATCTAAGAATGAACAAAGAAGAAAAACTTATCTTTGCATAATTGTGAAACCTCGCTCTGATACCATGTTGAACAGTGCACAAGGGAGACGAGGAATGGAGAAAGAGAGACACGAGACACCGAAAGTGGAACCCCAGAAGTGCATCAAGTGAGCACACATAGTTGGAATATATAGAGGGGACCAGGGATGCTATATATAGACAAACTATATATAGCTAATACGGCAAGGGGACTCCTCCATAGGTTATGAGATTAATCATGCAAGGTTTTGTAATGTGTTATAGCACCATAGCATCTTGGAAGGCCAAAACATTTTGTATACTCTACCACATTGGAATATTTATATATATATATACATACTATCTCATGTGATGTGTACTAAATTCAAATAATTAAGTAAAATTATTATTTTTTTGTTTCTTGAAATGCACGGCTCTTAATTTTTATTTAACATATGCACGTATCAAAAGTAGTAATATGTACGGTTACGAGTTACGTTATTGCCTATGTACAATCACAAGTGTAGTAATACGTGTTGACATAATTAAATTGGATTATGTTAACATATGTGAATGCATCATTCACATACCATACATTATTGTCACACTTACACGAACCACACATTTATTCATAAATACTTATTTATAGGAACAAAGTAAAATATATTATATTCATTAAAAGAAATACATGCAATGTTTGATAGTGATAGCAGATACAAAAAACCGATGGCCAAACAAGAACTCTCATTCGTTCCTTGGCTTTTTCATTGATGAAGAGGAGGTGCTAGCTTTCGATGAAAATATAAGTTCCTTCTTTGCTTTAAAGATGACACGCTCCCCCTTCAGCTTTTTCTTTAGGAGAAGCAAATCTGACACTTTAGCAAGGTCACCTAATGTAGCAAGCACACACATTGCTCCAACATGCCTTTGGTCAAACAAGTAAAGAAGCTTTGATCACTTGACTAGCACCACATTCTCCAAGCAAGATGTCATAGGTATCGCTCGAAAAGGTCCAAACTTGGTCAAAGCTCAAATTTTCATGATTTTTTCTTGCTCTCATGGTGAGCACTTCTTATGGAAGGCCACTAAGTCTGCAATGAGGTTGCCAATGTTCTCCTTCAGAGCTGAATCCTTTTCTTGATCCACATGCCAAGCTCCTCCTTCCCTTGATGCAAATGCATCTATATACAATATGTCGTGAATGACAAAGTCAATCAAAAAATATATTAGAAACTAACCTACAGTTATCAAAAAGCAACAAAACTTGATGGTAGGGTGCATCGAGTCCCTTTGAAGTCCACCGGTGAGATCTTGACAAAAAATGATACTTGTAGTTGCCCTACCCGAAGTTTAGTGTCTAGGGCCCCAAACGCCAGCAGGACAGTTGTAGGCATCATTTTTTCCCAAGATCTCACCGGTGGACTTCGAAGGACCCGATACACCCTACTGTCAAGTTTCTTCAAATAAAAATATATGGTAGTTAGAAATATCACCTTTCCCAAATCATATTGTATCTTCATTTTCTCATGTGTTAGTGAGGCACCTCTTTGGGCAGAGGGATCTACAAACTTCTTAGTAGAAAGCTAGGGCCTTGGTCCAAATAGATCATGTTGTAGTGCTTGAAATTTAGCATCCAATAATCTTCTTCAACACCGAGGTAATATGCTCCTGTGATGCTATGATGGCACTCACTGTATCTAAGATTGTGCCATCATATCTTCCAATCTATGCCATTATCGAATGCACATCCATGTAATCATAATCGATTTAGTCTTCCATCAAATCCCTGACTAGGATGGAAAGCAACTCTTCTTCCTTCATTTCCAAGTATTGCAGCACATGTGATAGAAGCAAATATTGTACACCATCTACTTCAATGGGCATCAAGGAGGCAAGGTTGGGTTTGTTGACTTGTGGCCATTGTGAAGAAGATGGCACCATGAGAGCCAACCCTTGCTTTGCCACCACCCTTATGTTCCTCTTCAACATTTATGAGCTCTTCAATTGGATCTTCTCCCATGTATGTGATAGCAACAACCTCTGAAGTTGTATCTTGATCACTCTCCTCCTCTAAGGGTGTATCCAATGCAAGGAGGTAAAATGCCAATGCACAATCACACTCCAGGAGATCCAAATATGTTGTATCTCATGCACCGCCCATGGGAATAGTGCATACTCTATGTGAAGGATCCATGTGGGCCAAACACCTATTCACCAATTTTTGGTGATTCTTCCCTGCCCAAAATACCATAAACTGTTCCAGCAGCACCCAAGTCATGTCGGATCCCTTGATGGAGTATGTGCAAGTAGCAATGATACTGACAAGGTCTTCCAAAACTTGAAGGGGGGATCTAGTGATGAGAGCACACTTTCAAGGTTGAAGTTCTTAGAGAAAACCTGAAATATCTCATTACCTTGTGGTTGGCAAAGATAGTCTTGTGGATCAACTCGTCAAAGTGTGCGGGAGCATCCATCGTAGCAGGTAGGAGGGATGTGGTGGATATAAACAGATGAAGAGAGAAAGTACAAAATGAAACAATGAAACAAGAACTAAACTAGTTCTACCTTAAAAACCTTAAGTTTTAAACCATTAAGGGCTATTCACATATGATATTTAGTTATGGCTTTACTTACGTCTTTGTAAAGTTTACATGCTTATGTAAATGTGTTGATGTGGAAAGTTTATAGAAAGTGTGTGATTTTACATAAATACCATAATTTTTAAATATTGCAAGTTTGCAAGCGACAATATTCTATTGGCAAAAAATATACGAAAATTTACAAGTATTGGATATTACAACTTGTGGTGTTGGGATTTTTGGGGAGACTATAATTTCTAAAATATGTGGAGCCACACACATTCCACTAGTAACAGTCACCTTAGCTCGGCTTCAAAATTTCCCACCATCTAGTTTGAAATAGAAGCTAACACGTGGATTCTGCATTGACATTGTAATTTCATGGCACATTATACTCAAGGGCCAATCATCCTCCATTTGCAACTCTTGGGGATCATGGCCCTCACAAATGACAGTAACATCCACAACAACACTTTCACATATGTCTTAATCAAGGCACAACCATTTACCCTTGAGCATCCTCCATCTATGATACTTGAACACTAGGCATAAAGTCTATCGTGTGACAAAGTACTTGTAATTGGAAAGGAAAGTTAGTCGATCCATCCCAAAGTAAGATAATAGTCAACTAGGAGAGAAAACTTTTAGCTAAAAGCCATGTCCCTTGTTGTGACTCGACACTCCACTGTGTCAAGACTGTGAGTCATTTTTTATGTCCAAGTTTTGCCTAAAATTCTTGTTACATAATCCTCCGATGCACTTTTTTTGACGTACATGCTTTTGGTACGTCTCAAACCCTTACATTCCTAGAATATATATGCAAAAATCGCAATTGGTATGAACTAGCTTAGATGTACATTCTTTGAGTTGGCTCTTGGCTTCATAGAGTTCAATATGTTTGCTAAACTTTTTGTGCTACACATGTGCAAAATGTCATTACTACACAATAGCCATTCTATGCTATGGAGATTCAATATGTGCATAGACTCAAGGGTTCCATATTCTCAACTCCCCTTGGGAAATATGTACTTGGAGTCATAGAAAAAAAACCAAGTCCTCTAGGAGTTGCTTAGCTGTATGCCCCTCAAAGAGGAATCTACCAATTTTAAGATGGCAACACTTAAAAGAACTTGTGAAACTCTTAACATTTTGCCACTCACACCAATCTGAAGGGTATACTTCTATAAATACAAGACAAGTAGTTACATAGATATCATGTTTCTCATTCTCAATGAGTTGCAAATACTTACTGTTTGCAATGTTTCGTTGAAAGGGCATAGTGGGCACAATATGTATTTGTTTTTGCATGAATACATGTTGTACAAAGACCTCTATTACAAGGTGAGAATTAACATTCATTTGTCTAAGAGCTAAAATTTTACCCTTCCAGTGCTTTGTTACATCTGCAATTGCATATGCTTTCACCCTGAATGCTCCCTTCATACTTGGATGCTGTAATATGACGTGCTCTCCCCCCATGCCTCCCCCCCCATAGGAACTCCCCCCCATTAATTTTTTTAAAAAAAATTAACCTTAGTTCAGATTTTTTTATCCCCCTCTCTCTCCCCGCTGAGAGCACATCGAAGAGAGAGAGAGAGAAGGAGTGAAGTGTTAGTTTAGGGGGGGCATGAAACCCCCCAGGTGGGAGGGGTGGCGGCCATGCCACCCTCCTCACACTCCTATAAAGGGAGCTTCCTCCCCCTCCCTCGGCTACAAACATAGAGCATCCCCCCTCCCTATGTTGATGGCAGACTCCCCCCCCGTGATTTATCACCCTCCATGCGGCAGCAGTGGCCCTGGGCTTTCTCCAGTTCACCGCCCTCCTTGTTCATCAGGCGGTCAATAGCGCCCCCCCTGGGGCTTCCGACTGAAACTTCCCCCCCTCCTCTATCGCCAGTCAGTTGCGGTCCCCCCCCCACCCTCGTGAGCAGAATAGAAGAGAAGGAGAGAGAGAAGAGAAAGAGGAGAGGGAGAGAAGAAGAGAAGGAGAGAGAGAAGAGAGAAGGAGAAGGAGAGAAGAAGCAGAAGAGGAAGAAGAGAGAGGGAGAGAGAAGAAGAGAAGGAGAGAGAAGAGAGAGGGAGAAGAAGAAGAGAAGAAGGAGAAGAAGAGAAAAAGAAGTAGAAGAGGAAGAGGAGAGGGAGAGAAGAAGAAGAAGAGAGAGAGAGAGAGAAGAAGAGAAGGAGAGGGAGAAAGAGAGGGAGAAGAAGAAGAGAAGAAAGAGAAGAAGAGGAAAAGAGGAAGAAGAGAAGGAGAGAGAGAAGGGAGAAGGAGAAGAAGAAGAGAAGAAGGAGAAGAAGAGAGAAAGAAGTAGAAGAGGAAGAGGAGAGAGAGAAAGAAAGAGAGGAAGTAAGGGTTAGTGAATATCGAGGGCTCTGCCGAGGAGCCGTGTTCATGAAGCCATCTTTTTCAAGCCACCCCCTCGGCGAAGGACCCCTTCTCACGACCTTTCCTACCCGAGCATGTCATCTTGAAGGTTGTTAAAGTTCGAACTATCCAAACTCTGCGTGGCAAATGGCTCCCAAAAATGGTGCCAAAGCTTCCATTGGTACCGGTAATGTGGGAGAGGCAAGACGAGCGACCAATGCAACGAATGCCCCTACGATCATGAATCAAAACCAGGTTCTTTAAGCTTTATAATTAATTACATATTATTTCTCGTGAAAGAAATGAAGGGGTTAGCTACGTGCATGGAACAAGGACAAGTCTTCGGATTTTTGTTTACTCTAAGCGCTAGGTTGCATGCGTGAAATGGTAGAGTATGGAGTTCACATAAGTTTATATGCATGAAATGGAAGAGTATGGAGTTCGTATAACTTTATATGCATGAAATGATAGCTTTTCACACATAGAATGATAAGGTTTTTGTACATAAAATAATAGCTTTCAAACAACTTCAGTGCATGAATAGTCATTTAGAATTCATGCTTCGCAATCATGATTAAAAGAAACACATGAAATGTTAGTTTCCATTCGTAAGATGCATTTGCACCGTTGGAAAGAAACCTAGACTTTCATATACGCAAGTCACATGTGATCTGATGCATTAGGAATAAGTATTCGTTGCTAGAGTTAAAGGTCGTTTAGGATGTACAAATATACTAAACGCACCATGTGCATGATGGGTAAGGATGATTAGAAAACTCTGCATAGTACCACACTAAGAGAAATGGAAGGGACGCATGCATCTAGACTGTATCCTGAAGGCCTAGATGAAGAATCCTACATTGCCTAGTATGTTAAATGAACTTGGTTAGAACTGGGAGAACAAAAGACCCTTGGTTGGGTTGCGCATAAGGCATGTCTGTTGCCTTGGTTGACCATTTAATGCTTTGAGTTAGGGTTAAGATACTATAAGGTAAAATCCAAGGGAAAGAGCAAGTCAAAATAAGTTAACTTACCAAGAACATTTGCTTACATGATCTTGTTTGAGATTATTGGGATCTCGCCAAGTCGCGAACGATCTAGGATCAGATGCTAGGAGCATTCAGGAAAAAGGTCGAGGATCGGATGTTGGGAGCATTCGGGAAAAAGGAATCACACCTTAGCAGTTGGTCGTACAAACGGCCTCCGAAATGCTTGTGATTGTACACTTAGGTACATTATTTGATCTCCTTTTCTCAAGGAACTAATTCAAGGGAAAACACTTAATGCTTTAGGTTAGAATCCTGAAGGGAGAGGCAAGAATAGTTACCTCCGACTGCCTTCCTAGCCCTATCCAAGGGGATTGTTAGCCGCACCACGTATACGGACCTAACTCATCGCGAGAGGTCTCTCCGTGGGTGCTGCTTGGAGCGAAAGGATGCTTCGGTGCCAGGGGAGGCTCTGGCTGTAAATTCCTTGCCTCGAGATCCTGCACAAGAGGCTGACGTGACTCAAGATGGGATCTCAAGGCCCGTGTACTAGTCAACGGGCGAAACTTGGAGCAACAATCCTGTAGATTGTTGGGATAGCCTTCGAGCATGATATTGGATGTACTCCGGCATTATGATAGATAAAGAATAGATATTGGAGAAAAATAAACTTACTTGACTTTGTTTTTGCGTCAGTGCCTAAGTTACGTGAAGAAACCTGTGATTAATTTGATTAATTAAGGAAGCTGCTTTTGCATGTCAAACATAACATGGTAGATAATTAGATAACTAAAGCAAATTGAGAAAAGTGCCGTGGATGTGACTTAGGTTCTGTCCTATGGAAGGGTGGTCCCAGTTAGCTAGGAACTTTTCTCAAAAGACGAGATAACGAGACTATGAAGACCTAGCATCAATAGGGTTGGAATCCTGATTTATGTTGTTTTAGGGGAAAGGAATGGGAATATGCCTTATGGTGGCAGAGAGGTTGAGCTTTGCATCCCTCTCATTTCCCATTCTCCATGAACCAAGTGTGGCATGAATCCACTTCGACTCTATGTATTGAATAAGCTAGATTAGAATCAAGAATCTGGGGAAGAACCTTCATGGTTAAAGGAATACGCAGACGTATTTCGTGAAGATCTGACAGAACTTCCTCCTCAAAGGGAAGTCGACCACGAAATCAAACTGGTGCCAGGAGCTGCACCAGTCGCAAAGAGGCCGTATAAGATGTCCATTCCAGAAGCTATCAAACTGAAAGAGCAAATCAAGCAATTGTTAGACCAAGGCTACATCCGTCCTAGTAGTTCACCATAGGGAGCTCCAGTGCTGTTCCAAACGAAGAAAGATGGAATGCTTCGTCTATGCATTGACTACAGAGGGTTGAATCAATCAACCATCAAAAATAAATACCCCATTCCAAGAATAGGTGAATTACTTGACCGTCTTCAAGGTGTGAAGATCTTCTCTAAGATAGATCTCAGATTTGGATATTACCAGATAAGGATCAAGGAAGAAGATATCCCAAAGACTGCATTCAACACAAGGTATGGACACTTTCCTAGTGATGTCATTCGGGCTAACAAATGCTCCTGCTACCTTCAACGGGTTAATGCAGGATATCTTTAGGCCCTATCTTGATGACTTCGTACTCGTCTTCTTTGACGATACCCTAGTCTACTCCAAACGGGAAAAATATCATGAACCCCAGCTTTGCATTGTTCTTGAAACAATGAGAGTACACAAGCTTTATGCCAAGAAGAAGAAGTGCGCATTTTTCAAGCAACAGATTGAATATCTGGGATTCATTGTATCAGCAGAAGGAATTTCAGTAGATCTAGCTAAGGTCAGAGACGTTCTAGAATGGCCAACACCAACTTCTGTCAAAGAAATACGTAGTTTTCTTGGGTTGATAGGATGGTATAGGATTTTTATCAAAGATTATGCTTTGATTGCAGCACCTCTGACTCATCTAATAAAGAAGCAAGTAGCAATTGTATGGTCACCTGTCGAACAGACCAGCTTTGACAAACTAAAGCAAAGCTTAGTATCAACACCCATCCTGAAACTTTCTGATCTTAGTAAGGAGTTTGAAGTGGTAACTGATGCTAGCGCACTTGCTTTAGGATGTGTACTTATGCAAAAGGGTCATCCCGTAGCATATTCTTTAAGAAAATTGAAGAGCCATGAAAGGATTTATGCTACCCATGATCTGGAGCTGTTGGCTGTCATCCATGCTCTCAAACTTTGGAGACATTACTTGCTAGGTAACAAATTTTCCTTAGTAACGGACCACAAGAGTCTTAAATGGATCTTCACCCAGAATGAGCTCAATATGAGGCAACGTTGATGGATCGAAGTGCTGGAAGAATATGATTTTGAAATCAAATACAGGCCTAGAAAAGAGAATGTAGTTGCCGATGCACTCAGTCGCAAGGCATTTCTAAACTCTCTTATTTTGCAAGATCCATCAACAGCAAGGTCACTAGCCACAGTGGTATCAATGCCAAACAACCCAATTCTTGAGCTAGCAAAAGAAGGAGCATATCATGACCCAATCTAATAGAAAATGCTAAGAGAGATCCCCATCAAGGATCAAGACCCGAAGCTAAAGACGAAGTATCAAGAATTCTCTATCAGTAGTGGGCTTATCTACTTTAGGACAAGATTATGTATCCTTGCAAGCCAAACTCTCAAGCAGAAGATACTTTGGGAAGCCCATGACTCCCCTTTCTCAAGACATCCTGGCTATGCCAAGACCTTAATGCGGTCAAAAAGAGCTATTATTGGGATAGGCTCAAGGGTGATGTTCTCAAATATGTCATGGAATGTTTGTCTTGTCAACGCATTAAGACAGAACATGTCAAAATGCCTGGGAAATTGCAACCATTTGACATCCCACAAATGAAATGGGAATTCATTAGTATGGACTTCATTATTGTTCTACCCCAAGTTTAGGGAGGATACAACTCTATTATGATTATAGTAGATATGCTCAACAAGGTTGCACATCTCATCCCTGTCAAGACAAACTATAAAGCTTCAGACATCACAAGATTATTCATCAAGGAAATATTCAAACTGCATGGGTTACCTGGAAGAATCATTAGTGATCGTGACTCTCTCTTCACATCACACTTTCGGAGGGCTATCTTTGAGGCTATTGGGACTCAACTCTGTTTCAGTACAGCTTACCATCCCCAAACTGATGGTCAAACAGAACGAGTCAATCAAGTCATTGAAGATATACTTAGAGCATATTGCTATCGCGAACCCAAAAAGCGGATTCAATATTTGCCACTGGTTGAGTTTGCCTACAATGCTTCTTACCAACAGAGTATTCAGATGACCCCTTTTCAAGCATTGTATGGGCACGATTGTCGTACCCCTTTGAGCTTCTCAGATCCAACTCTGAGGGTAGAAGCTTCAAGGCAGATGCTGGAAAATATGGATGATCAAATCAAATCAATAAGACAAGACATCCAAGCTGCCAAGGATAGACAGAAGGCTTACGCTGACTTGAAATGGCAAGAGAGATCCTTCGTTGAAGGTGATATGGTCTTCATCCGCATAGAGTTCAGTGTCCTTGGGAGAGTACAAGAAGCTAAGTCCAAGGTATTGTGGACCTTATAAGATCACTAAGTGCCTATGGCCTAATGCTTACAGACTACAGCTGCCAGCAACCCTAAAGATTCATAATGTATTCCACGTTAGCCTATTGAAAAATTATCTACCTAATCTGAATTATGTACTTGATGATCAACAAATTGTAATGCCTAGCCAAGGAGTCCTTGAGCTACGGCCTGATAGAGTCCTGAATGTTAAGGAGAGGCATTTGAGGTCAAGGACCTTGAGAGAATACCTCATCCAGTGGAAAGAGTATCCTGAAGAGGATGCCACCTGGATGGATGAAGATACTCTCAACCAACAATACCCCCAGGTCCTCTCGAGATGAGGACATCTCAATTCCTCTAAGGGGGAGAGGATGTAATATGTTGTTCTTTCCCCCTCGTGCATCCCCCCCATAGGAACTCCCCCCCTTAATTTTTTTTAAAAAAACCTTAGTTCAAATATTTTTATCCCCCTCTCTTTCCCCGTTGATAGCACGTCGGGGAGAGAGAGGGAGGGAGTGAAGTGTTAGTTTAGGGGGGGCATGAAACCCCCCAGGTGGGAGGGGTGGCGGCCATCCCACCCTCAAAGGGAGCTTCCTTCCCCTCCCTCGGCTACACACACAGAGCGTCCCCCCTCCCAATGTCGACGACAGACTCCCCCCCCATGATTTGTCACCCTCCGTGCGGCAGCAGCAGCCCTGGGCTTCCGCCAGTACGCCCCCTCCTCATTCAACACGCAGCCAGCAACACCCCCCCCTGGGGCTTCCGACTGAAACTTTTCTCCCCTCCTCGATTGCCAGTCAGCTGCGGTCCCCACCCCTCGTAAGTAGAAAAGAAGAGAAGGAGAGAGAAGAGAAAGAGGAGAGGGAGAGAAGAAGAGAAGGAGAGAGATAAGAGAGAAGGAGAAGGAGAGAAGAGAGAAGGAGAAGAAGAGAAGGAGAGGGAGAAGAATAAGAGGAGAGGGAGAGAAGAAGAGAAGGAGAGAGAACAGGAAGAGGAGAGGGAGAGAAGAAGAGAGGGAGAGAGAAAAGAGGGAAGGAGAATAAGAAGAGAAGAAGGAGAATAGGAGAAAAAGAAGCAGAAGAGGAAGAGGAGAGGGAGAGAAGGAGAGAGAGAAGAGAGAGGGAGGAAAAGAAGAGGAGAAGGAGAAGAAGAGATAAAGAAGTAGAAGAGGAAGAAGAGAGAGGGAGAGAGAAGAAGAGAAGGAGAGAGAGAAGAGAGAGGGAGAAGTAGAAGAGAAGAAGGAGAAGAAGAGAAAAAGAAGTAGAAGAGGAAGAGGAGAGGGAGAGAAGAAGAAGAAGAGAGAGAGAGAGAGAAGAAGGGAAGGAGAGGGAGAAGAGAGAGGGAGAAGAAGAGAAGAAGGAGAAGAAGAGGAAAAGAGGAAGAAGAGAAGGAGAGAGAGAAGGGAGAAGGAGAAGAAGAAGAGAAGAAGAGAGAAACAAGTAGAAGAGGAAGAGGAGAGAGAGAGAGAGAAAGAGAGGGAGTGAGGGTTAGTGAGTATCGAGGGCCATGCCGAGGAGCCGCGTTTGTGAAGCCATCTTTTTCAAGCCACCCCCTCAGCGAAGGACCCCTTCTCACGACCTTTCCTACACGAGCCTGTCGTCTTGAAGGCCGTTAAGGTCCAGACTATCCAAACTCCGCATGGCAAATGGCTCCCAAAAAGAAAGTCGTGGGAACCGTAGGTGCCAAAGCTACCATTGGTACCGATAATGCGGGAGAGACAAGCGGAGCCACCAACACAATGAATACCCCTATGATCACGAATCAAACCCAGGTTCTTTAAGCTTTATAATTAACTACGTATTATCTCTCGTGGAAGAATGAAGGGGTTAGCTACGTGCATGGAACTAGGAAAAGTCTTAGGATTTTTGTTTACTCTAAGTGCTAGGTTGCATGCGTGAAATGGTAGAGTATGGAGTTCGCATAAGTTTATATGCATGAAATGGTAGAGTATGGAGTTCGCATAACTTTATATGCATGAAATGATAGCTTTTACACACATAGAATGATAAGGTTTTCGCATTATTTCACATAAAATAATAGCTTTCAAACCAGTTCAGTGCATGAATAGTCATTTAGAATTCATGCTTCGGAATCATGATTAAAATAAACACATGAAATGTTAGTTTCCATTCGTAAGATGCATTTGCACCGTTGGAAAGAAACCTAGACTTTCATATACACAAGTCGCATGTGATCCAGTGCATTAGAAATAAGTATTCGTTGCCAGAGTTAAAGATCGTTTAGGATGTACAAATATACTAAACGCACCATGTGCATGATGGGTAAGGATGATTAGAAAACTCTGTATAGTACCACACTAAGAGAAATGGAAGGGACGCATGCATCTAGACTATATCATAAAGGCCTAGATGAAGAATCCTGCGTTGCCTAGTATGTTAACTGAACTTGGTTAGAACTGGGAGAACAAAAGACCCTTGGTTGGGTTGCGCATAAGGCATGTCTGTTTCCTTGGTTGACCGTTTAATGCTTTGAGTTAGGGTTAAGATACCATAAGGTAAAACCCAAGGGAAAGAGCAAGTCAAAATAAGTTAACTTACCAAGAACATTTGCTTACATGATCTTGTTTGAGATTATTGGGATCTCGCCAAGTCGCGAACGATCCACGATCGGATGCTGGGAGCATCCGGGAAAAGGTCCACGATCGGATGCTAGGAGCATCTAGGAAAAAGGAATCACACCTTAGTAGTTGTTCGTACAAACCGCCTTCGAAATTTTTATGATTGTACACTTAGGTACATTATTTGATCTCCTTTGCTCAAGGAACTAGTTCAAGGGAAAACACTTAATGCTTCAGGTTAAAAGCCTGGAGGGAGAGACAAGAACAATTACCTCCGACTGTCTGCCTGCCCTATCCAAGGGGGTTGTTAGCCGCGCCGTGTATATGGACCTAACCTGCCGGGAGAGGTCTCTCCGTGGATACTCCTTGGAGCAGGAGGATGCTTGGGTCCCAAGGGAGGCTCTGGCCGTAAATTCCTTGCCTCCAGACACCGCACAAGAGGCTGACGTGACTCGAGATGGGATCTCGAGGCCCGTGTACTAATTAACGGGCGAAACTTGGAGCAGCAATCCTGTAGATTGCTGGGATAGCCTTCGAGCATGATATTGGATGTACTCCGAGATTATGATAAATAAAGAACAGATATTGGAGAAAAAGGAACTTGCTTGACTTTGTTTTTGTGTCAGTGCCTAAGTTACATGAAGGAACCTGTGATTAATTTGATTAATTAAGGAAGTTGCTTTTGCATGTCAAACGTAACGTGGTAGGTAATTAGATAACTAAAGCAAATTGAAGAAAGTGCGGTGGACGTGACTTAGGTCCGTCCTACGGAAGGGTGGTCTCGGTTAGCTGGGAACTTTTCTCAAAAGATGAGATAACGAGACTATGAAGACCTAGCATCAGTAGGGTTGGAATCCCGATTTATGTTGTTTTAGGGGAAAGGAATGGGACTATGTCTTATGGTAGAGAGGTTGAGCTTTGCATCCCTCTCATTTCCCATTCTCCATGAACCAAGTGCGGCATGAATCTGCTTCGACTCTGTGTTCCTATGCAAAGTGGTTCATCTGGAGCTCAATGCTAGCTTCTTCCTAGAGACCTTGCTGATAGGAAAAGAATCCTGACCTCAGGTCGATCCTAAGTGGGAACGGCCGGACACATACGCTCGAGGAAAACTCGAGAAGACCTAGTTCGCAAACCCTATGACATTCCTTGGAAGTGTGCCAGCAAGCGGCGCTTTCTAGACTCTCTTCCCGATGGGCTGCTAAGACATGTTCCTTAAGCAGACGAGCGGACACGTTATAGATGCATATGTACCCAATATGAGAAATAATACATATCAATGATCACATTCCCTTTTGCATCTTTATCGTTATGTACTTCTATCGAGAGAATTCTTGTTCTTCTCTTAGGCATTATAACCTAGACATTAGATGTAAAGACCTATGTATTAACCCCTAAATAATAAGCATTTTAAGTCTATCTAGTAATCACCAATATGCTATACAAATCGACATGGCATTAAGAGATGTTTTCAATTTTGTAAATAGACACAAACATCGATATTGAAACACATGTGGATATGTACATCAACGCAAAGTATAGATTTAATTTCAAGGCATCACTTTAATCATATCATTTATATGAAATATAATGAAAAGAATAGCACAAGAATGCTTAGAGAATTTTGCCAAAATAAATTTCATTATAATGAATACGAGTCTGATTTGACTCAATACATTGTATGAAACGTGGGTATTATAGAGTAGTTGTTACAAGGATGGCAACCACATGGCATGCAAATCTTAATAGACACATTGGATTGACACCTAAGATATTCTATGACTCAACACATTGTGCATTATATGGATGATATGATACAAGAGTTTCATGAATCATTGCCAATTCACATGGAAATCCGAATGGACACACATGACCAATAAAGCAGAGGATTTTTGAACCATCGACTTCTAGTAGATTCGTATCATCCAACACAAAGGAATCACTCACCACATCAAAATAGTCGATCGAGATTTATGTGCTTTACCTAAACCTTGTAGAGTACTTGCATGTACAAAAAAAATACATGCACGAATCCCTTTTAACAAAAAATATCTAGATAACTACATGAATAGAATCAACACAAAATAGGGCCAATTTACCTATAAGCTTATCTGTTGAAGATAAGATTGAATCCTTGCTGATCAAAACCCATTGCAAATGATGAACGAAAGAAAACATCAATCCCATCAAACATAAAATTCACTAATTAAATGAATAAATTTCAGCATCGTAAAATATGATAGATTTACTCGTAAATTGAGCTACAAAATCTCTGCTCTACCTTGTGTTAAGTGCTGCAACAACAATTGATCCTTAAGTTAGAACTAACATTAAATGCTATTGTAAAGATAATAGAAAATGAAAAATGTAGAGAGGAAGAAAGAGAGAGTGTGTGAGTACGCAAGAGAGAGAAAGAAATGAGCACCTATCTAATCTTGCCTAAATTGATCTTTGCAAATGACAATAGCAAGAGTATTCACTTGAAGCTAAAAGATGAGCACTTATGAAATGTCATCTAAAATGATCTTTGCAATAAAACAATAGCAAGGGTTAGAACTAACATCATGATATATTGAAAAGATAGCAGCAAAAAAAAAAACAGAGAGAGACGTTAACACCTTTGCATCTTGCTCCAAATAAACTCTAGAAGAAAACAAAATTTATAACCAGCATTAAATTCTATTGAAAACACAACATAAAATAGAAACAACACATAGAGAGAGGGGAGGAAAGAAAGTTGAGAGAGAGAGAGAGAGAGAGAGAGAGAGAGAGAGAGAGATGAGCACCTGTGCCTCCTGCCGAAAACAACCTCTGCAATAAAACAATAATAGTAAGAAATGACATCAAACCCTATTGAAAAATTAGCAAACAAGAGAAAATGCAAAGAGAGATGGGAACCTGTGTTTTGCCCAAAATTTGGAGCTGCATGGAGAAGAAAATGCAGAGATAAGCAAAATGCTCAAAACCCTAATTACTCTCACGAAGGAGCTTCAAAGGAGACAAAAATTCACGAGTATAGAGAAGAGAGGGAAAGTGGTCTGTTGCTCAACTTTTGGGTTTAACTAATTTCATGAGAGGAAAAAAAAACCAAAATTGAAAATTCTCCAAAAAAGGGGGGGAAATACGAGGTGAGAGAAACCCAATTTTTGTGTACTATTCATTCTCCCATTTTTTTAAATCCCCCACTACCCCTTTTTTAAATAAAAAACACAAGATTTGGAGAGAGAAGATTCACCCTCCATGGATGTCAACATCTAGCCTTCCTATCGGCCAATCCAAAAGGCCCACATCTTAAACTATATTATTTTTAAGGGCCCATTTGTGAGTTTATTTTTTTCCTAATGGATAGAGGAGGCTATTCCTAGTCTTTGGCAAAGAAATTGTTGGATGTATGTAGCAATGTGTGGTCTATAGGGTATCAAGGAAGACTACTTGATGAAGCCTTTGGAATTACCTCTTGTAAAGGAAGTTATATGGAATCTGAGGAGGGAACACCCTATTGCATTAAGGATTCCAAGTCAAGGGAAGAGATCGTGCTAATTGGTTTATATGTGCCTTCAAGGATGCAAAAGATTATTCAGAGTTTCTTGGATTTCTTATTTGGATGTATATATATGTTGGTCAAGCTTGCAAGTTTTGAGGAAGTGAGTATGATGTTTGGAGGCAAAGATTTGAGTTTATGAGATGATGAGGTTATTTTTATGGATTTGTATTGGATGAAGCATATTGCTTGGGATACCAAACTAGAGAATTCATATGCATATGAGATATATAGATTTCCTATTTTATCTTCAGGCCTATAGGAGTATCTTGAATGGGATGAAAAGAATATAATCTATGTGCTTGATCCAGGAGTTTAAGTTTGTTTTATAGGGGAGATTCAGGAGAGAGAAATTATATTTGTGTTCGATTGAGGTACTCAACAAATCTTCTTTGTTGGCTATCACGATGAAAGTCAGATTATTTATCTCTTTGATCCAAGTGGACCATTGCACATAAATGTTTGCAGACTAGGGGAAGGGCTAAATATGTCAGGCATTTTTGTGAAAATTGAATCTATTAATTCAAAAAATTTGGAAATGTCTCCTTGGTGAGATGGAGAAGGCACACACAAGCTACCAAGTTGGTCACAAGAACTTCAGTTTTAAGTAATTGAGCAGGTAGAGAAATCTTGTGGTTTTCGAGCATAAGCAAGCTTGGGATTGTTTTGGATAAAGATTAATTTAGAGGTCACAAAGCTTGTTAGACATGTAGAAGAACTTTGAGTATGGGAGATAATGTGCAAGGTTTATTAATACTTATGAGAGTGGAAAAAGCGTGTGTTTCGGAGAAGGCTTTAAGCCTTACAAACTATTGGGAGTCCTAAGTCTTGAAGGAAAAATATATCGTTAGAAAAAATTGGAAAGCTTTAAATGCTTTCATTTTGAAAAGCGGAAGGAAAAGACAAAAACGAAAATAAAGGGGGATGGTTTGATGTAGTTTGTAAGGTGGCCATAGTCGACGTTCAAGTGGGGGGCGGATTGATCATATCTAAGGAATTCAAATTGATTTTGTTGAGGAGATCAATGGCAAATATCAATGCCGAGGGACATTAGAACTCATGTAAGGAGGTTTTTTGGAGCTTTTGCATGTCGTCTTGCTTAACCAATGGACTGATGAACGAAAATGGGAAGCTTATTTAAAGTATTCATAAAAGCATTGTGATTCGAAGGTTTATTCGAGGGCTATTGCCCAGCACTTCTTAGGTTGGGAGAGTTTTTAGTCAATTAATAGATCATGGGCGTTGCCATGCAAGCCTCTGAATCAGGCAGTTGATCGTTTAAAGCATCTGATACTTGGCAAAAGAAAAACGGCGACGACAGCATCATATAAATCAACGAGGACATTACCCGAGAGGAGCTGGTCAGAATGTTCTATGGAGGGACCGGAATGAATAACTTGAAGAGGTTATTCGTATTCGGAATTATGACAGTGGAGATATATGAAGATGTTGATATAGAGTTGGAGAGTACAATTGAAAACAAAAAAGTGAAGCTCGTATTGAGCGAATTCGGTTGGAGTATTTTCTTCTACTAGTGATATTGAAGAGATGGTATTTGTTTTGTTTTAAAGCAATCCCAAGCTTGCTTATGCTCGAAAACCACAAGATCTCTTCAATATCACAAGAGATGGTATCTTTGGTTGAAAAGAGTAAAGTTTTCTCTTTCCTTGGAAGTGTTGATGTTCTCTATGAGCTTCATGTGTCACTACTTTGAAGATTTCTTTGTGTATTGAAGATAAGAAACTTAACTAAAAGACCATCAAACACATATATTGCTCATGTTATTACTCTCGTCTCTAGTTTTGAGAAGCATAGCACTAGGTCATCATCTATACCAATGCTCCTTTCTCTTGCATGTCTTGGGTTGTGTGAGGGATTTAGTTCCCAATCACCACTCACAATACAGTGTAATTTATAAGTTGATGACTTATGAAACACGAGTATAGAGGTTAGAGGAGCTTTTTAGAGTCTTATCAGATTTCATCGGACAAACTATATCATTCAATATAATCGAAAAAATTAACACAAAGTGAAAATGGAATCCTTACTTGTATATCCTTAAAATAAATTATTCAATCATTTATATTGCTCTCGGTTGAAATAAGAATAAATCACAACGCCTATGCATATGAGAAATAACCAATAGACATTTGTTACCTTAGAAATGTGTTTCTTTGTAAGCATAAACCGGTTTCTTCAACAACACACATATTCTTAGCTTACGATGCACAAGGTGTATGGTTGTGGGAGAGAGAAAAAAAATGTGTCGAAGGAAAGCTTGTGTAAACAATAATAGCTTGACTTGGCTTCACAATATGTATTTATTTATAAATGATCACCTTGGAACTCACTCAAAGGTACCATGCACTTATTAAAAAAGGCTATTTAAACTAGAAAAGGAAGGCTAAAAAATAATTAATTTCACTTGAAAAATAATGCCATAAAAGTGCTATAACATTCGAAGAGGTCAATGACACATGGCACAAGTTTTGAGGTAACAAAGGTATACCCACCACACATGTGGAGTAAATTGCTCATTATACTTCAAGGAAAGGTGCTCTGACTTCATTAGTGTGAGGTAGCTTCATCACAACTCAAAATTTTCCAATACCGAGCACACAAGGTAAGACCTCATCACACACAAGGTCCGATAATGCACAATATTTTTTGTAGTCTTGAGCTAAAAAGAAGACATTTTTTCCATAGTGATGTAATTTTCTCTTTGAGAGATCCTGGCTAGTTGTTATTTCTCTATAGTGATGTAATTTTCTTTAACAGATCCTAGCTAATGCCATATCATTTTTCATTTACAAATTTTCTCGAAAATTAACCAAAAACTATTTTTTGATGTATGAAACGTGAAAACGTGGATCTCTCTCATGCACATGTTTACATTTCACATTTCATACATCAATTGATGTAAGTGTGTTATCATGCACTTTGAAGCAAAGCACTAGTGTCATTCAAGTATCTCATGATACTCTGTATTGCCTTCTTATGATTTTTTGTCAAGGTTTGTCAAATACATGCTAACCAATTCCATTGCAGAGACAATGTAAAGATGTCTAGCAACTATGACATACATCAAGCTAAGAACTATGGATGCAAAAGATCCTTGGCTATGTCAACCTTTTTCTTGTTTGATTTGGGGTTGTTCTAATTTTGAGTTTTTAAAATTGTTTTTTCTGGAGATTTTAGATGGCTAGAACTAAGGCTACTTGAAGAAAGTAGAAAGTTGATCCTAGAGGCCTTGCTTCAAAGATCCATTAGTCCTCTAAGCTTGTAATATTTCCGTTAAAAAAATATTACTAGTCCGACTTTCCACAACCTGTGTGAAACTCATGCAAAGGTTAATTCCAGCATCGGAGTTACCGGCAGTGCAATCTATAAACCGTACCAAGGAATCATGACCTCTCCATTGGCAAATCTGGACCAAGGTTAAAAACCCGCCTAACCGCGTGTGAACTCCCTCTTGGGAGGAGGTCAAGAGGATAATGATAGGTCTATTGCAAATTTTTTTAATTATTTACCTTCCCCCAGTTGAAGTGTGGCTGAGGGAAGGGGATGGGCTATAATGGGAAATTGAGGAGGTGGAAGGGAGGATAGCATACATGGGGGCCACGTGGGGGAGGGAGCCCTCTCCCCCCTTATCCTATAAAAACCCCCCCTTTGGGGGGGGAGTGAGGAGGCGTGAGAGAAGGAGGACGGGCTAGACTGTGGAGGCATTGAAGCTGCCATTAAGGACGGTTGGAAGAGGGAAGAAGCTGTAGAAGCCGCCAGTCTCGCCGTGCAAAGGGCGGAAGGAGAGAGAGGCTGGTCGCCATGTGGCATCAATGGAGGAGAGGGAGATGCTAGTGACACGTTGCTGCCTGGGTTTGTTTAGCCGCTGCCGATCTGCTACCGCCATTCCACCTCTTGCCACCATCAAGGCCTAAAAAATCCTCATTGTCCACGTAGTCCTTGATCCCCTTTTCTTCCATGTGGTCATCACACACCACCCAGAAGCTTCTAAGGGGGCTTCAGCCCCCTTCCCATTGCAACTCCCACAAGTCCATATTAACCTCGTTTTTTAAAGCCCCCCTTCCCGTGGAGTCCCTATAAAACCCATTGTACCCCAGAATTTAATCCCCTTTCCCTTTGGATCCCACACAAACCATTCCCTAGGCGGGTTTTAAAGCCTTCCCATTAGTTCTCAATAAGCCCATCCCGGCTTTGAAGCAAAGGAAGCTACTAAGGCCCTAGCCTCAGTTCTTGTAAGAAGAAGAGGGGTTTCTCTAAACCCTTTCCACTCGATTTCCCCCCATAAACCCATCTCTAATTTTTCCCCCACACTCCCTCTCCACAAAGATCTTTATCCCCGGAACTTCTATGAAAGGAAGGACAAGTTCATAAGTCCCCATTTCCGCAAAGCCCATAAAACCATTCCTAGCCCTTCGCGGTGAAGCAAGAGGGCAGTATATGCTGCGGGAAAGGGCTTTAGCACTAGGCGACCCTGTTTTTTTTATTTGAGGCCATTTCGGGGCCTGTTTTGGAGGCGGAAGTTTTCTGCACGCACTCAAGAAAAGGCACTGTTTTATGCTGTGCGACCACTGTTCTATAGGTCGGTGAAAAGTTATTGTAGAAATTGCATCGTATGCTTGTGCGCAGAGACATTGGGAGTTTCAGAATCATCCTTGGTTCCTGTTTATGCAAAATCATCACTAGGAAGTGACTGTGTGGTCAAATACCACTTTCGTCAGTTTTGCATATTTGCCTTTGTGAGGGTGAAGCTGAGTTTTTGCAGTGACAGAATTTTTTGTAGTGTTCTGTAATGGCCTCTGATTCTCTTTCACAGATTGTAAGTGAAAAGCTTGACAAGAACAACTTCCAGGCATGGAAGTTTAGAATGACGAATTTCCTTATGGGAAAAGGATATTGGGAATTTGTTGCAGGAAATGAAGAAGAACCAGTTCTTCCTGATATTCCCAATCAACAGCAAATGCAGGCATTTAAAGCATGGCATGAGAGAGCCAGGAAAGTTATGTATTGGCTGTCTATCAGTATTTCAGACTCTATGATTGTGCATATTCAGGATGCAAGTACGCCAAAGGAGGCATGGGATACTTTGTCAAAAATGTATAGCACAAATACTCAAGCCAGGAAAATGCAGCTCAAGCAAGATTTGCATAATGTGCAAAGAGAAAATATGAGCATCAATGACTACCACATGAAGGTGAAGAAGATTACAGATGCACTTGCTTCCATTGGGTCGCCAGTGGAAGGTGATGATTTAGTTTCTGTGACCTTGAATGGTCTAGGAAAGGATTATGCACAGTTTCGGACATCCATTTCAGTTCGTGAAAGATTTCCTGATTTTGAGGAGTTGATTGCTCTTCTAATTTCTGAGGAGCAAAGAAATGGTGGTGCATCTTCTTCAGGAGGAACTTCAAAAGAAACTGTCTTCTACTCAAATGCTGGAAGAGGTAGAGGCAGAGGTAGAGGAGGCCGATTTGGAGGCCGTGGCAGAAATCAGAATATGCAGCAAACTCAAGAAAACCAGTCCTATGGAGGAGGACGTGGTAACTCTAGAGGCAGGGGGAGCCAAAGAGGTCGTGGTGGATGGCAAAGAGGCCAAAATGCAAACAGTAATATTGAATGCTACTATTGTGGCAAAATGGGTCATATGGCTAAAGACTGCTATAAAAAGCAGAATGACATCATGAATGGAAAACTGCAACAAGGAAATTATGCATCTTCTAGTAGACAGGGTGATGACAAAAATGAGCATTTGTTTATGGTGCAGCACATGAACAATTCTGTGACAAGTGCAAAAGAAAGCAACGATGTGTGGTATGTTGACTCAGGTGCATCAAACCACATGACAGGTCATGCAGAATGGATGGAGGATGCAAGGAAAATTGAAAAACCAGAATTTGTGGAGACTGGTGATGATACTGCACATCCGATTGTGCAGATTGGAAAAATTCCTTTGTCTATGCAGGATGGGAAAAAGGAATACATGTCCGATGTATTTCATGTCCCGAATATCACCAAGAATCTGGTTTCTGTTGGTCAAATGGTTGAACAGGGCTTGCAGGTCAGATTTAATCCTCATGGATGCTTTGTTGAGGATATGAAAAATAAAGGTCGCTTGATAGCAAAAGGAAAGAAGAAGGGCAGAATGTTTACGTTGGATGCAGACATGTCTGAATTGAGTGTAGCAATGTTTGCACATGGGACCGGTGTAGTTGCAGATATTGATATCTGGCATAAATGCATTGGTCATGTTAATGTACAGCGACTTAAATCAATGCAAGCCCAAAATATTGTTGTAGGATTGCCTAGATTCAAGGTTGCAGAAATGCATAAGGTATGTGAAGCCTGTCAGTTTGGAAAATAGGCAAGGAAACCATTTCCTAGACATGTTCAAGAGAGTGAGAAGCCATTGGAATTAATCCACTCTGATGTGTGGACTACTAAAGCTGCATCTCTTGGAGGCTGTCATTATTTTGTCACTTTTATTGATGACTATAGCAGAAAAGTTTGGGTGTATTTTATGAAAAAGAAAAGTGAAGTTTTTGGGCATTTCAAAACTCTTAAAGCTGTGGTTGAAAAAGAAACAGGCCTGCAAATAAAATGCCTAAGGTCAGATGGAGGGGGAGAGTACCTCTCAAATGAGTTTGCAAGGTTCTTGCAGGAGCATGGCATAAAGCAGCAATATTCATGTAGTCATACCCCACAGCAAAATGGAATTGCAGAAAGGAAAAACAGGCATATTGGAGAGGTATCTCGTGCCATGCTCAATGAAAAAGACCTGCCAGATTTTTATTGGGCTGAAGCAGTTGCTACAGCAGTCTACATAATGAATAGGACTCCCACTGCAGCAATACATGGAATGACTCCAGAGGAGAGGTATACTGGTAGGAAACCAGATATTTCTCATTTGAAGATTTTTGGCTGCATTGCTTATGTTCATGTGCCAGATGAGTTGAGATCCAAGTTGGATCCAAAAGCTGAGAACTGCATCTTTATTGGTTATTC
This sequence comes from Lygodium microphyllum, assembly GCF_053477565.2. Classification (NCBI taxonomy): domain Eukaryota; kingdom Viridiplantae; phylum Streptophyta; class Polypodiopsida; order Schizaeales; family Lygodiaceae; genus Lygodium; species Lygodium microphyllum. The sequence continues at coordinate 47,641,492 of NC_141158.1, read as the reverse complement.
TCTGCAGCAAAAAGGGTATAGATGCTATAACCCTTCTACTCGTAAGTTTACAGTGAGCAAAGATGTTGTTTTTGATGAGATGAGTAGCTAGTATAAACCAGTAAATGTGATTGATAATGTAGATGCACAAAATCGTAATGTTGCACAGAATTCTCAACAGCAGTCACAAGATATTAGTGGACCTGGAGCGTCCTCTAGCAGTGGTTCACATTCTTCGCCATGGACAGGTAGATTGAGATCAGGAGAATTTTCTAAAGGCAGTGCAAATAGTGATATGCAGGTATCACGAAAAGGAAAAGAGAAGGTAGATCAGCCCATGCTTGATGTGAATGCAGGTCACTCTTATGTGGATGGTGAATCCAGTGGCTCAGAACAGAGCATTGATGATGAGTTGGGTATTCCTTCTATTGTTACACCTAGAGTAAGGAAGACCAGGGATGTTTTGAGAGCACCTGGGAGTGAACCTACTTTGCGCAGGTCAACTAGAGTTAGGTATCCTGTGGATAGGCTGAAATATGATGGATTTACAGCCATTCACTATGCATATATGGTCAAAGTGATACAGGAACCAGAACCCACTTCTTTTGAGCAAGCCATGGGAAAAGAAAAATGGGAGAAAGCCATGGATGAAGAAATGGATGCCTTGGAAGCAAATGCTACATGGGAATTGGTACCTTTGCCTAAAGGTAAGAATGCAATTGGCTGTAAGTGGGTTTATAAGGTGAAGCACAATGCAGATGGTTCTGTGAACAGATACAAGGCAAGATTAGTAGTCAAGGGGTATGCACAAACATATGGCATTGACTATGAAGAAACATTCAGTCCGGTTGTAAGGATGGCAACCGTAAGAGCAGTCATTGCTATGGTTGCATCAAAGGGATGGTCTTTACATCAGATGGATGTAAAGAATACCTTCTTGCATGGTGATTTGCAAGAAGAGGTCTATATGGAGCAGCCACCAGGCTATGTGCATGCTGTTCATCCTGAGTTTGTTTGCAAGTTGAAGAAAGCATTGTATGGCTTGAAGCAAGCACCTAGAGCATGGTCTGACAAGATAGGACAGTATCTTGTCACTATTGGCTTTCAGATTTCCAAGGCAGATTTCTCACTTTATGTGAGAAAAACAACGAAATGTATTATGCTACTTGTCATTTATGTTGAAGATTTGATTATGACAGGTGACAATGATGAAGATATCCTTCATGTGAAAATGCTATTGAAGCAGAAGTTTGAGATGAAGGATTTGGGAGAGCTGCGTTATTTCTTGGGCATTGAGGTGATTAGATCACCAAGTGGGATACAGCTCTTGCAGAGACAGTATGGATTGGACATGCTGTCCAAATATGGGATGACAGGCTGTAAGCCTATTTCAGTTCCTTTGGAGCAGAATGTGAAGCTGAGCACAGATGCAGGTGAGCTTTTGGAAGACCCTACTATGTACAGGCGCATAGTAGGAAGTTTGATTTATATGATTATTACCAGGCCAGATTTGAGCTATGCTGTTGGATTGGTAAGTCAGTTTATGCAGGCTCCAAGGAAACCGCATTTGGATGCGGCTAGATGCATACTCAGGTATGTGAAGTCCACATTGCAGTATGGACTATTTTATGAGACTGGGGTTCAGATACAGTTACATGGATACACTGATGCTGATTGGGCTGGTAGTATTTCTGATAGACGATCTACCAGTGGATATGTGTTCTCTTTTGGGAGTGTTGCAGTCACTTGGAGCAGCAAGAAACAGCCTACAGTTGCCTTGTCGAGCACAGAGGCCGAGTACAGGGGTGCAGCAATGGCTACATGTGAGATAGCTTGGTTGCATAAGCTACTTTATGATATGCATCAGTCTACAGATGGGCCAGTTGTCATTTATTGTGACAACATGAGTAGTATACACTTGGCAAATAACCCAGTCTATCATGCTAGAACAAAGCACATTGAGGTGCATTATCACTATGTGAGGGAGAGGGTTTTACTAGGTCTTATTGATCTAGTTTATGTCAGCACAGAGGATCAGGTAGCTGACATATTCACGAAGGCATTGGGCGCAGAGAAGCTGCGCAAGTTCAGAGACCTGCTTGGTGTGCAGGAATTGGGATTGAGCTCGAGGGGGAGTGTTGAGATATCGAGCTCCACTCGTGATATGCCAGGGTGACCGTTGTGCATTTATGTCACCGACTTGTCAGTTGTAGATGCAGTTGGTACACCGCCCATGAATAATAGCTACATGATAGCTATCCTTATCTACTCTAGTTGGTGGCTCAGTTAGTATGCCACCTTTGTTAGTTGAGTTTGGTTTGAGACCTATATATAGGGTTCTTCTATTTCTTTGTACTAGAGTTCTTTTTGGCTTGCACAACTAAGAAGAGGAAAACTGTTTTTAGCCTCCACCCTTGTGTGTATTCCCCCATTGTGCAAGCAAGAAAGCTAAAAGTGAGACTCCTTCCTTCTCTCCCACAATCTTGACAGTTTTCGCAAGAACCTTCTCACGAATCCCTCTTTTCCGAAAGAAAGAAGGCCCAAGCTCCGAACCCTAAGGCCTTCCAAAGCCCAATTCTGCCAGTCGTGGTACTTCGGTCAAGGAAGCCGTACCTCAAAGGGAATTGCGCGTACGAGGGAGACGGGCCAAGATCATAAGACTACGGCAAAGGCAAGAAGGTCGAATTCACGATGGTCCCTAAAAAGACACAAGGCGCAACCACAGGAGGATCATCTCCTAACATTCATGTGGACATTTCACTGAACCCACAAGTCTAGGTTTTCTTCCTATTTCTTGATTTACGTCAAAGTATTGCAATCATGCATGGTTAATTCATGGAATTAGGATGCACTTATGCTTGTCAAATCCACCTAGTTTGATGAGAATGAATTATATTGGCTATTTTTAAAAGAAATAACTCACGGTTGAAGATTGGTCATTTGTATTTTTCAATCGAATGAACGAAAGATGTCTATGCATTTTTAGCAAGTTGCTTCTGTGCATTGCAAAGTAACGAATCTAGAACAACTAATGACTATCATTACAAAGCCGAGATTATTGTTGTAGACCTTTGATTGTGCATGGAAAGATTAAATTGCATGTCGCATTATTAGACAAATCTTTCTTCGTAATGATTCATTAAGAAAGTTGCTAACAATCGTAGGAAATTGCAAGGCATGGAAATGATTCTAGGGCTGCATAAAGTAGGTTAACTCTAGTCTATTGGCATAAATCTCATTCAACTACGTAGTAGTTAGGAAAGTTTGCGTAATGCTCAATCATCGTACAAATATTTCATTCAGAAATGAAGTTAGGGAAAGGCTGCATGGTTGTTTAACATAAAACCTTAAAAGCTTAGTAGCATGAGTCGTGAATGCATGTCCTAGTAGGATCAATGGAAGTTATGCGAATTTTAACATGTGCTTGGTCTTAACAAGAGAAGTTAGGGATTGCGAATCTAGAGGAAATGAATCGCATGCTTACATGAATTATGACGTAATGCAACTAGTTTTTCCCCTCTTTGATCAAGACCATATCTTTAGGAATAGTTCGTCCTTGTCGTAAGATAAGTAAATTGGATTACCCAAAACACCTAAACCACAAAGGATTTGCTTAGGATGGTTAAAATGATACAATTTACTCCAAGTGCTAACTAGGGTATAGAATGTTAAGGACTTGACCTAGTCGCACTTATTGCCAAGTCGAAACTCTCATACCCTAAAGTCCTGCCCACATTCACGGAATGTAGGGACAATTGGGCGTACTTGCAAGAAACGAATTATGGTTTCTACCCTAAATATCCCTCGTTAAAAAGATGAAACTCGGATTGAGTTGGAACCCCTAGGACCGATGATGTCGGTCTAGTGCAATCGGGAATGGATTGGATATGAAGACACCCTAACCCTGTTTCCTATCTAATCATGATTCCGTGATTAGAAGACATCATTCGATGGGTAAAATAGTCCCATGGATTAGATGCGACACTTGTGCAAAAAGTTGCAACGTCGCATGATCTTGTGGTTTGATCACAAGAGAATGGCCAATTCCTCAGAATGAGATTGGCAGATTCTTGCGCAAGTTTATCTTGCAAGAGGATGAGTAATCGTCCTGATATAGCACCTTTCTTGGAAAAAGTGACCAAGATAACGGAATTAGATATTTGCTTGGAAGCAAAGGACCAACCAATAATTTGGAGCAACATATTTACTGTTAATAGAACTTAAGGTATTGGTTAAGTTGGGTTAATAGGGTAACGGCCCTAACCCAAGCACATAAGAGTTAACAAACAAACCCTTGGGAATTTTTCCAAGTCGCAATTGATCCCGAATCGAATGTTGGATGCATTCGGAGAGAAGGATTCACTCCTTAGCAGTTGGCCAAATAACGACCATTGGAAATGATTGTGCTTGTAACAATTTAGAGAGCACTGTTTGCTTTGTTTGCTCAATGAACTAAAGGATGAAAAGATATCTAATACTTTAGGTTGAAGGCCTAAAGGGAGAGGCAGCCTCAGTTACCCCCGACTATCTGCTTGACCCTAACCAAGGGGGTTGTTAGCCGCGCCGGAAAGGTGGACCAAACCCGTTGCGTGAGGTCATTCCGTTGAGCATTACTTGGAGCAGGAGGACGCTTGGGTGCTGGGGGGGCACTGGCTGTAAATCCCTCGCCTTCCGGACCTTGCACAAGAGGCCAACATGACTCGGGATTGGATCTCCAGGCAGCCTACGGGCTAGACTTTATGAATGTATTCCAACGATAAATATGATAACCTGTTGAAAAGGAACTTGTTTGACACTACTTTTCTATGTCAAGTGCTAAGATTACGTGAAGGAACCGGTGCCTAATGACCTACTTAAGAAAGCTGCTTGATGTATGTCCAACTAAATGTGGTAGGTAATTAGACAACTAAAACAACCTGAGGAAAGTGCGGTGGATGTGGCCATGGGTCCATCCTACAGATGGGTGGTCCCGGTTGGCCAGGAACTTTTCTCAATCATAAAGGACAGCAAGGAGATCTTCTTAAAGGAAATGAATAGCAAGGGCGATGACCCAGAGTCTAGGTTATAACAATCCCGATTTATGCTGTTTTAGGGGAATGGAATGGGACTATGCCTTATGGCAGAGAGGTCGAGCCTTGCATCCCTCTCGTTTCCCATTCTCCTTGAACCAAGTGCAGCATGAATCCGCTTCAGCCCTGGCATTTCTGCGTAAAGTAGTTCACTCGGGGCTTGACGCTAGTTGCCGTTGAGGGCTCAAATGATGAACGGGTTGCCTCTTGCCCATCCAACCTCCAATCCTCACTAAGAGAACTAAAGAGGGGCACCACCTAGCCAAAGGGAGGATGGGCTAGGACATCCATTTTCTCAAAGAGAATCAAGAGAACCAAGACACAAATTTACAAGAGAGAATATATGTACTAGACACCATATTGAAATATAAGAGAGAGAGAGATGAGAGGAGAGGGAGACAAGAGGAGAAGAGGTACAAGAAGCTTGCCATTCTGCTACATGGAATGAGAAGATGAGAAAAGAGGGAGATAATAGGAGAAGAGGTAGAGGAAGCTTGCCATTATGCTACATAATAAAAGAACTCACTCATAGCTTCCCTCAAAGAGATGAGGGTATTCTAGAATGCTCTCATGGACCTGTCATTGTCATTTCTTCTCCCTTTTCTCAAAGAGAATCAAGAGAACCAAGATACAAATTTACAAGAGAGAATATATGTACTAGACACCATATTGAAATATAAGAGAGAGAGAGATGAGAGGAGAGGGAGACAAGCGGAGAAGAGGTAGAAGAAGCTTGCCATTATGCTACATGGGATGAGAAGATGAGAAGAGAGGGAGATAATAGGAGAAGAGGTAGAGGAAGCTTGCCATTATGCTACATAATAAAAGAACTCACTCATAGCTTCCCTAAAAAAGATGAGGGTATTCTAGAATGCTCTCATGGACTTGTCATTGTCCTTCCTTCTTCCCTCCTCTTCATTCTCCAAGGGCTCTTTATATAGCCTCCATGAGGGATTAGATTAAGCTAATCTTCTTGATTAACATAATCCTAGATGATGTATGGCATCTTTGAAAATATGGAGCATAGTGAATGGGACAAGTCCCCACCTTGGTCATCATGCAAGAAGCCAAGGGTGGTGGTAGAAAACATAGAGAAATGGAGCTAGATTACAAGAGGTGGGTGCCCAAAGCACATTATTATAATATATTTACAAGAAGGATAGAGTGGAAAGTTGGTGTGGTGAAAGAGAGAAGAAAATTGCATGTAGCCAGCAGTCTGCGCCTTCGTAACTTTAAATCCGTGAGGAATTTGGAAAAAGTTTCTTCTGCAACTTTGTAGACCAGGTCAAAACCGATCGGGCCACGCGGGAATTTTCTTGAAATTTGCTTTTTCTTGGGAGTTATTGAGATTATAAAAAAGGGCTTCCAAAAGCTTCTTTGACTTTAGTATCCCATATGTATATAAATACATATAAGCATGTGACAAAAGGGGTCCATGCTTGTAAGATTTTGTGCAAGATCTAAATGACACCATGATGTGGATATTGACTTGTGTGCTAGGGTGAGGTGTCCTCTAATGATGATGATAGATTCCAAATCTTAGTGATGCAGACGGAGCCCATGTGTAGTTGGAGGCTAGTCCTTTGAAAAATCTATGCATTCACTCAACTCCTAGGTGTAATCCATTTTCATCTTCACTAAGATAACCATCCCTTTGACCCTTTCCATTGACATGCCTTCTAAGAACTTGTTCCCCCCATTTTCTAGAGTTATCGTAATCGAGAAGCAATGTAGCATACCTAGTGCTTGAAGAGTAAACCCAAAGTGATATGGTAAGCTCTTGATAGGGGCTTTGGCCAAAATTTTGTGGTAATAATCCGGGTTGTAAAAAACCCGGATCACCGTTTAGGAAACAACCATTAGGGGAAATCTTGATTCAGGTCGGTCCTAAGTGCAAACGGTCAGAATACTTTCGCTATGTAGTAGACGCGGAAAGTCCTAGATCGCAAACCCCGTAACATTCCATGGGAGTGCCGGGTGGAGCTTTCTAGACCTCCTTTCTGATGGATTGCTAAGACGTGTCTTGAAGGGAACAGGTGGACACATTACAAAGCCTTTGAAACTTCCAAGGAAATCAAAGCCAAGGAGAATTTTTTCACAGCATGTTAGATTTCTGAAGGAGATTAGAAGTGCAATGAAGGCTCTAGATAATGCAATTCTAAAACTGCCCTTTCAAAGGCTTGTTGGAGAAATTTGTAATAAGCATAGTCTTGATAGTTCAAGATGGACAATGACATCTCTCAATTACATCCAACAAGCTATAGAAGATTTTTTTATTGAGTTTTTTCAAGATTCCTATATTTGTGCTACTCATGCACATAGACTTAGACTTATGGACAAAGGCATGATGATTCTTAGGAGGTTGAGATAAAGATTTTTAAAGATCCTTGAGCCAGTCCCCCTTATTGATGAGAAGACTTTTAATATTTTAAATGTGCATCCATATCTAAAAAAGAAAGGTGATCTGGATCCTAAGGTTAAAGATGTTACGCATGAAAAAGACATAAGACACAAGACAACATGAGAAAGAGAAAAAGGCCACAAAAGAGCAAGAAGATAAATGGAGGGAGTATAGAAGAAATAAGAAAAAAGAAAAGGAAGTCGAGCAACTACATATTTTGAAAAAGAGTTATCTACCCTTCTTGAAAGGGATAATCCTTAGGGCTTCAATGTTTGTTGCTTTTTACCTCATGATACTAATAGAAGGTTTGATATGATATTTTTTACTCTAACTCTGTTTAGATCCTCAAGAATAAAATTAGAGACGTAAATGACTCTATTGTTCTTGCTAGGATGAGATATAATATAACATAATTTGTTTTTACTTACTATATTATTCTAGCAATAGGTTTTTCATATTTATGCTCACTATGTCCATTCCTTTGCTAGGTGTGTAATGCATGAGCTCCTTTTTGACATACAACAAAAAAGTGAGATTATTGATTGATCTATCTCATATTATATGAGGAGTGAGCTTGTTGCAAGTGCATTTGATCATTGGTTCAATCCAATTGATTTTGACACTTTGGAGCTCCTTCTAATTCTATATAATGAAAAGTAAGTAAATTGATATTTTGTTAGATTTTATGAGATTTTGTTTTACTAAATTATTGAAGTATGATTGTTTTCGGTTCTCATTGGAGCTTAATTGGAATAGATTGTGTGGACAATCAATGTTTTCTCAAAAATTCTTTGAAAGGGAGCCATGGAAATGCTAGGTTATAAGTTATATAATCTAGGGTCTCCTTGATACTTGATCCTTTTTTAAGCGAGTACTCCAAATATTTTGATATTTTTTTGCAAGTACTCTAAATTTTGTTGTCTTTTTTTGCAAGTATGGAGATGCAAAAAGATTGATTGAAGTGCTAGAGAAAGAGAGGAGAAAGAGCCTCCCATGCCTTCTAATTGACTTGCAATAAATGTAATATAGACAAGTTGTGATAAGGTCTTGTTTTATATAGTTGAAACATAAAAAGAAAATGTAGCAAATGCCAGAAGATTAGTTAATTTTATTTATCTCAATGTTAATAAACTTGTAAAGGTTATGTGAAAAATACTAAACTTTAAGATAGAGGTTCATTACAAAATAGTCCATTGATGATAATAATATAGTCCATTGTAGAAAATAACAATAAACTAAAAATCTTTTCTCACAAATGTATGACAATTTTCAAGGGATTGCTATACAAGTAAGCATGTTTGGTACATAAGAGAAAATTTTGTGAAATACATAATGATCAATTATATGAAACTAATAATAGACAGTGGTGGGGGCTTCAACAATGAAGGAGAGGAAGTGTATGTAACTACAATAGGTAGGTGAAGCTATGCATTCAATACCTAAGGTGACTAAAATATCAAAGAAAGGCAAAAGGACTCCTCAAAAGAATGTCCCTTCTCCTAAGAAAAATCCTCAAAGAAAGAAGTAGCTTTGCCGCATTGCTTGTAAGCTTTTGTGTGTATAAGTCATGGAGATGGCTAGCAACAATTTACCGTAATATTTGTAAATGTATTTTATATTGATAGTAAATAGATATTTTCTTCAATATCTTTGTATTGTCTATTATTCTCTCTCCTCATTGATATCTACAAAAAATAGCAAATGCTTGTTGATCAGGAAGTGGAATTAGATATATATCTAAGTGGATATAATATGATATAAAAACTCACTCATTTATTATTAAGTTGGAATATAAAATAGCATGGTAGTTAAACATCTTCATTTTGTAAATCCATCCTCACTTGATGTAGCATACATGATGATCTAACCTTTAATATTGTAATAATGTCCTCATTGAACCAAACATCAAGTTCCACTATAGGATCTTTGCTAAATTATCCAGATTTTGGCCTAAAGCAACTAGACTACCACCAACATAATGTCATCTACTATAATAAAATCTAAGGATGAAATTTTGAGTAGCAACCATATATTTACAAGCTATAGAGTCTTGATCAATCTTACATACAATTTTTCCTTCTACCCTAATGTCCCATTCTTCATCAACAAATTATATGACATGAGCGAAAGCATGACCTTTGATCTTCTTATCTCAGCATCAGAAAAGAAAGCAACAAATATATTAATAGGCATTAAAAAAGCAACTTTTCTTAGGCTACTTGAGATCTTAGGTTTTAATTCTCCTTGTATCTCAGAAAATATTTTACATCTATAGCCCTCACTAGTAGATGGACTTTGCAAAGGCCACTCAAAGCTTGAATAATCTAGCAAAGGAATGGGGGATTTAGATCCCCATTAGCTACATTGCAACTGCCTTTGCTAATGATAGTAGGAATCCATCTTCCATCTATTTGGAATGCGTTAAACAGTGATATGGATGTGATTTGTGAGCTTGGACACCTTGTTGAAGGTTGAATTTCTACATCTATAGCACACACACACACACACACACAGAGGACTAGGCTATCATAAAGGAGGGAAAAATACGAGAGGGGTTAAAAAAAGAGAGGGAAAAAATGAGTACCAAGATTTTACTAATTTGAATTTAGATTAAACCGATCATTGTCATCAATTCAAATATATTATTAAATAAAAGTGCTCAAGATTGTATGCTATTAATGCAAAGAATGTCATAATCGTGAATATAAGAGGCTAAAACTAGATATTGATAATGCACATTCGTAATATTATTATGTATATATGTTTTTGTAAAATAATTATTTATCTTTAAAAGAATAGAAGATCCATTACACAAGCTTTGCTCCTATTGGTCTAGAGCACTCTCTCTCTATCTCCTAAAAGACATTTTTGAGACCTCAAAACTCCCCAAATGATCTAAGAAGTCCCTACTTGGAAAAAACCATAGGAGCAAATCTATCTATGAGACCTGTTTAATGTCATAGAAATGGGCTTGTGTGTGGCCCTTCATGCATTTCAACACCTACATTCACAAATGATCAAGGCTATCCTTAACCCCAACAACCTGACATCCACCACTCCCTGCACATCCTTCACCCTTTCCCCTTCCATCATCAAGGATGAACCTGATAGGCATAAAATTTTGCATGTTGTGTTCTCCCTTCCCCTCATTAGAGGAGCTTCTTTCTCTATACCTATTATTAGATCAACCATGGAGCATTGGTTCAAAAAAGATGCTTTGAAGTGAAACCTAGTGACCATTTTTGCTTCATCTTGTTGGTGAATTCCACTACTCTTCTTGTGGATTCCATCTGTGATTTCAAATGTCTCTGTCTGTCTAGTGAGTTTGCATGTATTACCTAAGTTTCATTCTTTTTCTTACAATGGTTGCAAGTTGTGTGCTTTGCGAAAGGTTCTTCTAGGTAGTTTCTCATGTCTCAATAGAAAGGTCTCCATTTGTTTCAAAAATTTCTCATGATTTTAGGTCTACATTTACCTAGATGACTCACAAAGGATCAACCAAGAAAGCGTACTCTCTTGGGGAAGTTACTATATGCATATTCTCTACATCATGTGCTTCAAGGCCTATTTATAAATACCTTTATCTGTGAATTTTTCCTAAATAAAACACAACCCTTTTCTATTCAATCTGTAAATAACCCCTTAATATTACACCCTTCTATATGTAAAAAAATGTATAAAAATGGTATTTTTAAAATACCTTATTTTGAACCCACATGATGCACACATATATTCATGAGTAACTTACCCAAGCATACTCTCCAAAACTTCCTTAGAAAAATGGTTAAGGCCATCCTTAACCCCAACTTGATCTTCCTCCAATTCTCGACAATTTTACACAATCCTTTGTGTCACCTCTTCACAAAAACTTTAACAACCCCCAACAAGATCATTCAACTCCAATGGGGCAGTCAAACTCCAAGATATATGGAATTTTACTCTAGTTCAGAGTCCTCTAATGATCCTAATGATTTTGGTTTGGTTTACTTAAGCTTGCACCCTACATCTAGAATGTGACTCTTTTACATCTAGAATGTGATGGATTGATTGAAGAAAATTCAATACCTAGCTTTAACTTGCCTCCATGTGGAATGCAACCATTGAAGAATGATGGAGGAAGGTCCTAATGTTGTTGACAAGAAAAGATTGATAATCCAAGTCTCCTCACAACACATTTGAACATGACCTTTGTTAGCCTATATCCTTTGAGAGTAGCAAAAAATTGAGGCTTATTTAGTAGGACTTGGAGGCTTCTATTAAAATTGAGGTAACTTCAAAGCCACATACTTTTATTAAAGATGATGCATTGTATTGTGCATCTTATCAAAAGGAAAGAACACTACCAATAGATGTTGTCACAATGAATGACAACTAGATAATCTTCTTGCACATCCAAATCACCCAACAACTTTTGTAGCCATGCTACCATCGTAGCATCTCTATACTCAAACTTTGGACTTGATAAGAAATTGTTGGTTGTTTTTCTCTACTCTAAGTACATACTGCACTACCAAGGGAAAACATGAATTTGCTAGTAGATCGTCCATTAGACTTGCTACCAGCCCAATTTTCACCTGTGTATTAAAATACATACAGACTTGAGTTATGTTATTGGCCTTGTGAGTTAGTTTATGTAGATTCCTAAAAAGCCTCCTTTGGATACAATTAGATGTATATTGAGGTATGTGAAGTCCAATTTTCATTATGGAATATTTAATGCGGCGAGTAAGGATGTATAGGTCTTTGGATACACATATGTAGATTGGACTGATAGCATGCATGATTAAAGATCTACTAGTAGATTTATGTTTTTCCTTGGTAGTGCAACATCTACATGGAGTAGCAAAAATCAATCTGCAATATAGGTGCTGCTATACCATCATATGAGGTGATATGGTTGCAAACATTATTGGGTGATTTCGATGTGTAGGGAGATGGTCCAATTGTCATTCATTAAGATCATATGAGCTTGGGTAAGTTACTCATATATATATGTGTGCATCATGTGGGTTCAAAATAAGGTATTTTTAAAATACTATTTTTTTACATTTTTTACATACAAAAGTGTGTAATACAAAGGGGTTATTTACAGATTGAATAGAATACAAAAGTGTGTAATACAAATGGGTTATTTACAGATTGAATAGAAAAGGGTTTTGTTTTATTCAAGAAAAAATCACATATAAGGATATTTATAAATAGGCCTTGAACGCACGTGATATAGAGGATATATATATAGTAACTTCCCTGAGCATATGAGCAACATACAAATAGCTAGGAACCAATGTTCCATGCTAGGATAAAACACATTGAGGTGTATTCTGCATCAATGTCATTGTATTCAGCAAATCTGCAAAGGTTGCACTTAAATTTACATTCAGTGGGGCCATTTGTAAAGAAGGACTAGCAACTTGATTACATTAACAATAATTGAGATCAATAACTCTAGTTTGATTGAACAATATTGGCTTCAAACATATGCTAATATTGATAAATCTGAGATTTAATGGATCAATATATTGCTATTCTGGAGGTGGATAGAGAAAATAGAGCAAGTCTTGAATCAAGTAAGGATTCTCATCACCCTGAGTATTATTAGCAACATGATGATTATTATGGTCATGATGAGTATTCTCATGGGCATTATGTAACCGATGCTTATGCTTATGGCCAACATGTATATGTTAATTATTTACACTATGATCCACATGCATCTTATGAATATGGGCAGCAACAACATTCAATGAACATGTGCAGTATGCAAGTACATTTGGATAGCGTGCTAATGCTTATAGATATGATGTATCATGTCATAATGTATAGTATTATTCCACTAAATGCAATAGAATGGCTATTATAAGCAACATGATTATGCTTATGAGCATCCATATTTTCGGCAACATAGTCATAATTATACATGTGAGCCTTCCTTGATTCAATAGCCTAGTTCCTATGGACATGATAATAATGGGCATGCTTATTAGTACTCTTCTAGGTTTGACAATTACCAAGTTCATAACTACCATGGTATCCTATATCCCAATTAGTTTATATCTCATGGTCACCCAATTGCAATGTTGAGTTCTTTTCAAGGTGCCAATGATGAAGAAGAGAGCAATGAGCAAGCTAAATAACAAGAAGGGGATAATCAACAACACAATCAACAAGAAGATGAACAAAAAGAGAACAATGACCAACAACATGAAGGGGATAATGAGTAACATGATCAACAAAAAGATGAACAAGCAGAGAAGAATGAGATGTACAAGAAGGGGACAATGAAGAGCAAAGTGTACAAGCTAATGACATATTATCTAGTGGATCAGCCATGTTGAAAGAACCCTCATTAGGCATGTTGACTTCTTTGTGAGGGACATAGTAGATGGATAAAGATAAAGTGGACAGGATGAGGCAAAAATGATTATTTACTTTGGGAAAGTAATTTGAGTTTAGTCTTTGCCTTCTCTCATATTATCAACACTCTTATTTTTTTGTACCCCCTCTCTAATGGCCATCATTCTACCATCCCATGCCTCTCTTTTTTTTCTCTCCTCTCTCTCTAGCTCTTCAATGTCTATCTATCCTCTTTCTAGCCCTGCATGCCACTCTTGCTAGTGTCAGCTCATGTCTTTTCTCTTCTCTTTCCATGCTCTATTCTTCTCCCCTTAGCTTCTATTTAAAGGATGGGGGGGGGGGGGGGTGCTGCTTGTCATTGTAATAATTGAGGTGTTACAAGGTGGCACAAGGGGAGGTATATCTTTTTGTGATTATATGAGTATATCCACTTGTCAAGTAGTGGTATAAAGAGGGAAATACCTATTTGGGAGAAGCCTATGTGTCATTGTCATATAAAGCTTCAGTTAGATTTGAACTCTTTTCTCTTAATGAAGAGTTCTAGTAAGAATTGAACTTTTCTTTTCTTTACTAATTCATTGAATTTTCTTTTCTCCCCTTTTTCATTTGAATGCATGCCATAATCTCTGGCATGTTTTCTCCATGGAACCAAGGAGTTCTTCATGCATTGACTCATTTACATGCATATAATAGGTTTTTTGGGGGTGTGGCTTGCAAAAACTAGCCTTTTTGCACATGTTCTCATGTGTGCAAATAAATGCATATCCATATTTTCCTAAGGATGAGTTTCCGTGAGTTATTTGCACACATGCTCACTTGCATGTAAGTGAACTCGTGCTTGTGCATGCCCAAGAAAGTGTTCACATGGAGAATGTTTACTCATCACCTAGGTATATTACACTTCACTACTTTATCATCTCCCTTGCCACTTTCTTCTTGCATTTGAGAACTAGAAGTATCCACTATATTACTTGAAAACTTTTCACTTTCAACAGTAGAGAGAGATGGTCCACAAGTTATTTTATGTGTAGTAAGAGAAGATGAGGAAGTGGCTAATCCATTTTTGGTTTATCTTGCATGATCTTTGCCTCTTCCCTTTCATGGTGATAGGACTAAAATACCACATATATCAACCTCTATATGTATGGATGTATGTATGTATATTTCTATGGACTAATATATTTGAAATGGGTTGGATGCATACATTGCACAAAAGGAAACTAAGGAGTGTCCACATATCCATATGTGCTCATGGAAATGGAGAAAGAATGCATGATCCATTTAGACAATATATCCACTACTTGTTAACAAAATACAAATTTATATTCAATCCATATAGTCTAATAGTCACCATATTGATATGCATGTAATGGGTTATTAACATAGGGTTAACATTAAAATTCAATCTTCCCTATACATGGATCAAGTTATAATGGTAAAATCTATGCATTCTTAAGTTTTCATACTCAACACATTCAAATTGACATGCATTTCATCTACTTATGTTTTTCTAAGGCTTGCATATGGAAGCAACACCCATGTGTAATACCTAAATACATCAAGATATTTGAACTGAGAGTACCTATGGTCGGTCTTCAAAAGTCCTCGTGTTTTGAGACAAAGAAATATATCTTTGAGATGCTCAAGACAAGTAGATACTTGTGAGAAAGTGGACCATTTGACCTGCAATATTCAAGAAATGCAAGCGTCATCACACTGATACAAAAATGCAAGTGTTTTAAAACATTGTTATAATTTAATGCAAGAAAACTATTTGTGCTACTCATCTTCATTATGTGGTCTTCACCATCACACAAGACCATCATACCATATGGGCTTCGAGCACAATGTTTTAAAATACACCCTTTCTAGCACAATGTTTTCAACCTATGTATGAATTACTTAATATGCATATCAAATTGATGTATTAAGTCTCTCTTTCATTACATATTCATTCACCACATGACCAGAACAATAAGTGACCTCTACATTACATATTCATTTCCCAAATGACTAGTACTCTCATTGTCTCTAAATTTTAGCAACTTCTAATTGCAATGCATTCATTGCCTAGAGTTCCCTATGCCCATTCATTGTGCATTCTGGACCTCATGTAGATCAATCAGGTAGAAAGCTTCTCTAGCTTCAACAAGATTGTAATGTTGTGAAGAAATTCACTAGTCTCTAGAGCTGCGATATTTTCCATGTAAAGCCAATACATTTGTTGCTATAATTTAGTCTACACTACCTTGAAAGTCAATGAAATCTTTGAGATTCTGCAAGGTGTTGCTTCAATATTTCCTTCTTTGGTGATAAACTCTTCCCTTCTTTAATGTAGGTGGGCCTTATATCATGCCAAAGTAGACGACAACAATTCTATAGTTTTTGGCCATCCTATGATCTTGATCAATTTGTAAAGGATTATTGAAGGAGTCCTCTTTTGATTAATATTTTTTGTATAAGTAGTAATACCATCCTATCTTGATTAGTCTCTTTTTTATAAGTAAGCACACCATGAAAGTTGGTGCTTTTCTCTCCTTAAAAGCAAGAAATTTTGCAATTGTACATTTAGATCACTCAACTTCATCTATTCCATAGTTGCTTTATTTACAATTTCTTGGAATTAAATCTAGGTCTTTTATGAATACAAGTTACTAAGATTTGTTTCTATCTCTTACTTCTCTTCACTCCCTATAATACAACACAAGGACTTTATTTAAATATGCATGACATATATACAAACAACATACATGTATTAGTAACTATGCATATTGCAAATACAAACCTAAATACCATCAAACCAAACCTAACTTTTTGACAGTTGTTGCTAATATTGTCTCCTATCTATTGCAAGAAATTTGAAAGCATACTAACAAGAAGAAGAGGCCTAAGGATTACTCCTACCACTCTCCCTAAGTCTAGTAAAGCCCTAGAACATGTGAAAGAAGCATATGTGACTAATGCCTTCTTAGATCGTGGTACTCCAAAGATTGGTGTGTGGATTGAAGGTTGATTTATAGCAGATGCATTGATTGATGGAGGCTCATTAGTAAACATAATGACAGATGTGATAATGAAGCATCTAGGCTTGCAAGGTATGCAACCTATGCAATGGCTTACCAGGTTGTCAAACTAAAGAAGAATTAAAACTTTGGGCATTCTCCCATATGTCAAGACAACCCTCATAGGAAGATATTATTGGTTGACCTATCTGGTGGTAGAACCAAATTCCTATAGAACCTCATACCCTCTCTGTTGTTGGGAAGACCATGTCTTTTTGAAGCAAGGGTATGGACGAATTGATTCAAAGGAACCCTAACCCTAGGCAAAAGACCTCACAAAGTGTTGTTGAAGTTGTATGGTTCACAACAAGGTAATGGATCCACTTCCATTGAAGTCTTAGTAGACTCCCCCAACAAAGTTACAAATGGTACCCCAGAAGATGAAGAAGTTGTCAAATAGATCATTCCCAAGAAAATAGAGACATAGACCCTAATGGCATATGCACTATAATACAACTCCCAAAAGAAGTAAATTTCTTATCAATGGGTGAATACATCCTGACTGACCTAGGAATGACTTTAAAAGTCACCTTTGATAGTGAGATAGAGGCATGGATGTATTGTTCTCCATGTTACATGGATGTAGTAGAGATAGAGATAGCAAAATGAAAAAGAAAAGATAGAGGATATAATAGAGAATCAAAAGAGGATGATGATGACAGTGCATAAGAAGATTATGAAAGCAAATTGGAAGGATCCATCCAACTTGAAGAGAAAATGCATGCGAAGTCCTAGAGGTTACAAAAGCTGAAGCTCTCATGCTGTTGGATAGAATGACTCTGGTACCTTTTGGATTAGTAAATGCATCACAACATATGCAAAAAATCAATAAGAAATGGAATAAGAAAAATAAGCCTTCTTTCAGTAGTGGCTTTTATCACTAGAATCTACCCTTCTCAAGAGATGTTGATGATGATGCATCGTGCCAAAAACCACTAGTTCTATAGCCTAAGTAGAACTCAGATGGCTTTGTTGTGTGATGTTCTTGGAGGCATTCTTGAAAGATGAGTCCTCGAGCCAAGAGGTAACTAATTTCCAAACGAAACTCAAAACTTCCATGATACCCTTTAAACATCCCAAGGGGTAAGCAGGATCCTCATTAACAGAGGAAGTTGCTTCCAGTGGTGCATCAAAAGAGGAGACCAATCCCTTGAAGGAGTCGGATTTGTAACCAGAAGCAGGCCCTGGGACCTTTATTTATGAAGTGGAAGGTGAAAAGTAACTAATGTTTGTGGATGCTAATGGTATTGAACATCATCAGAAGGTGGGTATCACTCTTTGAGAAGAAGAGCTATTGATCCTCCATGACCTATTGAAGGAGAACTTGGACATGTTTGCATGGTCCTATAAAGATCTAAAGGGGATTGATATCACAGTGTGCCAACATCACATCGACCTAAAGCTTTGATGCCATGCATGTGAGACAAAGACAGAGGCACATGAATCCAAATTACTCAGCCCTTTCGAAAACCCAATTGTTGAAGCTCCTTGAAGCTAAATTTATCTATGCAATTTCCAATAGTGAATGGGTTTTTCCCATTGCGGTAATACCTTTTGTGAGACAAAGGCATAATCACATGAATCCAAATTACTCAACCCTTTTGAAAGCCAAATTGTTGAAGCTCCTTGAAGCTAAGTTTATCTATGCAATTTCCAATAGTGAATGGGTTTTTCCCATCATGGTAATACCCAAGAAGAATGGAAATTTGTAAAATATGTGTGGACTTCCAAAATTTGAATTCCACGACTAAGAAAGATCATTTCCCTATCCCTTTTACAAACCAATTGTTGGACATAATGGCAGGCCATGAGCTCTATTCCCTCTTGGATGGATTCAGTGGATATAACCAAGTCCAAATCACAAAAAAAGAGCAATCCAAAACAACCTTCACTAGATATTGGGGAACCTATGCCTATAGAGCAATGCCATTTAGGCCTTGTAACACTCCTTCTACCTTCCAATGAGTGATGATGGGCGCATTCCAAAATGATCTACATGATTTCATTGAAGTATACCTAGATGACTTCTGTGTCTATAGCCTAGTCCGTGAGTGATAAGGACACTTGAAGAAATTCTTTGACAGATATCAAGAGTATGGGATCTCTCTCAACCTGTACAAATGCATCTTTTGGACTCTCTTCAAGAATTTTATTGGGCCACATTATCCTTGCGCAAGGGATAGCAATAGATCTTGCCAAGATTCGAGAAGATTGCAGCTCTAACAATGCTAACCAACCTCAAACCGTTGAGGAGATTCCTTGGCCATGTGGGCTATTACAGAAAATTCATTGCACACTTTGCAACAAAGTCACCCCCCTTTCCTAAGCTCTTGAGGAAATATGTAGAGTTTATATGGACCACTAATTGTGACGAAGCATTCAACACTTTGAAGTAGTGTCTAATTGAAGCACCCATCTTGCAACCTCCTGATTGGATGAAGGAATTCCATGTGCAGACTGATGCATCTGTAGATGGTTTAGGAGAGAAGTATTATGTCAAAAGGTCTCCTCAAAGTTAGATCAACCTCTCTAATATGCAAGCCAAAAAGTAACTGATCAAGAAAGAAACTACATAGTGACAATGCTCAAATGCCTTGCAATGGTGTTTGCCTTGGAGAAATTCTGCCATTACCTACTATCAATGCACTTTAAATTCTATGTGGACTATGAGGCCCTGTCCTTATTGATGAAAAAGGAAGATGTAAAAGGCCAAATAGTAAGATGACTCCTTTTGTTCCAAGAGTTTAACTTTGAAGTGGTTACCAAACCCAGTCACTCCCATGTCACGGTGGATCATTTGTCATGAATCCCTCAGAGCGATAGAGAGGAGTAGGATGACCCAAACCTCCCTGATGCTTCCCTCTTTCTAGGAAAAACTGTAACCCTATGGTATGCAAATATAGCTAACCTCTTGGCTACTCAATAGTATCCTCTTGGTATCTCTATTCGTGAAAAGAAGAAGTTTTTTTTGGAATCAGTCCCTTATACCATGTTAGGTGGTGCTCTGTACAAGAGAGGCAAAGATGAAATGTTGTGAAGATGTATGGCAAGAGATGAGATTGAGATAGTTTCAAAAGCATGCCATGACGAGTCCTATGGAGGATACTTTGCACGAGAAGTGATAGCCAAAAAGGCCTTGCTCGTAGGATACTTGTGGCTGACCCTCCATAAGGATGCCTATGATTACTCCAAACGTTGTGATGCTTGTCAACGAATGGGAAGGCTTACAAAAACTAGTGCTATGCCACTACAACCATCCTTTTCATAAAGCCGTTTGAGAAGTGGGGAACCGACTTCATGGGGCCAATCAATCTGACAACTAGAAGGAAGTGGAACTGATACATTTTGGTTTGTACAGACTATGTGACGAAGTGATGTGAAGCCAAAGATCTAAAATGAGATGATGGCAATAGCGTGGCCCTATTCCTATATGAGAATATCATTACTTGTTTTGGCAGTCCCTTAGAGCTAGTAAGTGATAGAGGTACTCACTTCGTCAACAAGATTATTCAAGAATCGACAGAGTTATACAAGATCTGTAATCACAAGTCCACACTCTACTATCCCAGAGTTAATGGCCAAGTCAAAGTTACTAATCACATCATTTGTCCAATTTTGACAAGGATGATTGTTGCACATCATTGTGATTGGGACAATCTAGTTGCAAAGGCCCTTTGGTGGTACAAAATCTCCCATAAGGTTGCTACTATAGGACAGACCCCCTTTCAATTGGTGTATGGCACAGAAGCCCTGTCTCCTATTGAGTTAGAGCTACCTTCTCTGTGCATGGCTATCAAAGAATGCCTGGGTAATGATGACTCCTTGCAGTGCTATCTCCTACACTTGGAATGTCTGGACGAGACTCGTAGAATGGCCCTACAATGTATGGAATCCATACAAGCACGACAAAAGGCCCATCATAATAGCTTCATTAAGAATAAGGAATTGAAGGAATATGACTTAGTCTTGGGCATATGACTCGAGATTTGGCAAGTTCCAAGGAAAGCTCCAACAATGCTGGATGGGCCTCTATAAGGTATTTGCTATCAACCCTAACGACTATGTTCATCAGATACAGTTCATGGATGCCTCTAATGATCCCTTCCTAATTAATGGCTATCGCCTAAGGAAGTACTTTCCTTTCTGGGGATCCTGACAATCACCGCCATCAATTCCTTTCCTTTTGAGATGTTGCTCCTTCCTACTTCTCATGTTGCTATTGATAGCCCTCATGCTCATTCTGATGAGGTGGCCTTGTTCTTCTAACCCCTCACAGCCACCTCCCACCCCTACTTTACTCCCTTCTTGTCTAATCTAGCAGAGGTGGTGTGGATGGTTCTCATACATAGTATTCCTGCTATTCTCCTCTTTGAGATAAAAAAGAGCAAAAAAAAAAGAAACACAGAGACACACGTATAGGTCATGAGAGAAAAGGACTTCAATCCTTGTCATGATGATCTATTCTTCAAGAAAAGGTGAAACCGCCCTTGGGAGTAGGAAAAAGAACAAATAAATAAATAAATAAATATCCAAATTGTTATGATAGAAAATGAAGAAATTCCATATCATAACAAGCCTCCTTCCAAGAAAAGGTAGTAAACACCCTTGGATGGGAAGCTGGATGTGGAAAAGGTGACAACAATCTGTAGTATAGATCAGTCAATTCCTTAGTCGACCTTCCATGATGTAGTTCTAAAGCCACCTCCCTTGGTGCGTCGTATCTTGCAACTCCATGAGTGCATCTAACTCCTACAACAAACAACATCTTTCACATGTAATCGAAGTTCTAGATCTATTGGCTATCTCCCTGGGTACGCCTCTTTATCAACGTATCTAGTTAACATCATCAACTAGATGAAGTCGATCTTCATCCATAATCCTTTGAGTGACATGAGCTTTCATCCTAACCAAATGGGGATGTGAGTATGGTCTGCCCTCTGTATTTATCAGACCAGTGTGAGATAGAGGCTGGGGTAAGTGACAAATCTTTACCTTGTAAATCCAATAGAGAGGTGAGATGTGTAAATGGAGTGTCACAAGGACAGGATGGGCCTCTCAATACACAAAGCACAATCTATTCAAGTGCACCACACTATACGGCTCCCTCACCTTTGTTCTTGCACCGTATGTCGGCACAGGGCAGGATGCACTATTTCACCATCAATTATGCACAATGTCAAGAATCGCATGGTGGAGGAGGTTGCTCAAGATGCTGCGCCGAACACACACAGAATGCACAAAGAGAAGCTCACTCAAGAGACAAGAAGAGAGATGGAGGCCAAAACTTTTTCTTGCTGATTTCTTCTTCTTCTTCCACACACTTTACAATGTACACAAAGTATATATAAGATACAACATAAAAGGAAAGTGGCCTACTAAGTCAAACAATGCATAACCGACTACACTAGTCGACTGGCGCTATAACTATGCCAGCTGTAAATAGGTGTAACAACCTGAATATAATAAGTAATGAGTCAGTGGTGGCCATGTGAGAGTCATAATGACCACCGACGTGCTAAGTGTAGACATGTGGACCCATCTAACCAGGCGGTCCATCATCAATGTCCGCATGTGTTGAGCTTGTCATCTCAACACTCTCCCTCAAGCTCAACTGCATCTCTGCAACTCCAAGTAAGCTTCGAAAATTTTGAAGCTTCTCTGTACCCAATGCCTTCGTGAAGATGTCAGCTATCTGATCATGTGTGCTAACATACACCAAGTCAATCTCACCTTCTAGTACCTTCTCTCTCACAAAGTGGTAGTGTACCTCAATATGTTTTGTCCTGGCATGGAACACAGGGTTCCTAGCCAACTGTATACTGCTCATGTTGTCACAATAAATGACAACTGGACCTTCCACCTGCACATCCAAATCAGCCAATAGCTTTTGCAGCCATACTACCTCACATGCTACAACAGCAGCACCTCTATACTCAACCTATGTACTCGACGAAGCAACTGTAGATTGCTTTTTGCTGCTCCATGCAACTGCTGCACTACCAAGAGAGAACATGTATCCGCTGGTAGATCTTCTATCAGACATACTACCAGCCAAATCTGCATTTGTGTATCCAAACACCTGTACATCTGTACCTGCCTCATAGAAAAGTCCATAATCTAATGTGGACTTCACATATCTCAATATGCGTCTCACTGCATCCAAATGTGGCTTTCTAGGTACTTGCATAAACTGACTCACAAGACCAACAGCATAGCTCAAGTCTGGCCTTGTAATGGTCATGTAGATCAAACTCCCCACTATCCTCCTGAACATAGTAGGGTCTTCTATCTCATCCCCAACATCAGCACTCAGCTTTACATTCTGCTCCAACGGGACTGAAAGTGGTTTGCATGTAGTCATACCATACTTGGACAACATATCCAAGCCATACTGTCTTTGGGACAGCCATATACCATCATCACATCTGATCACCTCAATGCCAAGGAAGTACCTTAGCTCACCTAAATCCTTCATCTCAAACTTCATCTTCAAACAGCCCTTGACTTCAGCAATCCCACTATCACTATCACCTGTAATAATCAAGTCATCCACATAGATGACTATGATGACCAAACCTGCATCTCCCTTTCTCACATAAAGTGAGTAATCAGCATCAGAAACATAAAAGCCTATATTGACAAGATACTCTCTAATCTTGTCAGACCATGCTTTAGGTGCTTGCTTGAGCCCATAGAGTGCCTTCTTCAACCTGCACACATACGTGGGATGCTCTAAATCTTCATAACCTGCTGGCTGATCGATATACACTTCTTCCTGCAAATCACCATGCAAGAAGGCATTCTTTACATCCATTTGCTGCAACCTCCAACCTTTGGCTGCTGCCAAAGCAATCACACATCTGATAGTTGCCATCCTAGCAACTGGACTGAAGGTTTCATCATAATATATGCCATATGTCTGGGCATAGCCTTTTGCAACCAGCCTAGCTTTGTACCTGCTAATAGAACCATCTGCATTGTGCTTAATCTTATAAACCCACTTACATCCAATAGCTTTCTTTCCCTTTGGCAATGATACTAGATCCCAAGTCTTATTGGCCTCTAATGCAGCCATCTCCTCATCCATTGCTGCATCCCAATGAGCATGACCAACAGCCTCCTCAAAACATGTGGGCTCAACATCCTCAACTAGTTTCACCATATAAGCATAATGGTGAGCTGCATAACCTTCAAAACCAAATCTTTTAACAGGGTATCTCACCCTGCTAGACCTGCGTACCACTGGATCACTCAATGGAGTCTTTGCATTAACGCGTGCTCTCTGCACACCTGGAGTCCTCACTGAAGTAATGCCAAGCTCATCATCCAAGCTCTCTGAGCCTCTGGAGTCTCCATCAAGAACTGCATCAATGCTTTCTGACACCTTATTCTTTCCTTTGTCTTTACCTGTAGTGCTACTAGATGCACCCGAAGATGTAGAGATACTCCTTAGTCTCCCAGACCAAGGACTACCAGATGATGTCTCTGGTCCACTAAGAGTCCGTGATTCTTGCTTTTCAGCCTGCACATGAGTGTCATGATCATGATCATCATCCAATGCATCACCACTAGATGCATACCAACTGCTCATTTCATCAAAGATGACATCCCTGCTCACTATGAACTTACATGTGACAGGGTTGTAACAGCGATACCCTTTCTGCTCTAAAGAGTATCCAATAAAGACACACTTTTCAGCCTTTGGATCCAGTTTCTTCTGCAACTCATCTGGCACATGAACATACGCAATGCAGCCAAATACTTTCAAGTGTGAAACATCAGGCTTCTTACCTGTAAAACATTCTTCGGGGGTCATACCATGAACTGCAGCTGTGGGAGTTCTATTCATAATATAAACAGCAGTATGAATAGCCTCAGACCAAAAATGCTTAGGCATATTCTTTTCAGCCATCAAGGCGCGTGCAACTTCTGCAATATGCCTGTTTTTCCTTTCTGCAACCCCATTTTGCTGTGGGGTATACCTGCATGTGAACTATCTCTTTATCCCATGAGACCTCAGAAAATCACTGAACTCATTGGAGAGGTACTCTCCCCCTCCATCTGACCTCAAGCACTTTACTTTCAAGCCTGTTTCTCTTTCAACTGCAGCCTTGAAAGTTCTAAAGTGCTCAAAAGCTTCACTATTTTCCTTCATAAAATATACCCACAGCTTTCTAAAACAATCATCAATGAATGTGACAAAGTATGAACTGCCTCCAAGAGATACATTTTGTGTAGGCCCCCAAATGTCTGTATGCACAACATCAAGGATATTTCTGCTTACATCTCTGTCATGTGAAAAGGGTTGTCTTGCCTGCTTACCAAATTGACATGCTTCACATACCTTCTGAAATTCTGCAACTTTAAAAGTAGGCAAACCTGTAACCAACCCTTTGGACTGCATTAATTTCAGCCTTTGTACATTTGCATGTCCAATGCGTTTGTGCCAAATTTCAATGTCTGCAACAACACCTTTTCCTTTGGCATACATAGCAGCATTCATAGTAGGAATTCCAGCATCTAGAGTGAACATACGTCCAACTCTACCTCCCTTTGCTACCAACCTGCACTTGTCATTGAAGTCTTCTACAAAGCAGCCCTTTGCATTAAATCTGACTTGCAGCCCTTGCTCTACCATTTGACCGACTGACACCAAGTTCTTTGTAATAGATGGCACATGCAATACATCTGAAAGACTCTTTGTCTTACCATCATGCAAGGACAAGGGAACTTTTCCAATGTGTGAAATTGGGTGGCATGAGTCATCACCCATCTGCACATAACTTACATTCTGCAAATCCTGCATCTCTCCAAACCATTCTGCATGGCTGGTCATATGATTGGATGCACCTGAATCAACATACCAAACATCTTCATGTGTTCCCTTTCCTGTAACAGCATTCAGCATATGCTGCATAACGAACAAACGTTCATTTTTGTCTTCATTCTGTCGTGAAGACGATGCATAGTTTCCTTGCTGCAACTTACCAGTGCAGATATCATCTTTCTTAGCATAACATTGGGCTGCAATATAACCTCTTTTGCCACAATAGTGGCACACAATACCAGAGTTGTTAGAGCCTCTGTTTTGCCATCCACCTCTTCCTCTAAAGCTCCCCCTGCCTCTAAATTTACCACGACCTCCTGAAACCTGCATATCGCCAAATTGTTGATTCAATCTGTTTTGCTGGTTGTCACTACCACGTCCTGTACCATGGCCTCTTGAAGAGAACCTACCACGTCCCCTTCTAGAACTGGAGTAGAAAGCTTGGACCTGTTCACCACTTCTTTCAGAGGTCTCACTCTGCATGTTGATCTCTTCAGTGATCATAAGGGAGACCAATTCATCGAAATCTGGAAATGGCTTTCTGACATATACGGAAGTTACAAAAGACTTCCAAGCCTTTTCATTGTTAAGTCCACCCAAGGTAGACGACACCAAATCATCATCATCGGGCATTGCATCAACCGCTGCCAATGCATCTGCAATGCTTCTTACTTTCAGTGCATACTCATTGATAGACATCTTTCCTTTCTTCAATGTATTCAACTCTTGCTTGAGTTGAATCTTTCGTGCCTTTGTATTTACAGAAAACATACTTTCAAGTATGGTCCAAGCTGCATATGCATTCTCTGCATTTCTAATGTGTCCCAGCATATTATTGTCAATTACTGCAGACAACCAATACATGACCTTTTTTTCTTTTGCATTCCATTCCTTTCGTGCCTTTGTCTCTTCTGCAGTTGGAGGATCACTCACCTCCGGCTCCTTTTCTTCACCTGAAACAAACTCGTAGAGGCCTTTTCCAATAAGGAAGTTCGTGACACGAAACTTCCATGATGGGTAGTTGTTCTTGTCGAGCTTCTCAATGATGGGGCTTCCACTATTCTCTGCCATTATCACAAAACTAATACCAAACAGCAAGCAAATCTTCTGCAACCCTTGACCTGTAGTGCACAGCAGTACACCAGACAGCCTTTTTCACTGTCTACTCAACAATACATGCAATCTGCAACCAGTTTGCAGATAAACCTTGTGTTTACTCACTGGTAAACACCTTTGAACTTACAGATCTGAAATCTGTAACCTACGCACCCACGTTCGGTCAATACAGTCGAAGTCACAGTGTACCCCGAAACTGTTGTTCGCAACCTTGCGGCTCTAAAATGGGCCCTGAGATGGCCTCAAATGCCCAAAATAACTGCGGGAAAAAGCCCTAAAGGGCTTATCTGCAAAATATACAGCGCTCTTCGCGCACACCAAATCTCATTGCAATCTGAGATTTTTGCTCTGCCCGGCTTTCCGTGCCTCCAGAGGCACTATCCAAGAGAAGGAGTGGAAGAATGGGAGAGATTCTTACCCGTAGCTTGCTTGCTCGAACCTTGCTTCTTCTCCTTCACTTCAACCTTCGAAATCAGCCTCTCTCAATGGCGCGGCTCTGATACCATGTCAAGAATCGCATGGTGGAGGAGGTTGCTCAAGATGCTGCGCCGAACACGCACAGAATGCACAAAGAGAAGCTCACTCAAGAGACAAGAAGAGAGATGGAGGCCAAAACGTTTTCGTGCTGACTTCTTCTTCTTCTTCCACACACTTTACAATGTACACAAAGTATATATAAGATATAACATAAAAGGAAAGTGGCCTACTAAGTCAAACAATGCATAACAGACTACACTAGTCGACTGGCGCTATAACTATGCCAGCTGTAAATAGGTGTAACAACCTGAATATAATAAGTAATGAGTCGGTGGCCATGTGAGAGTCATAATGACCACTGACGTGCTAAGTGTAGACGTGTGGACCCATCTAACAAGGCGGTCCATCATCAATGTCCGCATGTGTTGAGCTTGTCATCTCAACACACAAGGCATACAACCTTTGCACCCGTGGGATTGAGGATTATATCAAAGGCTGTGAGGAACTCAGTTGCTCTCCTATATTCATCAATAGAGTGTGAGATAGAGGGGAGGTTGAGAGTGATTTATTTACTTTTCATCAATAGAGAGATGAGGATTGAGGGATGTCACGATATTTGGTATCAGGTATGTTTTTTTTTCCAATTCACGCATGGGATGGGCCTTCTCTATCACTACACACATCACTCTATTTGGTGTATGGCACGATAAGACTCCTTGGCCTTTCTTCTTACACCTATGCTAGTTGGATTGGGACGCACTGTCACACCATCAACTGTGCATGCTAGCATACTCCTTTTGAACCATCCCTCTTGTTGATTTCTAAAGTAGATGTGAGATACGGGTTTCAATCCTTCTCCTTGAGTGATATGAGCTATAAGGCAAGCGATTGATCTATCATTCCACCATTAGTGCTTGTTGAGATTGAGTGTTACATTTTTCGCCATTGATGTCTTACTTGATCTTCATCGACAATGCTACCTCCCTAGGTGACGGCTTACTTGATCTTCATCGACAATTGATGGGTTACTTGATTTTTTGCCATTGATGGCTTACTTGATCTTCATCGACAATGCTACCTCCCTAGGTGATGCTGCATGGTCCCTACCATGTCCAAAGCATATTGAGGTGAACCATTGCACCTCCTATGAACAACTTCAATTCCCTAGTGTGTGTGTCAACAAAGATCTCTGTCAACCAATTGAATGGGCCAAGTATTTCTAACACTATCTCTTGCATTCATTTATGTGTATGTCATGTTTTAAGTATGGGGATTCATGGGTACAGATCGTGGTGAAGTGTTAGGCCCCTGTTGATTAGTCAACTCGATCTATTCATGTCTTATGTGTGGGGATGCGTCCCCACATGTCTTAGTAGCATACATTTATGCACATTCTATTAATCGATCCTTGCATGATCCCCTATTTTCATTATGCCATATTGAGGTCCCTCTCTCATCCACGTGCCTTATTTTACCTCATTTCCACAATTGTCTCTAACCCTATTGCGGTTGTTTTATCATTTTGTTGATCCTCCATGTGAACACATCCTATGCTCACCAAAATTATAATCTTCCCTTATAGCCACGTTTGTCCCTTCAAATTAGCTACTTTTCCTTTTAATGGCCCTCAATTACGAGGCACGATTCTTGAGTTATTAAATTTTGAAGAATTTTATGTGATTACTATATGTTTCCATGTGAATATATCTTTTTTGTGCCAAAAGATGCAATTTGATGTGATAGTCCTAACCTTTCCCTTTTCTTGGAAAATTTTCCTTTTTACAACCTCTCTTTTGGATGCACGGATTGGTTGTTATTTATTTTTGTGCATTTGCGCATTAATTTTGATGCCATTTTTTCATTTTTTCCATATGAACATGCTTTTTCTCGTCGAAATGGCATTCTATTTTTGGATTGCCTCGTGCTATTAGTTCCCTCACACATCTTTCCTTTTTTCTCCTCCTCATTCCAACCATATGATTGTTTGTTATTCATTTTTAATTGTGTTTACTTACATATTTTTATTTCTTTTTCCATGTGAACATGCCTTTCTCGCATCAAAATTGCATTCTAATAATCTAACAGCCTTGTTACCCACTATTCCTCATACTTTTTTTTGTTGTCTCCTATTTTGACTTATGGGTTATTTTGTAATTAATTTTTGTTCAAATTTTTAGGTGTGTTTTTATTGTTTCTTCCACATGCGAACCTCCCCATTTTCCATAAGAACAATGTTTCGATTAGATAGCCCTATCCAATTTATCACTCTGCTAATTTTTCCTTCTTGCTGCATCCATTTACGACTTTTTGATTTTTTGTTATTAATTTTTTTCAGTTTTTTTTTTCATTTCTTCGTTTTGCATTTCGTTCCTTAATAAAAGCCTTGAAACTAATGCATAAACTGTCAAATAGAGGAAAGTGTCAATGCGCCTCCTCATTTTTGCTCGATGCCTCTCCGATTCAAACCTGTTTGGAGAGAGAGAGGGAGATTCTTAATCAAGGCAGAGAGAGGAACAAGACGGTTGCAAGCTTGCCCATTTTAATGGAGGATTTAAATATCTCATTGTTTAATCTTTCTCTCTCCTCCTCTCTCTCCTGCAAAAGGGGTGATTCCTGTATAACCATCCATCAACCTAGAGGGCATAGGACCAATATGTTGGAAGCTATGGTGGTTATGGAATCAACAAGTGATTATGCTAAAGCTATAGTGACACGGGAAAAACTTGACATACAATGGAGTGTAGTTATGAGTGAAACATCCCATGTGGTGGGGCATTGTGCCAAAATTTTAGGTATCACAAGGATGCTAGAAGCCCTAGATGTAAAGGAAAAACCATTTCTTAAAAGGCATGGTCCCGAGGTCCTAAGTGCTGAGGATAAGTTTGCTTTTGATGAGGGGCAAAAGCTCCTAGATAAAGCCATCATGGAACTGCCTAAGAAAGGGAAAGATATGGAAGATCATCTAAGAAAGGATCGGAATGACATGCTAAGAGCTATAGGACTCCCTAGACCACTCTGTGAGTTGGCAGAAAGGGATGGCAAGGATAATATTAACCTCCCTACACCAATAAAGGTGGAAATGGAAGAGGTTAGAGACCCTAAGACACTAGAGTTAGGTCATGAATACGAAGATTTTAATGGCCTAGTGCTCATCCCAAAGGAGAGGACCAAATGCCCTCCTCCTTATAGGGATCTCCCAGTATTTCATGGGTTGGTAAATGAGGATCCAATGTTGCACTTAAAATAATACCACCTAACTTGCCTTACAAGTGGGTATGATGATATTCATCGGATGCTCGTATTCTCAAGTACCCTAAAGGGAGAGGCTAAAAAATGGTACTGGAGCCTCCCATGAGGGTTGATTAAATCATTTGAGGAGCTATGCAATAAATTTTTAGATGAATATGAAAAGAAGGTGCCTATGACCCAAGTTTTAGGGTGACTTATGTAGATTAAACAAGAGTCCTATCCTTCTATTAAAGAATACACTAGAGCCTTTGATGATATTTTGAGGCTTTGGCCAAGAAGAGCTACTGCATTGCCAGGTGATGTGCTATGTGAGCTCTTTTTAAGTAGCTTAGATATTAACATGCAAATCCAAGTGGGAATGTGGAATCCTAAGTCATTAAGGGAAGAAAAGATGCATGCCGTTGATTATGAGGGACATATTCAGAGATGTTGGGAAAACTTTTGGAGTTTTCCCCACTCAGTACAAGTGCATCCTAGCTTCCAACCATTTCTACAAGGAGACATCTCACTTGTTGATACCAAGCCAACCTATGAGGGGAACCTTGGTAGCCAAAATCTCCAAGCAAAAAATGGCAATATTAGGGATAATATACCCCTTCGGGATGAAAAGATTCCAAGCCCAGTAAGTCCCATCAAGGCTTGCAATGATCCCATGAGAGGTAGTTGCGATGGCGGTATTGATAGGACCATCAGGCCTACGAGTATGGATAAGTGTGCTATGAGTGGTCCTAGTTGTGCTGCTAGTAAGGCTCTTGAGAAGCCTTTTCAGTTTAGTGATAAATCATGATTTTGAGTAGATGTTATTCCTTTTAATAAAAGCATGGTTCCTATGGCTAAGCTGTTGCAGAGTGGACAAAGGCAAGTAAAGACATGTCATATGAAGAAGGTGTACCATGCCCAAGGTCCACCTATGCTAAGTAGAAGCACTAAGGATGTGAGGCCATCTAGCTATAGCAATAAATCCACAGTGAGTCCATTCGACTAATGTGGGCAGTCGAGGCAACCTAAGAATGTAAGAAGGGATGTGAGATGGGCTTGGAAACCCAACATCTCTCAAAATGTGGCTGGTTCGTTAGATACAAGGTTAATAACACCATGCGGATATATTGTGATGAATTCCCACGTAGGTGTGATAGAAGGCCATAATGATACATCTGACTGTATGCACCACTCTAGGATACAATTATGTGATGGATCTTGGATTGAAACCCTACCTAGTTTGGGTTGCAACACTAACTTATGCCAAAACCCAAATAGGGAAGGTTCGAATGAGCACCAAGCTATGATTCTTTCTACTGAAGGAGCCTCTAAGCCACTTGAATGACCAATTCATTTGGATGACAATAAATGTGGGACATGCAAGCCCAATGATGTCATTCACCTACCCAATGGTACCCAAGGAAGAATAGGCCATATCGAGGTTATATTGGTAGAAAGGCTTGGGCTAGTGGATTTACAAAAGCCCAAGATCAAGCCTTACGCTGTGTGGCATGAGTAGCATGGGGCTAGCTGTCCTATTGTATGTTATCCTTGGTATCCTGGTTAGTTTGATAGGATGTGATGTATATGCCAAGGAGACCATCTATTTCATGGATTAGAATGACCTATCTATTTTAGTCTAGGAAGGCTGGTTACTTTGGATATTATGATCAGACTACATTAGGCCAAGAGGGTCAGTTAGGTTGCTATGAAATGCTTGATCTCTTTAGACCAAGAGGGCCATCTGTCTCTTTGGTGCAGGTGCTTTTATAGTTTTCTATTTTAGTGTTGTACCAAATAGGGTTGATGAAGTGCTTAGAGGGAGCCTTTTTTTGCGTTGAAGCTTCTTGTGGCCTATCCAGGTGATATCTCTCCTTTATGAGTACCTATCTTTTCATTATATATGTATCTATGTACTTGTGAGGAATTTTTTTTCTTATTTGGGATTGACAATCAAGGGACGAAGTCCTAGGTTTAGGTTAGTATGTCATCTTAGGGGGGTCTAAGTAGTCGTTGCCTCCTGTAAAGGCATTATCAGGCACTAAAAGACTTGTTCTAGTAGGAAGTTCTAGTGACCCTGTTATGCTGACCTGCTAGGCGACCATTCTAGGAGTTCTTGTTAGTGTGAGGAAGTAAGAAAAGCTTGCTAGACAAAATGATAATACAAAGAAGCAAAACCTTAAATATCTGAAAGAAAATATATGAATATACGGAGGTGTGTAAAAAGGGGTTCTAACCCCTATAAAATAGAAAAGAAAAGAAATAAAAATCCCTGAGCAATTTTTCATCGCCTTGTGAAGGCCTGGTAGGTTCCTGGGGACGAGTCAAACCCGGGGCCAATGCCTTGTCTTCCTAGGGGTGGCATCTAGCTGAAAATAAGAATAAGAGAAGGTTGGAGCAAAAATAAAAGCAAGCATTAGAAAAGGATTACATGTCACCTTGCGAGGGCTTGGTAGGTTCGTGGGCACTGAGACAGGACTTGAGGCCGATGCCCTGTTCTCCTTGGGTCATTACGCTCAGCTCCCTCCTTTTTACATGCCTGAGTATGGAACATAAAGCCTAAAAGGGCAATATATTAAAAGAAAATATTTGTTGATAAGGCTATATGAGTCCTCGTCTAGTAGGAGCTCTTGGTTGAGTTATCCTTAGTTAGGTAGGTATTTCAGACCACCACTTAGGATGACCTCTTTGATAGTTCTTTTTAGCTTGGCTGTGTTGGACCACTTGGTTAGTGACTAGCTTTTAAAGGCTTTTTGTCAGATTATGCTAGACCTACTCCTCGTGGATTTCATGCCTTGGTTTTGACAGGGGGTAGGGTGAGAGCTAGCTGTGATGTGTTTTGTTGTGTATCTATTTAGTATCAGCTTGATACTCTTTATGATTGTGTATGTGCACATTTTTTCGTGGGATTCGACGGGCTGAGTCACCTTATCCCGTGGTCGCCAATGAGAGCGAGATTTAAGGACCCAATTTGGACCCATTCTTGGAGTGTTGGAGCTTGTTTTTGGAGCTGAAAAGTGCCCGAGAGGTGTTAAAGGGCCAATTTTTATGAAAAATCAAATGGTGGTGGATGGTCGAGCTAGAGTTTTCCTAGATGCATTTCGGTATTAGGAACCCAATGCAAGTCTCGGTTCCTCGATCGCAGGTCATTTGACCCCCCATTTAAACCCCGTAAGGTTCATCGTTATAAAGAAGCTACCAGATCGAGAAGTCGTAAAGTACATGGGAGAGGCCAAGTTGATGGAGTTTGACACCACGAAGCCGTTGTCCAGTCGCGACGGGGATTGCAAATTGGAGTTCGTTTGGGCCTTAAAAATTTTTGAAAAATCCATTTGCGAGACAGTGTGAAACAAAATGATGAACCACTTATTTTAATGTTTTAAACCTTAGGCTTAATAAAAGCCTTGAAACTAATGCAAAAGTTGTTGAATAGAGGGAAGCGTCAATGTGCCTCCTCATTTTCGCTCGATGCCTCTATGATTCAAACCCGTTTGGAGAGAGAGAGAGGGGGAGATTCTCGATCAGGGTAGAGAGAGGAACAAGATGGCTGTAAGCTTGCCCATTTTAATGGAGGATTTAAAAATCTCATTTTTTAGTATTTCTCTCTCCTTCCTCTCTCTCCTACAAGGGGCAATTCCTGCGTGTGAAGGGAGATAAAGTCTGGGTGGTGAACGCTTGTCCGGCGTGGTATCGGATTGGTTCCAAATTGACTTGGGGCTAGAGATGGATGATTGGAGATGGATTAAGTGTTAATGGAGGATTGTTCTCCTGTCCGGAATCTAGTTTTACAAACCCGCAACCATAAAAAACTCGGCAATTCTATTTTATAAAGGAAAAATGCTTCTTTTTTAGGTTTGGTTGGCCAAATGATATTAATATTGGATGAAAATTGGTAGGAATGTTGTTTGATGTACGTTTGATGATTCTGTGTTAGAAAAATCAGAATACATAATGCCATAATACTGAAAATAATTTTCTAAAATCCGAAAACCGCATTTTACAAATGAAAAATGGGATTCTGCTTGTTTCGGGTTGGGAAAAAGTGTGCACATGGGCTGTAATTTTGATTGATCCTTACTCGCATCATGTTTGAGGGCTACACATGGAAAAATGCGGAACGCGTAATAATTTATGGTCATAATTAATTACTTAAAATGGAGAAAACATGCATTTTACAAAGAAAATGAGGTTTTTTGTCATTTTGTGTTAGATAATAATGATGCATGAAGGATGAAATGTGGAAAATGGTAATTCTCAGTTGTCATAATCAGAAAAAATAGTAAATGCTCTATTTTCTTAATAAATAAATAGAAAAAATAGAGAAAAATGGAAAATTTTAGGTTTTTTGTGACAAATAAATAAGGAAAAATATCATGAGTGCTTGCGAATGTATGGTAGTAACGAAGCATGAGGTTTAGCCTCAGGTTTCTATATCTCTTTATCAAAGTTTGTGATTTATCACTTTTCATACATTAAAACATGACAAAATAAACCCCTACACCTATGTAATGGAAGCAATACCTAAAAGTAGGGGGTGGGGTGTTTGAATGATGCGACTTAAGTGCTCTTTTTTGCTGATTTTATTGATGCATACCATGATAAAGGGTTCCTTGTATTTTAATTAAGAGGATAGTAGCTTGAGCGTTGTCTCGCTGCTATCCTTACATCGTCTCAATGAGTTAGTAAATGAGCATTGGAAAGCCTATTTGTGCAGGGCACATTTCTGATTGAGAATTAAGTTTGAGCACATTAGGGTCATCCACTTTTGCATGTGCATATCAACCATGGTATAAAAATATAGAGAAGTGGATGCATAGCACCTATTTTCTGTTATGATGACCTACGCTTGAGTGTGTGAGACGACCTAAGCTATAGGTTAGTTGATCGTCTTCTTGGGGAATTATTTGGTAAGGACACATGGTATCTCCTAGAATACGTTCAAAATGAAAGAATGGAGTTTGTCTCATGTGTACTTTATGTTGGAGCGATGCATGTTGGGGCCAATCCCCAAGGTGTAGGAGAGTTGCAGTGGAGCTGTGTAGTCAGCAGAGGGGTGCTTCCTTATGTTTTTTTACGAGGCACTATGTGTTGAGATATTGAGCTCCACTCGTGATATGCCAGGGTGACCGTTGTGCATTTATGTCACCAACTTGTTAGTTGCAGATGCGGTTGGTACATTGCCCATGAATAATAGCTAGATGACAGCTATCCTTATCTACTCTAGTTCGTGGCTCAGTTAGTATGCCACCTTAGTTAGTTGAGTTTGGTTTGAGACCCATATATAGGGTTCTTCTATTTCTATGTACTAGAGTTCTTTTGGCTTACACAACTAAGAAGAGAAAAACTGTTTTCAGCCTCCACCTTTGTGTGTATTCCCCCATTGTGCAAGCAAGAAAGCTACAAATGAGAGTCCTTCCTTCTCTCCCACAATCTTGACATGGTATCAGAGTCGTGTTCATGGTAAGGAGCTCAAGAAAGCAAACCAAGCTCGTGGTGTTCTGCTAAGAGGACCAGTGTTGCTTTCATTTTTTTGTTTTGGGAGCAAGTCTCTACAGGTAGCACAGTCGGAAAGTGCAAGAGTGCATTGTCTCAGATTGAGACGCCCTTCGCGGTGTAGCAAGAGGGTAGTATATGCTGTCGGGGGGGGGTTTGCCCTCGGTTGCTCTGTTTTTTTTATTTGAAGCAATTTCGGGGCCTGTTTTGGAGGTGGAAGTTTTCTGTATGCACTCAGGAAAAGGCCCTGTTTTATGTTGTGCAACCACTATTCTACAGGTCAGTGAAAAGTTACTGTAGAAATTGCATCGTATGAATGTGCGCAGAGACATTGGGAGTTACAGAATCATCCTTGTTGCATGTTGATGCAAAATGGTCACTAGGAAGTGACTGTGTGGTTAAATACCACTTTCGTCAGTTTTGCAGATTTACCCTTGTGAGGCTGGAGTTGTGTTCTTTGTAGTGACATAATTTTTTGCAGTGTTCTGTAATGGCGTCTGATTCTCTTTCACAGATTGTCACTGAAAAGCTTGACAAGAACAACTTCCAAGTATGGAAGTTTAGAATGATGAATTTCCTTATGGAAAAAGGATATTGGAAATTCTGTCAAGATTGTGGGAGAGAAGGAAGGAGTCTCGCTTGAAGCTTTCTTGCTTGCACAATGGGGGAAGACACACAAGGGTGGAGGCTGAAAACAGTTTTCCTCTTCTTAGTTGTGTAAGCCAAAAGAACTCAAGTACAAAGAAATAGAAGAACCCTATATATGGGTCTCAAACCAAACTCAACTAACTAAGGTGGCATACTAACTGAGCCACGAACTAGAGTAGATAAGGATAGCTATCATGTAGCTATTATTCATGGGCGGTGTACCAACCGCGTCTGCAACTGACAAGTCGGTGACATAAATATACAACGGTCACCCTGGCGTATCACGAGTGGAGCTCGATATCTCAACACTCCCCCTCGAGCTCAATCCCAATTCCTGCACACCAAGCAGGTCTCTGAACTTGCGCAGCTTCTCTGCGCCCAATGCCTTCGTAAATATGTCAGCTACCTGATCTTCTGTGCTGACATAAACTAGATCAATAAGACCTAGTAAAACCCTCTCTCGCACATAGTGATAATGCACCTCAATGTGCTTTGTTCTAGCATGATAGACTGGGTTATTTGCCAAGTGTATACTACTCATGTTGTCACAATAAATGACAACTGGCCCATCTGTAGACTGATGCATATCATAAAGTAGCTTATGCAACCAAGCTACCTCACATGCAGCCATTGCTGCACCCCTGTACTCAGCCTCTGTGCTCGACAAGGCAACTGTAGGCTGTTTCTTGCTGCTCCAAGTGACTGCAGCACTCCCAAAAGAGAACACATATCCACTGGTAGATCGTCTATCAGAAATACTACCAGCCCAATCAGCATCAGTGTATCCATGCAGCTGTATCTGAACCCCAGTCTCATAAAATAGTCCATACTGCAATGTGGACTTCACATACCTGAGTATGCGTCTAGCCGCATCCAAATGTGGTTTCCTTGGAGCCTGCATAAACTGACTTACCAATCCAACAGCATAGCTCAAATCTGGCCTGGTAATAGTCATATAAATCAAGCTTCCTACTATGCGTCTGTACATAGTAGGGTCTTCTAGAAGCTCACCTGCATCTGTGCTCAGCTTCACATTCTGCTCCAAAGGAACTGAAATAGGCTTACAGCCTGTCATCCCATATTTGGACAGCATGTCCAATCCATACTGCCTCTGCAAGAGTTGTATCCCACTTGGTGATCTAATCACCTCAATGCCCAAGAAATAACGCAACTCTCCCAAATCCTTCATCTCAAACTTCTGCTTCAATAGCATTTTCACATGAAGGATATCTTCATCACTGTCACCTGTCATAATCAAATCATCAACATAAATGACAAGTAGCATAATACCTTTCTCTGTTTTCCTCACATAAAGTGAGAAATCTGCCTTGGAAATCTGAAAGCCAATAGTGACAAGATACTGTCCTATCTTGTCAGACCATGCTCTAGGTGCTTGCTTTAAGCCATACAAAGCTTTCTTCAACCTGCAAACAAACTCAGGATGAACAGCATGCACATAACCTGGTGGCTGCTCCATATAGACCTCTTCTTGCAAATCACCATGCAAGAAGGCATTCTTTACATCCATCTGATGTAAAGACCATCCCTTTGATGCAGCCATAGCAATGACTACTCTTACGGTTGCCATCCTTGCAACCGGACTGAATGTTTCTTCATAGTCAATGCCATATGTTTGTGCATACCCCTTGACTACTAATCTTGCCTTGTATCTGTTCACAGAACCATCTGCATTGTGCTTCACCTTATAAACCCACTTACAGCCAATTGCATTCTTACCTTTAGGCAAAGGTACCAATTCCCATGTAGCATTTGCTTCCAAGGCATCCATTTCTTCATCCATGGCTTTCTCCCATTTTTCTTTTCCCATGGCTTGCTCAAAAGAAGTGGGTTCTGGTTCCTGTATCACCTTGACCATATATGCATAGTGAATGGCTGTAAATCCATCATATTTCAGCCTATCCACAGGATACCTAGCTCTGGTAGACCTGCGCAAAGTGGGTTCACTCCCAGGTGCCCTCAAAACATCCCTGGTCTTCCTTACTCCAGGTGTAACAATAGAAGGAATACCCAACTCATCATCAATGCTCTGTTCTGAGCCACTGGATTCACCATCCACATAAGAGTGACCTGCATTCACATCAAACATGGGCTGATCAACCTTCTCTTTTCCTTTTCGTGATACCTGCATACCACTATCTGCATTGCTTTGAGAAGATTCTCCTGATCTCAATCTGCCTGTCCATGGCGAAGAATGTGAACCACTGCTAGAGGACGCTCCAGGTCCACTAATATTTTGTGACTGCTGCTGTGAATTCTGTGCAGCATTACCATTTTGTGCATCTACATCATCAATCACATTTACTGGTTTATACCAGCTACTCATCTCATCAAAAACAACATCTCTGCTCACTGTAAACTTACGAGTAGAAGGGTTATAGCATCTATACCCTTTTTGCTGCAGAGAGTAACCAATAAAGATGCACTTCTCAGCTTTTGGATCCAACTTGGATCTCAGCTCATCTAGCACATGTACATAGGCAATGAAACCAAAAATTTTCAAATGAGAAATATCTGGTTTCCTACCAGTATACCTCTCCTCTGGAGTCATTCCATGTATTGCTGCAGTGGGAGTCCTGTTCATTATGTAGACTGCTGTAGCAACTGCTTCAGCCCAATAAAAATCTGGCAAGTCTTTTTCATTGAGCATGGCACGAGATACCTCTCCAATATGTCTGTTTTTTCTTTCTGCAATTCCATTTTGCTGTGGGGTATGACTGCATGAATATTGCTGCTTTATGCCATGCTCCTGCAGGAACCTTGCAAACTCATTTGAGAGGTACTCTCCCCCTCCATCTGACCTTAGGCATTTTACTTGCAGGCCTGTTTCTTTTTCAACCATAGCTTTAAGAGTTTTGAAATGCCCAAAAACTTCACTTTTCTTTTTCATAAAATACACCCAAACTTTTCTGCTATAGTCATCAATAAAACTGACAAAATAATGACAGCCTCCAAGAGATGCAGCTTTAGTAGTCCACACATCAGAGTGGATTAATTCCAATGGCTTCTTACTCTCTTGAACATGTCTAGGAAATGGTTTCCTTGCCTGTTTTCCAAATTGACAGGCTTCACATACCTTATGCATTTCTGCAACCTTGAACTTAGGCAATCCTGCAACAATGTTTTGGGCCTGCATTGATTTAAGTCGCTGTATATTAACATGACCAATGCGTTTATGCCAGATATCAATATCTGCAACTACACCGGTCCCATGTGCAAACATTGCTGCACTCAATTCAGACATGTCTGCATCCAATGTAAACATTCTGCCCTTCTTCTTTCCTTTTGCTATCAAGCGACCTTTATTTTTCATATCCTCAACAAAGCATCCATGAGGATTAAATCTGACCTGCAAGCCCTGTTCAACCATTTGACCAACTGAAACCAGATTCTTGGTAATATTCGGGACATGAAATACATCGGACAGGTATTTCTTTTTCCCACCCTGCATAGACAAGGGAATTTTTCCAATCTGCACAATAGGATGTGCAGTATCATCACCAGTCTCCACAAATCCTGGTTTTTCCATTTTCCTTGCATCCTCCATCCATTCTGCATGACCTGTCATGTGGTTTGATGCACCTGAGTCAACATACCATACATCATTGCTTTCTTCTGCACTTGTCATAGAATTGTTCATGTGCTGCACCATGAACAAATGCTCATTTCTGTCATCACCCTGTCTACTAGAAGATGCATAATTCCCTTGTTGCAGTTTTCCATTCATGATGTCATTCTGCTTTTTATAGCAGTCTTTAGCCATATGACCCATTTTACCACAATAGTAGCATTCAACATTACTGTTTGCATTTTGGCCTCTTTGCCATCCACCACGACCTCTTTGGCTCCCCCTGCCTCTAGAGTTACCACGTCCTCCTCCATAGGACTGGTTTTCTTGAGTTTGCTGCATATTCTGATTTCTGCCACGGCCTCCTCTACCTCTGCCTCTACCTCTTCCAGCATTTGAGTAGAAGACAGCTTCTTTTGAAGTTCCTCCTGAAGAAGATGCACCACCATTTCTTTGCTCCTCAGAAATTAGAAGAGCAATCAACTCCTCAAAATCAGGAAATCTTTCACGAACTGAAATGGATGTCCGAAACTGTGCATAATCCTTTCCTAGACCATTCAAGGTCACAGAAACTAAATCATCATCTTCCACTGGCGACCCAATGGAAGCAAGTGCATCTGCAATCTTCTTCACCTTCATGTGGTAGTCGTTGATGCTCATACTTTCTCTTTGCACATTATGCAACTCTTGCTTGAGCTGCATTTTCCTGGCTTGCGTATTTGTGCTATACATTTTTGACAAAGTATCCCATGCCTCCTTTGGCGTACTTGCATCCTGAATATGCACAATCATAGAGTCTGAAATACTGATAGACAGCCAATACATAACTTTCCTGGCTCTCTCATGCCATGTTTTAAATGCCTGCATTTGTTGTTGATTGGGAACATCAGGAAGAACTGGTTCTTCTTCATTTCCTGCAACAAATTCCCAATATCCTTTTCCCATAAGGAAATTCGTCATTCTAAACTTCCATGCCTGGAAGTTGTTCTTGTCAAGCTTTTCAGTGACAATCTGTGAAAGAGAATCAGACGCCATTACAGAATACTGCAAGAAATTCTGTCACTGCAAAAAACACAGCTTCACCCTCACAAGGGCAAATCTGCAAAACTGGCGAAAGTGGTATTTGACCACACAGTCACTTCCTAGTGACGATTTTTCATAAACAGGAACCAAGGATGATTCTGAAACTCCCAATGTCTCTGCGCACAAGCATACGATGCAATTTCTACAGTAACTTTTCACTGACCTGTAGAACAGTGGTCGCACAGCATAAAACTGAGCCTTTTCTTGAGTGCGTGCAGAAAACTTCCGTCTGCAAAACAGGCCCCGAAATGGCCTCAAATCAAAAAAACAAGGTCGCCAAGGGCTAAAGACCTCTCCCGCAGCATATACTGCCCTCTTGCTTCACCGCGAAGGGCGTCTCAACCTGAGACAATGCACTCCTGCAATTT
The DNA here is from genome assembly GCF_053477565.2 of Lygodium microphyllum. Classification (NCBI taxonomy): domain Eukaryota; kingdom Viridiplantae; phylum Streptophyta; class Polypodiopsida; order Schizaeales; family Lygodiaceae; genus Lygodium; species Lygodium microphyllum. The sequence continues at coordinate 47,599,801 of NC_141158.1, read as the reverse complement.
CCGGCTGTGCTACCTGCAGAGATCTGCTCCCAAAACAGGAAATGAAAGCAACACTGCTCCTCTTACCAGACCACCGCGAGCTTGGCTTGCTTTCTTGAGCTCCTTACCACGAACAAGGCTCTGATACCATGTCAAGATTGTGGGAGAGAAGGAAGGAGTCTCGCTTGAAGCTTTCTTGCTTGCACAATGGGGGAAGACACACAAGGGTGGAGGCTGAAAACAGTTTTCCTCTTCTTAGTTGTGTAAGCCAAAAGAACTCAAGTACAAAGAAATAGAAGAACCCTATATATGGGTCTCAAACCAAACTCAACTAACTAAGGTGGCATACTAACTGAGCCACGAACTAGAGTAGATAAGGATAGCTATCATGTAGCTATTATTCATGGGCGGTGTACCAACCGCGTCTGCAACTGACAAGTCGGTGACATAAATATACAACGGTCACCCTGGCGTATCACGAGTGGAGCTCGATATCTCAACAAATTCATTGCAAGAAATGAAGAAGAACTAGTTCTTCCTGATATTCCCAATCAACAGCAAATGCAGGCATTTAAAGCATGGCATGCGAGAGCCATGAAAGTTATGTACTAGCTGTCTATCAGCATTTCAAACTCTATCATTGTGCATATTCAAGATGCAAGTACGCCAAAGGAGGCATGGGATACTTTGTCAAAAATGTATAGCACAAATACGCAAGCTAGGAAAATGCAGCTCAAGCAAGAGTTGCATAATGTACAAAGAGAAAGTATGAGCATCAATGACTATCACATGAAGGTGAAGAAGATTGCAGATGCACTTGCTTCCATTGGGTCACCAATGGAAGATGATGATTTAGTTTATGTGACCTTGAATGGTCTAGGAAAGGATTATGCACAGTTTCGAACATCCATTTCCGTCCGTGAAAGATTTCCTAATTTTGAGGAGTTGATTACTCTTCTAATTTCTGAGGAGTTGAGAAATGGTGGTGCATCTTCTTCAGGAGGAACTTCAAAAGAAACTGTCTTCTACTCAAATGCTGGAAGAGGTAGAGGCAGAGGTAGAGGAGGCCGTGGTAGAAATAAAAATATGCAGCAAACTCAAGAAAACCAGTCCTATGGAGGAGGACGTGGTAACTCTAGAGGCAGGGGGAGCCAAAGAGATCGTGGTGGATGGAAAAGAGGCCAAAATGCAAACAGCAATGTTGAATGCTACTACTGTGGTAAAATGGGTCATATGACTAAAGACTGCTATAAAAAGCAAAATGACATCATGAATGGAGATTTGCAACAAGGGAATTATGCATCTTCTAGTAGACACGGTGATGACAGAAATGAGCATTTGTTTATGGTGCAGCACATGACAAATTCCGTGACAAGTGCAGAAGAAAGAAACGATGTGTGGTATGTTGATTTAGGTGCATCAAACCACATGATAGGTCATGCAAATGGATGCAGGATGCAAGGAAAATGGAAAAACTAGGATTTGTGGAGACTGGTGATGATACTGCACATTCTATTGTGCAGATTGGAAAAATTCTTTGTCTATGCAGGATGGGAAAAAGAAATACATGTCGGATGTATTTCATGTCTCGAATATCACCAAGAACCTGGTTTCTGTTGGTCAAATGGTTGAGCAGGGCTTGCAGGTCAAATTTAATTCTCATGGATGCTTTGTTGAGGATATGAAAAATAAAGGTCGCTTGATAGCAAAAGGAAAGAAGAAGGGCAGAATGTTTACGTTGGATGCAGATATGCCTGAATTGAGTGCAACAATATTTGCACATGGGACCGATGTATTTGCAGATATTGATATCTGGCATAAATGCATTGGTCATGTTAATGTATAGCGACTTAAATCAATGCAAGCCCAAAATATTGTTGCAAGATTGCCTAAATTTAAGGTTGCAGAAATGCATAAGGTATGTGAAGCCTGTCAATTTGGAAAACACGCAAGGAAACCATTTCCTAGACATGTTCAAGAGAGTAAGAAGCCATTGGAATTAATCCACTCTAATGTGTGGACTACTAAAGCTGCATCTCTTGGAGGCTGTCATTATTTTGTCACTTTTATTGATGACTATAGCAGAAAAGTTTGGGTGTATTTTATGAAAAAGAAAAGTGAAGTTTTTGGGCATTTCAAAACTCTTAAAGCTACGGTTGAAAAAGAAACACGCCTGCAAATAAAATGCCTAAGGTCACATGGAGGGGGAGAGTACCTCTCAAATGAGTTTGCAAGGTTCCTACAAGAGCATGGCATAAAGCAGCAATATTCATGCAGTCATTGTTGAGATATCGAGCTCCACTTGTGATATGCCAGGGTGACCGTTGTGCATTTATGTCACCGACGTGTTAGTTGCAGATGCGGTTGGTACACCGCCCATGAATAATAGCTATATGACAGCTATCCTTATCTACTCTAGTTTGTGGCTCAGTTAGTATGCCACCTTAGTTAGTTGAGTTTGGTTTGAGACCCATATTTAGGGTTCTTCTATTTCTTTGTATGAGAGTTCTTTTTGGCTTACACAACTAAGAAGAGGAAAACTGTTTTTCAGCCTCCACCTCTGTGTGTATTCCCCCATTGTGCAACCAAGAAAGCTACAAGTGAGACTCCTTCCTTCTCTCCCACAATCTTGACATGGTATCAGAGCCTTGTTCGTGGTAAGGAGCTCAAGAAAGTAAGCCAAGCTCGCGGTGTTCTGGTAAGAGGAGCAGTGTTGCTTTCATTTTCTGTTTTGGGAGCAGATCTCTGCAAGTAGCACAACCGAAAATTGCAAGAGTGCACTGTCTCAGGTTGAGACGCCCTTCGCGGTGAAGCAAGAGGGCAGTATATGCTGCGGGAGAGGGCTTTAGCCCATGGCGACCTTGTTTTTTTTATTTGAGGCCATTTCGGGGCCTGTTTTGGAAGCGGAAGTTTTCTGCACGCACTCAGGAAAATGCTCAGTTTTATGCTGTGCAGCCACTGTTCTACAGGTCGGTGAAAAGTTACTGTAGAAATTGCAACGTATGCTTGTGTGCAGAGACATTGGGAGCTTCAGAATCATCCTTGGTTCCTGTTTATGCAAAATCGTCACTAGGAAGTGACTGTGTGGTCAAATACCACTTTCGCCAGTTTTGCAAATTTGCCCTTGTGAGGGTGAAGCTGTGTTTTTTTGCAGTGACAGAATTTTTTGCAGTATTCTGTAATGGCGTCTGATTCTCTTTCACAGATTGTCACTGAAAAGCTTGACAAGAACAACTTCCAAGCATGGAAGTTTAGAATGACGAATTTCCTTATGGGAAAAGGATATTGGGAATTTGTTGCAGGAAATGAAGAAGAACCAGTTCTTCCTGATGTTCCCAATCAACAGCAAATGCATGCATTTAAAGCATGGCATGAGAGAGCCAGGAAAGTTATGTACTGGCTCTCTATCAGCATTTCAGACTCTATGATTGTGCATATTCAAGATGCAAGTACGGCAAAGGAGGCATGGGATACTTTGTCAAAAATGTATAGCACAAATACGCAAGCCAGGAAAATGCAGCTCAAGCAAGAGTTGCACAATGTGCAAAGAGAAAGTATGAGCATCAATGACTACCACATGAAGGTGAAGAAGATTGCAGATGCACTTGCTTCCATTGGGTCGCCAGTGGAAGATGATGATTTAGTCTCAGTGACCTTGAATGGTCTAGGAAAGGATTATGCACAGTTCCGAACATCCATTTCCGTCCGTGAAAGATTTCCTGATTTTGAGGAGTTGATTGCTCTCCTAATTTCTGAGGAGCAGAGAAATGGTGGTGCATCTTCTTCAGGAGGAACTTCAAAAGAAGCTGTCTTCTACTCAAATGCTGGAAGAGGTAGAGACAGAGGTAGACGAGGCCGATTTGGAGGCCGTGGTAGAAATCAGAATATGCAGCAAAATCAAGAAAACCAGTACTATGGAGGAGGACGTGGTAACTCTAGAGGCAGGGGGAGCCAAAGAGGTCGTGGTGGATGGCAAAGAGGCCAAAATGCAAACAGTAATGTTGAATGCTACTACTGTGGTAAAATGGGTCATATGGCTAGAGATTGCTATAAAAAGTAGAATGACATCATGAATGGAAAACTGCAACAAGGAAATTATGCATCTTCTAGTAGACAGGGTGATGACAGAAATGAGCATTTTTTTATGGTGCAGCACATGAACAATTCTGTGACAAGTGCAGAAGAAAGCAACGATGTGTGGTATGTTGACTCAGGTGCATCAAACCACATGACAGGTCATGCAGAATGGATGGAGGATGCAAGGAAAATGGAAAAACCAGGATTTGTGGAGACTGGTGATGATACTGCACATCCTATTGTGCAGATTGGAAAAATTCCTTTGTCTATGCAAGATGGGAAAAAGAAATACCTGTCCGATGTATTTCATGTCCCGAATATCACCAAGAATCTGGTTTCTGTTGGTCAAATGGTTGAGCAGGGCTTGCAGGTCAGATTTTATCCTCATGTATGCTTTGTTGAGGATATGAAAAATAAAGGTCCCTTGATAGCAAAAGGAAAGAAGAAGGGCAGAATGTTTACGTTGGATGCAGACATGTCTGAATTGAGTGCAGCAATGTTTGCACATGGGACCGGTGTAGTTGTGGATATTGATATCTGGCATAAACGCATTGGTCATGTTAATGTACAGCGACTTAAATCAATGCAAGCCCAAAATATTGTTGCAGGATTGCCTAAATTCAAGGTTGCAGAAATGCATAAGGTATGTGAAGCCTGTCAGTTTGGAAAACAGGCAAGGAAACCATTTTCTAGACATGTTCAAGAGAGTAAGAAGCCATTGGAATTAATCCACTCTAATGTGTGGACTACTAAAGCTGCGTCTCTTGGAGGCTGTCATTATTTTGTCACTTTTATTGATTACTATAGCAGAAAAGTTTGGGTGTATTTTATGAAAAAGAAAAGTGAAGTTTTTGGGCATTTCAAAACTCTTAAAGCTATGGCTGAAAAAGAAACAGGTCTGCAGATAAAATGCCTAAGGTCAGATGGAGGGGGAGAGTACCTCTCAAATGAGTTTGCAAGGTTCTTGCAGGAGCATGGCATAAAGCAATAATATTCATGTAGTCATACCCCACAGCAAAATGGAATTGCAGAAAGGAAAAACAGGCATATTGGAGAGGTATCTCGTGCCATGCTCAATGAAAAAGACTTGCCAGATTTTTACTGGGCTGAAGCAGTTGCTACAGCAGTCTACATAATGAACAGGACTCCCACTGCAGCAATACATGGGGTGACTCCAAAGGAGAGGTATACTGGTAGGAAACCAGATATTTCTCATTTGAAAATTTTTGGTTGCATTGCTTATGTACATGTGCCAGATGAGTTGAGATCCAAGTTGGATCCAAAAGCTGAGAAGTGCATCTTTATTGGTTACTCTCTGCAGAGCAGAAAGGGTATAGATGCTATAACCCTTCTACTCATAAGTTTACAGTGAGCAGAGATGTTGTTTTTGATGAGATGAGTAGCTGGTATAAACCAATAAATGTGATTGATGATGTAGATGCACAAAATGGTAATGCTGCACAGAATTCACAGCAGCAGTCACAAAATATTAGTGGACCTCGAGTGTCCTCTAGCAGTGGTTCATATTCTTCGCCATGGACAGGCAGATTGAGATCAGGAGAATCTTGTCAAAGCAATGCAGATAGTGGTATGCAGGTATCACAAAAAGGAAAAGAGAAGGTTGATCAGCCAATGTTTGATGTGAATGCAGGTCACTCTTATGTGGATGGTGAATCCAGTGGCTCAGAACAGAGCATTCATGATGAGTTGGGTATCCCCTCTATTGTTACACCTGGAGTAAGGAATACCAGGGATGTTTTGAGAGCACCTAGAAGTGAGCCTACTTTGCGTAAGTCTACCAGAGCTAGGTATCCTGTGGATAGGCTGAAATATGATGGATTTACAGCCATTCACTATGCATATATGGTCAAAGGGATACAAGAACCAGAGCCCACTTCTTTTGAGCAAGCCATGGGAAAAGAAAAATGGGAGAAAGCCATGGATGAAGAAATGGATGCGTTGGAAGCAAATGCTACATGGGAATTGGTACCTTTGCCTAAAGGTAAGAATGCAATTGGCTGTAAGTGGGTCTATAAGGTGAATCACAATGCAGATGGTTCTGTGAACAGATACAAGGCAAGATTAGTAGTCAAGGGGTATGCACAAACATATGGCATTGACTATGAAGAAACATTCAGTCCGGTTGCAAGGATGGCAACCGTAAGAGCATTCATTGCTATGGCTGCATCAAAGGAATGGTCTTTACATCAGATGGATGTAAAGAATGCCTTCTTGCATGGTGATTTGCAAGAAGAGGTATATATGGAGCAGCCACCAGGTTATGTGCATGCTGTTCATCCTGAGTTTGTTTGCAGGTTGAAGAAAGCCTTGTATGGCTTGAAGCAAGCACCTAGAGCATGGTCTGACAAGATAGGACAGTATCTTGTCACTATTGGCTTTCACATTTCCAAGGCAGATTTCTCACTTTATGTGAGAAAAACAGAGAAAGGTATTATGCTACTTGTCATTTATGTTGATGATTTGATTATGACAGGTGACATGTGAAAATGCTATTGAAGCAGAAGTTTGAGATGAAGGATTTGGGAGAGCTGCGTTATTTCTTGGGCATTGAGGTGATTAGATCACCAAGTGGGATACAGCTCTTGCAGAGGCAGTATGGATTGGACATGCTATCCAAATATGGGATGACAGGCTGTAAGCCTATTTCAGTTCCTTTGGAGCAGAATGTGAAGCTGAGCACAGATGCAGGTGCGCTTCTGGAAGACCCTACTATGTACAGACGCATAGTAGGAAGCTTGATTTATATGACTATTACCAGGCCAAATTTGAGCTATGTTGTTGGATTGGTAAGTCAATTTATGCAGGCTCCAAGGAAACCGCATTTGGATGCGGCTAGACGCATACTCAGGTATGTGAAGTCCACATTGTAGTATGGACTATTTTATGAGACTGGGGTTCAGATACAATTGCATGGATACACTGATGCTGATTGGGCTGGTAGCATTTCTGATAGACGATCTACCAGTGGATATGTGTTCTCTTTTGGGAGTGCTGCAGTCACTTGGAGCAGCAAGAAACAGCCTACAGTTGCCTTGTCGAGCACAGAGGCTGAGTATAGGGGTGCAGCAATGGCTGCATGTGAGGTAGCTTGGTTGCATAAGCTACTTTATGATATGCATCAGTCTACAGATGGGTCACTTGTCATTTATTGTGACAACATGAGTAGTATACACTTGGCAAATAACCCAGTCTATCATGCTAGAACAAAGCACATTGAGGTGCATTATCACTATGTGCGGGAGAGGGTTTTACTAGGTCTTATTGATCTAGTTTATGTCAGCACAGACGATCAGGTAGCTGACATATTCACGAAGGCATTGCGCGTAGAGAAGCTGCACAAGTTCAGAGACCTGCTTGGTGTGCAAGAATTGGGATTGAGCTCAAGGGGGAGTGTTGAGATGTCGAGCTCCACTCGTGATATGCCAGGGTGATTGTTGTGCATTTATGTCACCGACGTGTTAGTTGCAGATGCGGTTGGTACACCGCCCATGAATAATAGCTACATGACAGCTATCCTTATCTACTCTAGTTCGTGGCTCAGTTAGTATGCCACCATAGTTAGTTGAGTTTGGTTTGAGACCCATATTTAGGGTTCTTCTATTTCTTTGTATGAGAGTTCTTTTTGGCTTACACAACTAAGAAGAGGAAAACTGTTTTTCAGCCTCCACCTCTGTGTGTATTCCCCCATTGTGCAAGCAAGAAACCTACAAGTGAGACTCCTTCCTTCTCTCCCACAATCTTGATAGTCATACCCCACAACAAAATGGAATTACAGAAAGAAAAAACATGCATATTGGAGAGGTATCTCGTGCCATGCTCAATGAAAAAGACTTGCCAGATCTTTACTAGGCTGAAGCAGTTGCTACAGCAATCTACATAATGAACAGGACTCCCACTGCAGCAATACATGGGATGACTCCAGAGGAGAGGTATACTGGTAGGAAACCAGATATTTCTCATTTGAAGATTTTTGGTTGCATTGCCTATGTTCATGTGCCAGATGAGTTGAGATCCAAAAGCTGAGAAGTGCATCTTTATTGGTTACTCTCTGCAGCGGAAAGGGTATAGATACTATAACCCTTCTACTCGTAAGTTTACAGTGAGCAGAGATGTTTTTTATGAGATGAGTAGCTGGTATAAACCAGTAAATGTGATTGATGATGGAGATGCACAAAATGGTAATGCTGAATAGAATTCACAACAGCAGTCACAAAATATTAGTGGACCTGGAGTGTCCTCTAGTAGTGGTTCACATTCTTCACCATGGACAGGCAGATTGAGATCAGGAGAATCTTGTCAAAACAATGTAGATAGCGGTACGCAGGTTTCACGAAAAGGAAAAGAGAAGGTAGATCAGCCCATGTTTGATGTGAATGTAGGTCACTCTTATGTGGATGGTGAATCTAGTGGCTCAGAACAGAGCATTGATTGATGAGTTGGGTATTCCTTCTATCGTTACACCTAGAGTAAGGAAGACCAGGGATGTTTTGAGAGCACTTGGGAGTGAACCTACTTTGCGCAGGTCTACCAGAGCTATGTATCCTGTGGACAGGCTGAAATATGATGGATTTACAGCCATTCACTATGCCTATATGGTCAAAGTGATACAGGAACCAGAACCCACTTCTTTTGAGCAAGCCATGGGAAAAGAAAAATGGGAGAAAGCCATGGATGAAGAAATGGATGCGTTGGAAGCAAATGCTACATGGGAATTGGTACCTTTGTCTAAAGGTAAGAATGCAATTGGTTGTAAGTGGGTTTATAAGGTGAAGCACAATGCAGATGGTTCTTTGAACAAATACAAGGCAAGATTAGTAGTCAAGGGGTATGCACAAACATATGGCATTGATTATGAAGAAACATTCAGTCTGGTTGCAAGGATGGCAGCTGTAAGAGCAGTCATTGCTATGGCTGCATCAAAGGAATGGTCTTTACATCAGATGGATGTAAAGAATGCCTTCTTGCATGGTGATTTGCATGAGGTATATATGGAGTAGCCACCAGGTTATGTGCATGCTGTTCATCCTGAGTTTTTTTGCAAGTTGAAGAAAGCCTTGTATGGCTTGAAGCAAGTACCTAGAGCATGGTCTGACAAGATAGGACAGTATCTTGTCACTATTGGCTTTCAAATTTCCAAGGCAGATTTCTCACTTTATTTGAGAAAAACAGAGAAAGGTATTATGCTACTTGTCATTTATGTTGATGATTTGATTATGACAGGTGATAATGATGAAGATATCCTTCATGTGAAAATGCTATTGAAGCAAAAGTTTGAGATGAAGGATTTGGGAGAGCTGCGTTATTTCTTGGGCATTGAGGTGATTAGATCACCAAGTGGGATATGGCTCTTGCAGAGGCAGCATGGATTGGACATGCTATCCAAATATGGGATGACAGGCTGTAAGCCTATTTCAGTTCCTTTGGAGCAGAATGTGAAGCTGAGCGCAGATGCATGTGAGCTTTTGGAAGACCCTACTATGTACAGACACATAGTAGGAAGTTTGATTTATATGACTATTACCAGGTCAGATTTGAGCTATGTTGTTGGATTGGTAAGTCAGTTTATGTAGGCTCCAAGGAAAGCGCATTTCGATGTGGCTAGACGCATACTTAGGTATGTGAAGTCCACATTGCAGTATGGACTACTTTATGAGACTGGGGTTCAAAAACAGTTGCATGGATACACTGATGCTGATTGGGTTGGTAGTATTTCTGATAGACGATCTACCAGTGGATATGTGTTCTCTTTTGGGAGTGTTGCAGTCACTTGGAGTAGCAAGAAACAGCCTACAGTTTCCTTGTCGAGCACAGAGGCTGAGTACAAGGGCGCATCAATGGCTGCATGTGAGGTAGCTTGGTTGCATAAGCTACTTTATGATATGCAACAGCCTACAAATGGGCCAGTTTTGTCATTTATTGTGACAACATGAGTAGTATAGACTTGGCAAATAACCCAGTCTATCATGCTAGAACAAAGCACATTGAGGTGCATTATCACTATGTGCGGGAGAGGGTTTTACTAGGTCTTATTGATCTAGTTTATGTCAGCACAGAGGATCAGGTAGCTGACATATTTACAAAGGCATTGGGCGTAGAGAAGCTGCGCAAGTTCAGAGACCTTCTTGGTGTACAGGAATTGGGATTGAGCTCGAAGGGGAGTGTTGAGATATCGAGCTCCACTCGTGATATGCCAGGGTGACCGTTGTGCATTTATGTCACCGACTTGTCAGTTGCAGATGCGGTTGGTACACGGCCCATGAATAATAGCTAGATGACAGCTATCCTTATCTACTCTAGTTCGTGGCTCACTTAGTATGCCACCTTAGTTAGTTGAGTTTGGTTTGAGACCCATATATATGGTTCTTCTATTTCTATGTACTAGAGTTCTTTTGGCTTACACAACTAAGAAGAGGAAAACTATTTTTAGCCTCCACCTTTGTGTGTGTTCTCCCATTGTACAAGCAAGAAAGCTACAAGTGAGAATCCTTCCTTCTCTCCCACAATCTTGACACTATGCTTATATGTTATGGGGTCTCCCACTGAGGATAAGAGATGGTGAACGTTGGACTATGAATCAATACAAAAACAGAATGGATTAGTGTAGGGTAAGGCTGAGATGCTCTCGGCCCGCGAGGCCGTGTGTTGGGGTTGTCTATTGTGTGCATGAGGTTCGGCTAGTGCCATAGCCAGTGCCAGCCCATTTTAGGTCCCATCAGTGTGGGTAATCTAGTGTGGTCTAAATGGCATCCCTGCTTGTGATTCACCATGTAGTGTTACAATCCACATTGATTACTCTCATCTTTTGGATGGTGACTATATTCGCAAGGCTAGTCTTCATCTCTTTATGGCCTTGAAATTCCCTCTAGTGGGGTGGATGCAAAGCTTTGTTACTCTTTTTTGGAGACTTACAAGAAGCTTTTGGGCTTGGTTTATGGCCATCGGTTCTATTTATCCCCTAGTACTGTCAATGAGGCCTTGTTCTTGCCTTTTGCAACTTCCCCTCTGCCTAGTGGTAATCATTTATTATCCACTACAAAGATCCTTGCCTTGTTGTAGAAGGATATCTCTACTTCTTTGGTAACACATAAGGTTATCACCAATTCAAGAGTATTAGTGATACATATTTCCTCTCCCTTATGGAAGCAATTATGCCAATTTCTCTAGGATCGATTCGGACAAGTGTACATCCAAATGTTTGTCCCAAAAAATGTTCACTAGATTTGTTAGAATCCTATAGGGGCATACTTTTAATTGGACAATCTTTTTGTTGACTAAAATGGATTCGTGTCATGAAAAGTCAACTCAATATTGTTTCCTACATGGTTTTTCTACAAAAGATCATTCAATTAGCACCTCTCCTAAGTGGCATTCCCGTGCTTAATCCTATTCCACTTCTACAACAATCTCCTCCTTCTATTCCTCCTCATCCTGTGGAAGCCATATCAAATTTAGCATATGTATCCCCTATCAGAATCATTTGAAAGAAGCGCCGCATAGAGGGTCATTCTGATCCTCTCCCTATTCCAATCCCCATGGTATAAATTTTGATACTTGAGGTGTCTTGTAGCTCCCTTCCCTTGTTTTTGTCTTGTACCAACCTCTTTGTAGCACAATGGGATGGACAATCAGATCCACAAATTCCTTCTTCCTTGTAAACAGTGCTTTCTAGATCTATGCTTTTGTAACTAGTCTCTGGTGTTCAGTCTGCTTTCGAGACCTCCATGACTTATTGTCTTCAAAAAATCTATAGAGGAGCATACACCTCATTGCAAGTCAAAGTGGACTCTTTAGCTAGTCAACTTAGCAAGGCTTTGGAGAATTTGGCTTCTACAAAGGTTTCTTTAAGTGATATCCATACACAAATCATTGTAGCTGCAGCTTTGATGGATTCACAAAAAGTCATAATTAGGGAGTTAAAAGCTAAAGTTGCCACTTTAGAAGAAGAGAATGTGTCCTTAACCAAGGAAAAAAATGCAATTCTTGAGAAAATGATAGAATCAACTCATAATCTTGGTATATGTGAGGGCTAGTTGTAGCATTCCCAAGAAATTGTAGAGCCGCAAAATAAGTTTATTAAAGAATTTAAGTTGCTACTCTTTATGTTCCTCCTCCAAACCCCCCCTCCATGGGTGATTTTTTCTTCTCTATTGTCTCCTAAGGAAGAGCTAGATCAATTGTTGTAGCAGAAAAAAAAACTATGTGATGGGTTTTTTGCCAAGGTAGAGTGCCTTTAACAATGTATGAATTATGTTCAAGAATATTTTCTCCACTATGCTGAATTGGTTCATCTCCATCATCCTTCTAGATTAAATATCATCGGCAACGCTTTGCATTGTACATTTCCTTGAGTAATGTGGACTTAAAATCCCAGAAGATAGGTGGCAAAACATGTGATCTGCAGATTTACTCAAAGTAGTATTTGATAGATTTGTTGATGAGTTAATCTCTCATAAGGCCCAATTATTATCTTTTGTGTATCTTCGAGGAGATATGCACATTCTTGGTGAGAAGGACATGAATCTTTATGTAGGAGATGTGATTTTGCAGGTAGTCATGTATGTACATTTTGCCGAAATGACTTTGATTGATGGCCTGAAGAATTATCATCAATAGACATTGTGGTGTAGAGACTATGCTTGGCATCCTCCTTTGGAGGGTAATCTTCTGGATCCTCGCCATCAATGGAGTGTCTTTTATAAGTCAAATATTTAGCCATTGTGATCCCAAGTATTGTACTATATTGCTAATAATCCCTTGTTCACTGAGGATTTCTTTTTAGCTTTTGATTTTTGATGTTTTATATATCCATATGATCCTCCTCATATCCTATCTTATTCTCTAATTTCTTATAAATTACCATTGTATGTTTCTATCCTCACTTCTAATTTAGATAGTATCCCTCTCTTATCTTTCACCCTTGCAATTTTTCCTCAAATTCTAGTTTTTACGACTTGCCCATTTATTGCTAATCATATATCTTTGCTTACTCCTATTGAACCTAATCTTGGAAAAGTTACTGTATATATATCCTCTACATCACCTGTGTTCAAGCCCTATTTATAAATATCCTTATCTATGATTTTTTTTGAATAAAACATAACCATTGTCTATTCAATTTGTAAATAATTCCTTTATATTATACCCTTCTATATGTAAAAAATGTATAAAAATGGTATTTAAAAAATACCTTATTTTGAACCCACATGATGCACACATATATTTATAAGTAACTTACCTAAGAACCTACTCTTGTTGTCCTATCTATTCCCTCTATTTTTCCAACAAAATCCCTTTAGATATTTTTACTTTCTTTCCCTTCTTTCCCATCATCATTATCCCTTCAAATATCTTCATTTTATGATTTATCTTATTTGCCTTTTCATTGTTCCCCTCTTATTTTTTTACCGTCTCCATCAGACTATATTAATCTTCCTCCACTATCCATGATGGATGCTCCTAGATATGAGAGTGATATCCTCCCTCGATAGCAGTGGACATTGAATGATTCTTTGACAAGACTAGTGTTTAATTAGCCTATCATTCCTAATTCTTGAGACACTTCTACACAATGTTCTACTTCTTATCTTCAATTTGTGAGAGCACATGCTCATTCTGAGGATACCTCAGTATGCTTGGCATCTCATTTTTGTTGGTATCTTGCTTTTATGCATCAACAATCTCATCTAAATACTCGAAAGAATATTACAAACTTGAAAATTAATCCTAATGAGGATGTGAGTGTTGCTCAAACGGATATCATGTATTGTTTTGCACAAGCTTTTCCCACTATGTTTATTATCATATTGGAAAGGATGTGTTGTTTACAATTTCTCCAGAATGTGCCTCTATATTTTGTGGATGAAAATAAGAGTCTAGGACATCTCAAGCTAAATATGAAGTTCAATAAAAAATATATTCATCCTACATAGCTCACAAATACTCTCTTGATTGTACATATCTTTTTAATGAAAATCTTGTTGAGAATCTGCCAATCACACCCTATGTATGCCCCTTTGTATGGAACAACTACGCTAGGAAGATGCAGTTCATTCTAGGAAGAGAGACAGATCCCATAGGCATAGTGATGTAGTGTGCTACCAAGCAATCCTATATAATGATGTACTTGACTATCACTTTCATATGATGATAATGCAATAGTACTTGTCTCTTTCTGTCAAGTCCCTGTGTCATTGTCAGTCCTACACAAGATTGTGTTTATGAGTTCAAGTCTCAATCTTGAAACCTAATTCACTTGTGTAATATTTGTCTTCTTTGTCAATGTCAACATGAGTAGTATCTTCATCTTCCATCCTCCATAGCTTCCGCCTCTGCCATGCTCTAAATCCCTCATCTTTAGCAAATCTTTCTCTTTGCTCTCCATTTTTGGAAGCATATGCCATTTAGACTACATTGTCTTGTGTCTGTGTGAGTTATATGTATGTTCTATGGTGTATATGTAGTGTTTTATCATTCTTGCTTCTAGAAACAATTCACTTTTCTAACTTGCAAGAGCTTACTGTTCTGCAAGTTCTAACTACTCAAACCAACTTTTAAACTCAATAACTTTGTAGCCATAAGTCCCTTATTGGGTTGTAGAACCCACTCCTAGAAAGTCTTGCAAGTAATTGAATTGGTGTCTTCAATGTAAAAATATTTCCTGAGTGTCTTATTGAAAGCTACTGAGAGTCACTAACTTGCACAATTTAGTAACTTGACATTTTCTAAGAGTATTAATGACATTTTCCAGGCATACTATAGTGTTAATGAAAAGCTCATCAAGAAAACTTGACATTTGCTAAGAGTTGCAAACCTTAGCCTCCTTAGAGAAAAGTGACATCAATAAGTTGCTACCTCTCTGTACTTGCCATTGATATATACACAAACTAAATTGGTCCAGAGTAACAACATTTTTGACAATGCAAACTTATCACGCTTGGAGTGGGGCTCCAAGACCGAGGGTGTGTTGAATGAGGAGAGAGCATACACATTGACATCCTCAAATCTAAATGAGACATATCACATATCACATAAGGATATTGAAGTCCATGGAGAGTTTTGATAGAAAAATTTGAACATTGATAGGCATACCTAAACATAGGGTATCCTTGTTTGTCTATATTATCTACATTGTAAGTCCCATGCATTATTATTAAACAACATAGCTTTGATTTGAGCAGATGGAAATGCACCTTTTCAAAGCTAGGTGAGACAAGAAACCTTTTGTGTCATGCTGCAAGACAACGGAAGGAGATTTCTCTTGATTTGGGAGAACTATTATAACATTAGAGTGGAATAGGATTTGTTCTTCCAATATATGTAAGAGATAAAGAGAAAACATAGAGAGTAAATATTTCTCACCATTTTCCATGATTTCAAGTTGGATGAAGATATAGAGTCATAGAAGTCATCAAAGTTGGCAGCATGGAGGCTTTTGTATAATTAGTTCACAATATCATTTTCTTATAGTATGTTTGCGATGCTGTCTTGGCAATCCATTCTAGAAATGTAATGGTGACTTTTCCTATCAGGTTCATGTACGGGAAGATAAAGAGGGGGGCTATACAACCTTTGCGAGAATGCGAGGATTGGGTGGACCTGCATGTATAAGGATTATCAATAGAGCAAGAGTAGGATAAGGAGATATATTGGAGATGCCCTATCTTTCTAGAATACCTAAAAGGTGAATATCCCTCCACCAATGAGAAAGGATTGTATCAGAATAGTTAAGGAAAAAACACATGCAAGAGACACAAGGTTCCAAAGGCATGGTAAATAAAATGAGTTGTATTCTTAGGAGTATATTGCACTTTTTTGTCTCATAATAAAGAGACTATGATCGGTTTACAAGAAACTGATACTAGTGGTGTGATTTTTGAAAAAAGATAACAAAAGAGCAAGTGAACACATAGTATTGTCAAAAAAAGGCCAAGCAAAGATTGGCCCTCATCACCAATTAATTTGGTTTCTTCACTCCCAAAAGCTATGATGTTTTAAAGTACTATAGTCAAGATATCTCTTGTATTCCTATGGTGAAAATATATCACTGAATATGAATCGTAACTACTAGACCATGTAGGTCCCTTCATTGCTACTACTTGAGAGCTAATTTTAGAGCCAAATTTAAAGTGTAAAAGTGGCATGAAATCCATAAAAGAGGTGTTTTTTGGCAAAAAAATGTATTGATCACGAATCAAGGAGCTAGAGTTTCTTTAGGCGCATTTTGAAGTCGGTAATCCAATGCAAGTGCCTATTCGTTGATTGGAGTCCATTTGATCCCTCATTTAATAGCCATAATGTTTGGTGTTATGAAGCAACTATTAGATCCAAAAGCTGAAAAGTAACGGAGGCGAGTGTAATAGATTTTGATGCCAGAAAGATGGCCCTCTAGTTGGATCACAAATATGAGGTTGTTTGCCCCTTTGTTGGGATCAAAACCACTTCCAAATAGTGTGAATGTGAAGGAGTGAATTGGTTTTTTTGCAAATTAAAGCTTAAGCTTGATTAAAAGATAAAACATCACAAATGGAGGGTGCCATTTTTTTTGTAAACTCTCAATTTGATTGAAAATTTAGTTTTTGTGACTTCCAAATATTGATTTTTATGATGAATCTCTTATTCTTAATATGAAAAATGATTGAAAATGGTTGAATATTCTTGAATATGTTTGAGATTATAGAATAATCAGTAATTTTCAGCAATTCACATAATGAAAATCAAAACCGTAAAACCTGCAATATGGAATTTAGTAGGAAAATGATCATTTCATGGATTTTTATACTTCAAATGATGTTTTTATAGAGCTATATGGAATATAATATTGAACCAGAATCCGATAAGCTTTATCAATCTAAAAATAAGAAAAAGACCATTAATATTAAAATAAATGATAAAAAGCATAAAAATATATTTTAAATAGAAAATTTTAATTTTTATGTGTAAAAATTTATAATAAATTAGATACATGTGTGTGGATACATGATGAAGATAGGGCATGGCGGTTTACCTCAACTTACCTTCATCTTTATGTAAAAGTGTGTGTTTACCGCTTTTCTACATGGAAAAAATGACATAAAATAGCCTCTTAGACCCATGCACAAGTGCAAAACCTAAACAGTAGGGAGAATGGGGTTGTGAAAAGTGAAGTATCAATTAAATTCTGATTTTCATGCATATTATGACAAATAAGACTCACATTATTTAAGTTTAAGGGACAATAGCATGGATTAGACTAGTATTGTTTCTAGGCAACGTAGCAATATGTTAGAAAGAAAATCATGGAAATATTATATTCACATGACACATTTGCTAATTTGTAGTTAATTTGTTTTAGCACTATATGGCATTACACCTTGGATTAGCATTCTTATACATGGTATGAAGAAAGACGAAGTCTCCTAGATGCATTACAATGTTGAGATGGTATGACATTGATGATGGACCGCCTGGCTAGATGGATCCGCACGTCTATACTTAGCACATTCGTTGTCATTATGATACTCAAATGGCTAGTGACTTATCACTTATTATATTTTGTTTATTACACCTACCTACAGCTTGCAAAGACATAGTGCCAACCAATTAGTGTAGTCTATTATGCACTGTTTGACTTAGTAGGCCACTTTCCTTTATGTTGTATCTTATCTATACTTTTGGTACATTGTATAGTGTATGAAAGAAGAAGAAAAAAATGAGCAAGAAAATTTTTTGGCCTCCATATCTCTTCTTGTGTTCTTGAGTAGGCTTCCTCTTGTGTATATAGTGTGTGTTTGGCGCAACAGCTCAAGCAAGTCCCCCAACCACGTGATTCTTGACATGGTATCACAGCCGCGCCATTGAGAGAGGTTAATTTTGAAGGCTGAAGTGAAGGAGAAAAAGCAAGGTTCAAGCAAGCAAGCAACGGGTAAGAAGCTCTCCCATTCTTCCACTCTTTCTCTTGGATAGTGCATGTGGAGGTGAAAGGTGAGAAGGATCGAAGCTTGCACTTGAGAGATATGGCGGGAGAGCAAGAGCAAGAAAGAGAAAGATAAGAAATGGAAACTCCAACAGTCACAATGTGTGAGCGGGCCTTCCTTTATTCAAACTGTCACTAAAAGAATAAAGAATAAAGTGACTGTGATGGGCACCCGCCACCTGCAGTGTGTAGTGGGGGTGACTATCAATGTAGTTATACACAGGCGGCTAGGTGGAGGCGCCTTTACCCCCAACAAGCTCCCACTTAAAGGCAAATCTGCCCTAGTGAGGAGTGAAAAGAAAAAGGAAAAGACAGTACGACATGTACACATGTACAATAGGATGAGGAAAGATGTCATCTCATCCCAACCCATCAAGCTCTCGAGGAAGGCAAAGTGCTCTGTAGAGAGGCTTTTTGTGAGCAGATCTGCAGAATTCTAGTTAGTCAAGATCTTGACAAGATCAACAGACTTGTCCTCAACGACCCCACATATGAAGTGATACATTACCTCAATGTGTTTCGTCTTCGCATGGAAGATCAGATTCTTGGCGGCTAACTGAATAGCACTCATAGAATCCGAATGCAGTGTAGGGATAGCATCAATACTAAGGTAAGCAACCAAACGACCCAACCAAATGGCCTCCTTGCAAGCCTCAGTGGCTGCAACATACTCGACCTCTGTAGTAGAAAGGGCTGTGCATTTCTGCACCCTGGACTTCCAAGAAATAGCACCTCCAGCATATGTGAATACATAGCCGGAAGTGGACTTCCTACTATCTGCATGTCCTGCAAAATCAGAGTCAGTGTACCCCACGACTCCTGTATCTTGGCTGCCATAGCATATGCACATATCTGTAGTGCCCTTCAGGTATCTCATGATACCCTTCACCGCATCCCAATGCTTCTTGCCAGGTGTGGCCATATAGCGTGCCACAACACCAACTGCAAAGGCAATATCTGGACAATTGGCTATCATAGCATACATAAGACTGCCCACTGCGGATGCATAGGGAATCTTGGCCATCTCGGCCCTCTGCTCATCTGTCTATGGATAATTAGCCTATGATACCTTCACATAAGAAGACAATGGACAACCAATAGGCTTTACGTCCTGCATGCAGAAGCGCTCAAGGACTTTATGAATGTACTCCCTCTGTGACAAGTAGAGGATTCTGTGATGCCTCTCGCATCTAATATGCATGCCAAGTATGTGAGCGGCTTGTTCCAAATCTTTCATCTCAAAGCTCTTCTTGAGCTGAGCCTTAAGAGCATCTAGCTCATCATGAGCTTTCCCTGCTATCAGTATATCATCCACATAGAGTACCAAAATCAATAAAGAACCATCATGGGCTTTCTTCGTGTAAAGACACAGATCCATAGCACTCTTGCTATAGCCCTCTGACTGCATAAAGGCATCAAACTTATGATACCACTCCCTAGGTGCCCGTTTCAAGCCGTAAAGACTTTTCTTCAATTTGCACACTAGCTGCTCCCTGCCAGGTTCTGCAAAGCCCTTAGGCTGCTCCATATAAATCTCATCATGCAAGTCCCCATGTAAGAAAGTTGTCTTGACATCCATCTGGTATAAATCCAAGTCAAGCTAAGCAACCAAAGCCAAGACTAAGCGCAGGGTGGTCATCTTAACCACACAAGAAAATACCTCATCAAAGTCCATACCATGCTCATGCTTAAAACCCTTTGCTACCAATCTAGCCTTGTATGCCGGCTTGGGGTGTCCAGGGGTACTTTTCAGCTTGTACACTCACTTGCATGGCAAAGCCTTCTTGCCCTTAGGCAAGGAAACCAAATCCCAAGTCTCATTCTTATGCATGGAGTCTATCTCAGACTGCATAGCCCTCTCCCAGGAGTGACTGTCACCCCTGCGCATAGCCTCATCATAAGTGAAAGGCTCTCCTGTATCTGTAACCAAGACATAATGCATCGAGGGCTAAAATCTATCAGGTGGACGTCTGTATCCAGTAGACCATCTCATGGCAGGCTCTGCTGCTTGCCCAGCTGCCTTTCCAACACCTTGACCATGAGTATCTGCTGTAGTTGTAGGCTATCCAACTGGCTATGAGGGATCTCTCAGCTCCTCCTGAAATATGACCCTACAGATCTCAACAACTCTCTCAGGCTGCCTATGCATCTTATCTTCATGGAAGACTACATCATGACTGCAGATGACTTTCCGCACCTGTGGATTCCACAAACGGTAACCCATCTCGCCTGCATCCCCATAACCAAGGAAAATGCATTTGACACTCTTAGGATCCAGCTTACTTCTCTTGTCCTTGGGCACATGGAAAAATGCCTCACATCCAAAGACATGGAGATGCGCATAAGAGGGAGGTTTTCTAGTCCATACCTCCTCGACAACCTGGAAATCCAAACCACTAGAAGGTGATCTCTTTATGATATACACATCAGTACTAACTGCCTCAGCCCAAAAGCTCTGTGGTAGGCCTGCGTGCTTAGCATACTACGTACATGCTCCTAGATGGTTCTATTCATCCGCTCAACCAAACCATTCTGGGGGGGGTGTAGGGGGCAGTCAACTGACGCTTAATACCCCTCTCATCACATAACTGCTCAAAAGCACGTGAGACATACTCACCCCCATTATCTATCCTTAGGCATTTTAGCCTATACCAAGACTCGTTCTCAACCAATGCAAGCCGTCTTTGAAACACAGCCAAGACATCATATTTCAGCTTGATGGGATAAGCCAAAACTTTCCGTGAAAAATCATCTATGAAAGTAACAAAATACTTGACACCACCCATAGGCTGACAAGGCATGGGCCCATAGACATCCTAATGTACCAATGCCAAGGGCTCACTCATGCATGGCCTACCAGACTTTTTATGCATAGACCTAGTCTGCCTGCCATAAAGACAATGCTCACATGAATCAAAACATGCATAATCAAGGGGCGGTAAGTACTGCAAACCAGAAAGCATTTTCATTCTCTTCAAAGACATATGGCCCAAACGGGCATACCAAAGAGATACATGTGGGATAGAACCCATAGACAAAGCATGATCAAGGGAAGAAGCTGATACAATCAAGGGATAGAGGTTGCCAGCCTTGGCATCTCTTGCAATCACAAGTCTACCACGAGTGATCTTCCATGCAGATTCTCCAAAAGATACATGATAACTTGCATCATTAAGCTGCCCAGCTGACATGAGACTGCATGTCAAAGCAGGTACATAACGTACATCTTGCATAACAAAATTTCTACCAGAAGGAAACTAGAGCCTAACATCACCAATGCCCACAATATCAAGAGAGCTATCATCACCCAAGCACAAAAAACCCGAAATAGTATGATATGAATGAAACCACTCTCGGCAAGGTGCACATGAAAGGACGCACCTGAGTCCAAGAGCCAACACTGTGTATACATAGAGTATATCTCTATCATCTGCGAAGCACTAGAAGAAGCTGCAAGGATATAATGATCATCATCAACATCCTCAGGGTGCATAACATTGATCTCTTCAATTTTAACACTAGACTTTGCAGGCACTAAGTTGCGATCAGAAGACTTATCCTGCACTTTGTCTTTCCCCTTATCTTTGCGTCTTTCATTGTGCAGTTCATGGCATTGTGGCCTAATATGGCCCTTTTTCCCACAATGGTGACAAGTAACATCTGCATTCTTGCCACGGGATTTGCTACGTGACTTCCCACGAGACTTGGATCGAGATTTCTGAGAATCCCGTCCATGGCCACTGCCACTGCCATGCTTTCCATGTCCATCATTCCTGCCTCTAACTGTCATAGCATGCGATACATGAGAGGAATCCAAATTCTTACGGTTAACCTCTTCTTGCAGAAGAGCACTCTCAACATTAGATAATCTCAAGGTAGCAGTAAAGGCACATAATGCAGTGCGGAATACATCCCATGACTCATTAAGCATACCAAGCAAGAAAAGAGGAGTGACATCCTCTGCAAAAGTAATGTCCTGCGAAGTCAAGTTCTTGAGTATAGCATGGAACTGACTCAAGTGAGCAGACATGGTCACATTCTCCTTCATGCGCAGATCCATAAGCTGCTTGAGCCAATACATCTGACTCGCTAGACTTTTCTTGTCATAGAGATTCTTAATTTCATCCCACAACTGCCATGCACTTTGTTCTTCCTCAAATACATTGTAGTGAACCTATTCTATGAGAGATAATACAATAGTGGACTTCCATAACTCATCAAGCTCAAGCCATTCCTCATCTGGCATAGTTGCAGGCGGATACATGCTCAACCTGAAAGGTTTGATCTGCGATTTCTGCACCAACACCTGCCAAATCTGGCTCTTCCAATAAGAGTAATTCGTACCATCAAGCTTAGTGATGTTGAAAATAGCATATTCAGTGGACAAACTCGCCATAATGCAGGCTGGAAGATTGTTGACAGTTCAAAACTGCTTGCAGTTTACTATAGAAAATGACAAAAAAATCACCAAAATCGAGAGAAAATGGCGAGAAAAGTGTAACCAAAGCTGCTGCTCACCAAGTACCAGTGAAAATACATCATTTCAGAATATTTCAACATGAAAAATCTATATCAGTCCATACATATATGCTTGCTGTAATAAATTACAGATTTCAGTAAATGAGAGGCAACAATGCCAAAATCGGATCCCAAGTCAATCAGATATTGCCAAGACCAAAGCCGGCATCATGTGGGTATAAGATAGGCATATGATAGTCCCAACACCCAAACATGTCATACAAACATCTACCAGTGAGTAGGCACACCCCCCCAGTCAACGGGGCAAAGTGTTCCTACCACTACCAAAATTTGACACAAGTAGGTGACAGCTCACAACGATGTGGATCCAAATCTGAGACTCAGCTCATAAGAATACAGTGAACCAAGACATATAAACCATGCATCATCCCAAAGGATAAGAAATCCCAAAGTCTCAAGTGTCTATAACTGCTCAATAGCATGTAACTGCTCAACGCATAAAAGCACCGCCTACTCAATGTCTGATAAGCATTCAAGAATGCTCCCACTGGCACAAAAGTTGTATGTACGAGCTCAAGAGCTCAAACCAAGGCAAGACACAGTGCCAATGACATAAGTCCAAGACAAGACATCAATTACATCCCAATCCAAACTCTGACAAGCCAAGTAACATCCAAGAGATAATTCAAATATGCATCCAAGGTAGAGCTTCAATGAGCACTCAAGCTCAACGTGTGCATAGGGTAATCAACTAAGACATGAGCATCAAGCCGTAGGCAACGGGTATGCATAAACCCAAGGAGTATCACTGTCAAAGCATATACCACTGTCAAGCATAAAACATGTCAATGAGTGCATAATGTCAAAGCTCTTCCAAAAGCATCCGGAATGAAATCCAAGCTCGAAGTCGTACCTTGAAGATCAATACTTCATGGCATATATCCAAGACATAGGCCGGAACCAATAGGCATAACCCAAGGCATGTGTAATAGCTTCAGCCCGCTTTTATTACACCCAAGAGTGACTGTCAAAACTAAGAAATTTCAGCATGCAAATCAGTCCAAAATGATGGCATAACATGTGCCTTGCATCCTCCAAACATCCGGGCATAAATAGGTACCAAACCGGTCATGTAGACATGCACAAACAAGCATAGGCATCAACTGCTAGTGTAGCATTGACATGAAATGTCTGTAGACTATTTGTGATAATCCTGGAACACTGTTTCCAGCCACCAAACCAATGCCTAATCTCAAAGGATCAATTTCAAGCATAAGAAGACAACGAGCATGATTGCCAGGCATGTACTAGTGGTGTAAGTGCCAAGAGAGTTGTCAATGTCAAAGGACAAAGTGATCAACTATTGCAACGAGGCAAACAGTCCTAAAATGTTGGCGCAAACAGCATGCTGCTGTCCTGGGTGGCCAATGGGGGCACACAACAAGCCTCAAGAGGTCTTGATCAAGGGCAATGTAGATATCAAGCACGGGAGCTTCAATGGTGGTTGCCCCAAACTATTCACATCATGTGTGACCTAAAAACAATACAAAACCCTGTGGAGAATGAAGCAATACCTCTGATGTAATGCCCTGAAGGTGCCCAACAATGCCGGGTCGGAAAGGACGAGAGCTCGAAGGAGTCGGATATGGCTGTCGGGAAGGAGACCCAATGCGAGTAGGGAGTCGATGGGAAGCTAAGAATTCCATGAGCCAAGCTCAAGAGTCAGGAAGTCGAGCTCTGATACCAATTGAAAGGTGAGAAGGATCGAGGCTTGCACTCGAGAGCTATGGCGGGAGAGCAAGAGCAAGAAAGAGAGAGACAAGAAATGGGAACTCCAACAGTCACAATGTGTGATCCGGCCTTCCTTTATTTAAACTTTCACTAAAAGAATAAAGAATAAAGTGACAATGGACAGGCATCCGCCACCTGCCATGTGCAATGGCGGTGACTATCAGTGTAGTAGTACACGGGCGGCTAGGCGGAGGTGCCTTTACCCCCAACAGGAGGCACCGGAAGCAGGGTAGAGCAAAAATCTTAGATTTTTGTGAGATTTAGTGTGCAAATAGAGCACTGTATATTCTGAGGCCGCAGTTATTTTGGGCGTCTAAGGCTGTTTCAAGCCCCGTTTTAGAGTTAGAGGGTTGTAGACAACAGTTTTAGTGTACACTATGATTTCAACTGTATTGACCAAAAGTGGGTGCACAGGTTACAAATTTTGAGTATGTAATTTTTGAGGTATTTGCAGGAAGAAAACATAAGGTTTAGAGGTTGCAAGTTACATGTACTATTGAGGAATCAGTGAAAAAGGTTGCTTGGTGTATTGCTATGCACGTGTTGTGAAAGATTGTAGAAGACCAGCTTGCTGTGTTATATCCTTGTTTGTGATAATGGTAGAGAACTGTGGAAATCCCATTATTGAGAAGCTCGACAAGAAAAACTACCCTTTATGGAAGTTTCATGTGACAAAATTCCTCATTGAAAAGGGCCTTTATGGGTTTGTTTCATGTGAAGAAAATGAGCCAGAGTTGGTTATCCCTCTGCCGACTGCATATGAATTAAAAGCATGGAAAGAATGGAATGCAAAAGACAAAAAGGTGATGTACTAGTTATCTACAGTCATTGATAATATGATGTTGGGACATATCAGGAATGCAGAAACTTCACATACAGCTTGGAAAATTTTTGAGAACATGTTTTCAATAAATACAAAGGCACGAAAGATTCAACTCAAGCAAGAGTTGAATGCCTTAAAGAAAGGGAAAATGCATGTCAATGAGTATGTGTTGAAGGTGAGGAGCATTGCAAATGCTTTAGTAGCAATTGATGCAATGTTTGATGATGATGATTTGGTTTCATCCACTTTGAGTGGCCTTAACAATGACAAGGCATGGAAATCATTTGTTACTTCAGTATATGTACGTGGAGCCCCAAGAGGAACACCAAGGAAAAGGGAATTCTCTTGCAAGAAAATCTATCTTGTAACATCAACAATCTTGTTTATCATGTTTCATATGATCACAATGAAGAAAAGAACACTAGGCACAACAAATCTTCATGCAGCATCATGTAAATCTCCCACGGTTTTTAATAGAATCAACCATATTCTTCAATATCTTCGCAAAATTCATCAATGGAACAAAGAAAGCAAAGAAATACACCATCTTTGAATGGAAATACATCACATAGTATTCATCTTCAATATCTTCATAGTCTTCTCTCCCAATCTCTCATATACAATCACTCTGTTTTAGTAGAATTGGCTATCTCTGACTCTCTCTCTCTCTCACACTCCATCAATTATACATCATATCCTCACTACAATTTTTTCAAAATCACTCTCAATCATCACTCTTAGGTCGTGGATACCCCTCCCAAGAGGTATGTCTGATATGAAGGGTCACCAGAGCCACTACAGTGTCTTTTCATAGCTCACTACTATCACTTCACTCTAGTCTTCACTTGAGTCTTTAGCAGCTACTTCTTCCACTTCTTTTAGCTCTTTTGCACTTGTATTCACTTCTTTCCAAGGCTAGAAAACTTTCCCAAAGTCACACATACATTCCACAGAACACTTACAGAAGCATACAGAACAGTCACAGAACAGTACCAGAACAGCTACAGTACAGAACAGAACAGAGACAGAACAGAAGTAGAAGCTCTACAGAAGACCTACAGAAGGTTACAGAAGATCATCAAAACCACATAACTCACTCTCAAACCATTTCAAACTCTCACAAACCATTCAATAAACTTTCACAAGATCTCAATCTTCATCAATCAATACTCCTTCCCTCCTTACAGAAGACAATCAGAACAAAACAGACCAAATCAGAACAAAACAGAAGGTATACAGAACCATTCAGAACCTATCAGAACATCACAGAACCACCAACAAACATCATGAACTTCCAAAACACAATCAATATCATCTAAAACACTCTCAAACCACTTCCAAATCAATCAATCATCTCATAAAATCAACCATTCAGCTCTCAAAAACAACAAAAATCAGCCAAAAAACAAGTCATTTCAACACTCAACATATCCCCACACTTAATAAGGAAGCGTCCTCGCGACCCAGGAAAAAGGGAATACAAGTTCAAGGAAAAGCTCAACTTTGATCTTCCATATCTTTTCACAAATAATCCATCCACCACGACCCCAACTTATAACTTGTTTCTGATATAAAAATACAAAGAAAGGAAAACTCTTTATACATTAACACCTCTTATCAAACTAAAAATCATAACAAATTTGTAAAGGATATAAGAGTTTGCTTCTTCTTCATCAGCATCAGCTTCAACTCTCCATCCACGACCCCATCTCTACAAATCTCCAAAACATAGCTCGTACACGAAAGCCAATAGGAAACCACCATGTTCGTTTGACATAAATGAACTCACAATACAAACACTAATACACAACACAACCATCTGAATGACTCCTTCAAAAAAAAAGAGTTTTTCATTAAAAGCTTCCACCATACATTGGAAAGGTATCAATGAAGATGATCCCTCTTAAAAGATTGATGTTGTCGGAATCGATCCATAGATAAGGATTCATCTACAAAGTTTTTGGGAGGATTTTGAAAAAATTGGAGACAGCACATCCTTTCCAACAGGACCAAGTATCTGCTAGGCAAACAGAGGGCATGAAAATATAGTATCTCCAACTGTTGGGAATCAATGCTAAGATTGACATTCATGCACAACTTTGTAATAGGCTTTGAATCAGTATGAGAGTGCCTATGCATATATGCCAAGTACCAAGCAAAGTGAGCAGTTAATCTCACTGAGGGATCTGCAGACTGTGAATATTGCTGAGAAAAATGAACATAATTCTGATAAGCTTGACTGGAAGCTGTCCATTCTCCTGGAATTACTGGCCAATTAATCTGCGGTCCTGTAAGGCAATCATCCGTACTCCATCCCCTTCTTCTAGAAATTTGATTATCAAACCCGTCACAGTCACTAACCAACTGAGGTGGTTGAGATATGGAAGTGCTAGGAGAGGGTAGTGGAATAAGAGAAAGTGGATGTAGGGAAGGATAGGAAAAATCATAAAAGGAAGAAAAGGTTAAAGAAGGAGTGGCAGAAATTTGAAAGGAATCACTAAGGAACGGTGTTAACTGATAAATAGGAAATGTGGAGGGTACATTTATGAGGGGTGAAGGACAGGGTGGAGAAGGGGAAAATACCCTATCCTCAATAAAGGAACAGTAAGTGAAAATAGGAATTTGAGGGAAATTTGAAGGTTGGAAAAGAAGTGGTAAAATAATGGTGGAATTAGATTGACAAAGGGAAAAATAGATAGCATAGCGGTGAGCCATTTGTTGGTAATAGAGGAGGGTAGGAACAGAAGGTCCTAAGAGAGATCGTCTATGATAGGCATCAAAGAAGGTAGCATCAAATGGATTATGTTTGGAAAGATAGGTTAAGAGATCCATCCTCAGTTGGTTAGTACTCTGTACAAAGGTAGGAGCTGTGTTTTGTCTTTGATTTAGGACCACCGAATCAATCATGGGATGCCACGAATTATCATGACAATCAGCCACTTTGGAGGAATAACTCTGGAACATATCAGCTATGCGCAACTCCAAATGATTGACATATAAAACAGCCTGTAAGACCACATCCCCCACATACCATGCCATATCTACCTCATCTGGAATTAACAAATCTCCTCGGAGATACATGTATGACATCAACATGGTATCTGGTGTGACAGAATCTTCAAAGACCATTCTGACTACCTCTGTCAACAACTCAGCAGACCAAGCCCCACTCCAGCCATCCTCTGGAAAAGGTAAATCCATCGTGGAAAGCTTCATATAGAAGACCAACTTCTGTAAGTGGTAGTGGACAAAGAAAGAATGGTCGGGTAAGACATAGTCCTGAAACTGCTCAAAGGTAGACCATAATAAGTCCATTCTGGACTGCAATCTTTCCACTTTGTCTTGGAATAGAGGGCACAAAGTAGCCTGTCTCTGTAAGGCAGCCAAGTCCTGCTATGAAAGAGAAGGAATTAATGGAACAGGAGGGCTTAGAGGAACAGAGCGGGACTTTGCAAGCTGAGCTTGCAACTGCTGGATTTGGGAGGCTTGGTTGGCCACTGTGTCAGTAGCCATCTGTAAAGCTGAAAGCTTGTCATCTAAGATAGCTTGGAATTCTTTCGCTTCGCTGGACATCCTCTCCTTCTCCTCTGAAAGGCTAGTAACTTGGGATTGAGCCTCAAGTAACTGGGTCTTCAATGAAGAAATCTCATCACTTGGGGTGGCAACCAGTTGGGTTTGTTGTTCCATTTGCTTAAATAAATCTGCTAGGGTATCCTTAGCAGAAGCTAACTCAGATGTTGCTTTATGCAACTGGTCTTTGGACTGCATGAGCTCTTCAGAGAAAGATGCGTACAGCTGTTGAACACAGGCTGTCACTGACAACTCAATGGAACTTTGAATATCCTTGCAGAGGAAAGGAATGGCATCTCCTGAGACGAGACTGTTCAGGGAAGGAACTGAGATCTCCAAGGATCCTTCTCTATGTGCTCTGAACAGGTTATTGCAAGTGAGATACCCAGGGAGTTCACTGCTAGAAGTAGCAAGGATAGGCACTGAGGGAAGTACAACAGGGGCTTTATCCGCTACCCGCTTCAAGCGTTTGCGCTGTATGACCAGGGGAGGCGGAGAATCATCATCCTCAATGTCAATAGGTGCTGACTCTTCTGAAGGTGGAGGAGGAGGTACTGGATCTGATGGAGGAGGTGGAGGCACACTCTTCTGTAAACCTGAATAGGTCAAGAAGGCAGACAAATATGATCCGTATGTAACATTGGTAACATTACCCCTGGTGACTTTAACAAAATGTTGATCCATTTTAGTAAGGAGGTATGTGCTCCAATCAATAGCAACTCCTTTCAGCACCATCCTGGAAGCTGTGAAAAGCTCTTTGGACAAATAGTGGGATGGCGTTTTGGCAGGCATGAACCTGTCCTGAAGGAACTAACACATCATCTTCCATACGGGATCAGTGATCATAGAAAACGAAACTCCTGAAGAGTTTATCACTTTCTTAACATCAAGGATTTCCCTTGTCTGCTTTTGCAATAGCTTGAGAATCTCTTCATTAGAGAAGAGCTGACGAGTGGTCACAAAAGGTTCTCCTTTGGAGGGTAAAGACAGAGCCTTCCCTAAGCCTCGAGATGTCAAAGTCATAGACATTCCTTGGACTACGCCTGTCTTCTTGCTGTAAGAGGCCAGGAACTCATCACATAAGGACGGATCCTCTGGAAGCAGGGGAAAAGGAGTGGCCACAAAAGCAGCAAGTCCCGCCTTCGTGAGGGGCTCAAAAGTAAATAGGGAAGAGTAATCCCTACTAGCTAATGGGACGTACTGGATAGGGGGAGGAGCATGAGAAGGCGCCATTCAGATGGTTACACACACACCACAAACACAGACAATCAAGGAGAATGCCTGCAAAGCAACAGACAAAAACCAAGGATAAGAGAATAACCAATAAAACGTGACACGACCAACTAACCCCAAGCAAACCACATCCTAGAAAAAATTTGACATAACCTCGAGACAAATGCGACCGAAAGCTTCATGCGATGCATCAGACAAACACCCAGAACCCCGTATCAGGCAATAAAAGAAAAAAACTGCATACCGTACCCGTAACCGTAACAAAGACAGGAAACCAAAATAAGACCACATCCGACACATATCAAAACTAGATCTGTGATAAACCACGACTGGACCATGGAAAATAACACTAAGGACTGCGCAAACCCATCCCACGAAACGGTTCATTAAAAAGGGGAATTAAGTGCAGTGAGGGGGAATTAATTTAATGAAGGGTTGATTTTAAGCAATTATTAAAAATGGGTGAATTTTTATGAGGTGATAAACCTTAGCAAGAAAACGGCGGTTCCTTATTATAAATTAAATTACCAATTATTAGGCTAAAACGGTGCAGTTATTCGATTCCCGGACTTCGATTCCCGACTGGGTCTCTAAATGCAATTCATTGAGTACAAATTAAGGTGATGTGGAGCGCTTTTTTGCCAGCGCGTGCTCATGTGACGGCTGGTTCTTTTTAATTAAAATTTAAAGTGCCTCTGTAGCGCACATAGCGCGTGCTAAGTGAACGGCTGGTTGATTTTAATTTAAAAGTATGTGTGTTTAGCGCGAATGCGCGTGGAAACTGTGGGTGAATTAAAGGGTTCATTTTAACAATTAATTTGTGATTAAGGGGGAAATGAAAATAAATAAAGCACATCAAATAAATACCTGGAAGGGGTGTGTATGTAATGCAGAAATGCGCACGGAAGAGTCCACCAAAAGAAGGGAATCCAGCAAAGGAAAAGTAAAGATCACTGATGAAACAACAATAACAACACCTTAGCGGATGGGTGGATTTGGTTTGTGTTGGTTATTGATTTTGATTTGGTATTTGTTATTTTTTAGTTTTTATGTTATATTTTTTATTGTTTATTTGTGTATTTTTGTGCGTTAAGTTGTGATTATTTATGTTTGAATAAAGGAAAAATGATGAAGGGAGGTGAGGGGAATTTTTTAGAATTTTTTAGAAATTTTTAGAATTTTTTACGATTTTTAAATGAATTTTCTACATTTATTGGCAATTTAGGGAATTAAATGAGGAAATATTTAATTTTCTGAAATTTTAGGGTAGGCAATTGCCAGCAGACAAATTCCCAAAAATTGACAAAAGGCAAAAGGAATTTTTAGAAATTTTTCTGAAATTTTTTTATGGAAAAATTAATGTAGTGATTAATTAAGTCACCTAAAGCACATTAATCAAATAAGTCAGTTAAGCATAAGTCAATTAAGTCTGGTTAGTGGGGTAAGTCATGTTAGTCTACCTAAGTCAAGTCAGGTTAGTCAAGGTGGCTTTGGTTAGTCAGAGTTAGTCTAGGTGAGTTAAGTCAAGTAAGTTAGTCTAGGGGTTGGTCTAATTAACCAAGGGTAGACTAACTAACCTAGGGTTAGTGAGTGGGGGTGAAATTAACCTGAGTTAGGTTAGTAGAATCCTAACCCTAGTTAGGTTAGTCTTTAATTTAAGGTAGGTTAGAGGTTGACTTAGGTTAGTTTTTAATCTAACTTAGGTTAGTATGACTTAAACTAAGGTTAGAGTCTAACCTTACTATGGTTAGACTGAGCAGGAGGAGGAGGAGGAGGAGGTGGTGGTGGTGGTGGTGAAGGAGGAAGAGAGGTGGGGGTGGCTTCAGGCGGCGAGCCGGCGACGACCAGGCGGTGGCGAGCGCTCCAGGCGGTGGCGGCGTCCAGGCAGTGGCGGGGGAGGGAGGGAGGAGGTGGTGGTGGTGGTGAAGGAGGAAGAGAAGATGGAGGGGGCGAGGAGGAAGACGTCGGGGAACGGCGGCGGACAGCAGGGAGAGGGGAGAAGCGGGCGAAGAGGCGGCGGGGGGCGAAGATGGCGAAGGCTGCGGGGGGGTAGGGAGGCGCTGCTGGCGGGGGGGTAGGGAGGCAGACGGGGGGAGAGGCGCTGGGGGGAAGACGAAGGAGGAGAGGGAGGCGCTGGGGGGAAGAGGCGCTGGGGGAGGGAGGCGCTGGGGGAGAAGGCGAAGGAGGAGAGGGAGGCGCTGGGGGGGAGAGGCGCTGGGGGAGAAGGCGAAGGAGGAGAGGGAGGCGCTGGGGGGGAAGGCGAAGGAGGAGAAGGCGAAGGAGGAGAGGGAGGCGCTGGGGGGGAAGGAGAGAAGAAAGGAGGGAAGAGGTGGAGAAAGAGGGGCTGGGCACGCAGGAGGAGAGTGAGAAAGAAAGGGAGAGAGAAAGAGAGGGAGGAGGGCGGTTGGGGGGAAGGGGTGGGGGCCCCATGGGGGGGGCCATGGGGTGGGCAGTTGGGGGGAAGGGGTGGGGGGCCCATGGGCGCGTACCCCCGTCCCGCGCGCGTGCGCGGGGCGGGGCGGGGTAAAAAAATTTGCCGTGACGGGATTGAAAGGGCGCTGAGATGAAGGTACGGGTTACGCGGACACGACCGGGGCGCGTGGAGACTCGTAAAATCGAAAACGCGCGTTTACGCGCAAAACGGGCGCGAGAAAAAATGTAAAAAGAAAGAAAAATTAATAACTCCCAATCCGGACGTCGAAACGACATAGCGTAAAAACAAAAAGTGGGCAGGACAACAGGGGGAAAACAAGGAAAATATGGGACGGGGGTTCCGGGAGGGGTAAAGGGCGGTCACGTGCAAAAAACACAAAAAACGAACCAAAAATGCAATTTAAAAATTAATATCGAAAGATCCGTGCATCGGAATGAGGGGAAAAAAAAAGGAAAACTGTGCAGAAAGATGTGCCCGACAATCCTATCACATCACCACATAATTCCAACTGAGATAAGACGCGTTCACATGGGAAAAACCCAAAAAAACAAACCCGAAAATGGGATCGGAAATTAATATCGGACGAACCGTTCACCGGAATGACATGTAGTAAGAAGGAAAAATGTCCGCAAGAAGGAGTGGCATAGGGTTATCACATTAAACCGCAGTTCCGGTGGAAGTAAGAGGGGTGCACATGTGAAAAACTCCAAAAATACTCCTGAAAACTCATTTAAAATTTAATAAGTAAAAATCCAGAAGTCGAAAAAGGGTGGAGGAAAAAGGAAAAAGGTAGGGGAAGGCACAGGGGACATGGCTGTCAAATCAAATTGGAATTCCAATGCAAACCGGGCAGGTTCACATGGAAAAATAGCGAAAATACGCATGAAAAAGTCTTAAAAACCCGGAAAATTAATATTGGACAATCCGTGTATCGGAATGACGCAGAATAAAAAGGAAAAATATCAGGGGAAAAGTGGGGGTCAGGGCTATGACATCAGATCACGGTTCTGAAGCAAGAAAAGCGCATTCACATGGAAAACCGTCTAAATTGCATAAAATGCTTCAAAAATTAATAACGCAAAAACCGTGCACCGGAACAGGGGTAGATAAAAAGGAAAAATGGTCAGTTAAATGGGGGGAACAAGGCTATAAGGTTGGATTTGGATTTTGGTGAACGTAGGGTGCATTCACATAGTAGGACCTCAAAATCAAGGAATAACGAGAAACGGCAAAGGAACAACCCCAAAGGGGGGTGGAACATAACCGGGTGGGTGGGAAGGGATCCAATGAGGGTAAAAGCAAGGCAAGGCATACATGCATGAGTAGGGTAAGGCATATGCAGAAGGGTATGCAATGTAGACGCGCAGGGACGCGTCCCCACACTTAAGACCTTAACGGGTAGGGTTAACCAAGCAACAGGGACCTAGGACCACGCCACAGACCATCCACTAACTTCCCCACACTTAAAACATGACCGGCATGAAGAAACCAAAGTGTAGGGTTAGAAAAACTTGGCCTGTTTCGTCAAGAATCAAGGTTGAGTGTCGATGGCACGTCTAGTGTGGTTGTCGGCGCTGGAGGAACCAAGGCAGCTTCTAGGCACACGTTCGTCATGGAAGGGACCATGCGGCAGTACCCAGGGAGGTAGCTGATGGAAGGAATCGCAGGAAATTCGTCGATGATGAGGGATACTACACTCAACTCACAGTCACTCAAACGAGATGAAAGAACAGTCACTCGCCCCATGACTAATATCACTCGCGGAAGAATGATTAAAACCCGTATCTCATACCTGGTTGAGGAATCAACAAGGGAGAAATGGTGCAAAGGAGTATGCTAGGGTGCACAGTTGATGGTGCAGTAGTGCGTCCAACCCGTCTGGCATAGGTGCAAGGAGAAAGGCAAGGGAGCCTTACAGTGCAGTGTACAGAACCGGGTGATGTGTCTTGTGAGGACGGCAAAGACCCATCCCGTGGGTGCATAGGGAAACGGGAACATACCTGACTCCAAGTGTCGTAACGTCCCTCAATCTCACCTCTCGGTATTTGATTGAAGAAACTCCAGTCACACTCAGCCCACCCTCTGTCTCACTCTCTGTTGATAAATACAGAAGGGCAGCCTTTTCCTGAAACCCATTGATGTAATCCTCACAGTCGCTTGTGCAAAGATTGTATGCCTTGTGCGCATTTGATGGTGCAATTGTGCATCCCGCCCTGTGCCGGCATACGGTGCAAGAAGGAAGGCAAGGGAGCCTTATGGTGCAGTGCACAGAAACAAATCGTACTTTGTGCATTGAGAGGCCCATCCCGTGCGTGCAACACTTCATTCACACTTCTCACCTCTCATTTGATTTGAAGGGAAAAAACTGGTCTCTCGCCCCACCCTCTGTCTCACTCTCTGTTGATAATTACAGAGGGCAACCCATACTCACTTCCCCATCCGGTTAGGATGAAAGCTCACATCACTCAAGGGGTTGTCGATGAAGATCGCTTCGTCAATTGTTGAAGAGGCGTACCCAGGGAGGTAGCCATCAAATCGAACATTGTGTTGGATAGGAACACGTCGTCTGCTAGAGGACAGGTAGTCACTTTGCAAAGAGACCCAGGACACAGCGTACCAAGGGAGGTAGCGTCGGAATTGGATCCGAGGGATATCAATCAATGAATCCACTTTCTGGAGTGCTGGGTGTTATCACCTTTTCCACAGCCAGCTTCTCGCCCAAGGGTGTTTACCACCTTTTCTTGGCACGAGGCCTGCTATGACAGGGAATTGCTTCCTTTTCTCTCATAACAGATTTGTTTTGTTTTTTTTTCTTGTTTTTTTTTCTTCTTTTCTTTTTTCCCTATTCCCGAGGGTGTTTCCACCTTTTCTCGAAGAATAGGTCGGCATGACAAGGACCTAAGTCCTTTTCTCCCATGACCGATATGTTTTGTTTTGTTTTTTTTTTCTTTTTTTTTTCTCTGCAAAGTGAGCAAGGGAATGGTAGAAAAACCATGTGTCAAGACCAACCTCTGTACTGTCGCTGGTGGAAAATAGCGGATAAAATATCACGGCTGGAAGGGGGGTTTAAGGGGACAGAGGGTTTCGTCCACTTCATCAGGAATGATTGAAGAACTGCTATCAGAAGTAGCATCATGAGAAGTACAGTGCCGCGCCAACGAGGAAAAGGATCAAGTGTCCGTAATTGTCAGGATCCCCAAGGAGGGAAGTACTTCTTCAAGCGATATCCATTGATCAAAAAGGGATCATCAGAGGCATCAACGGTCTGCACTTGGACAGAACCATTAGGGTTGACTGCAAGTACCTTATAGGGGCCCATCCACCGCTGTTGAAGCTTGCTAGGAAACTTGCCAAAGCGTGAATCATAGGCTAGGACCAAATCACCTTCTTTGAACTCCTTATGCTTGATGAAACTGTCATGATAAGCCTTACGTCGAACTTGCATGGCTTCCATGCACTGTAGAGTCATCCTGCGAATTTCGTCCAAACATTCCAAATGCAGGAGACGGCGTTGCAGTGAATCATCATCCCCCAAACGCTCTTTGATAGCCACTCTCAAAGAGGGTAATTCTAGTTCAACAGGAAAAACAGCTTCTGTTCCATACACCAACTGGAAAGGTGTCTGTCCCGTTGCTGCTTTATGGGAGGTTCTGTACGCCCAGAGGGCCTCTGTAAGTCGATCGTCCCAATCACGGCGATGTGCGGCAATTGTTCTTGTCAGAATCGAGCAGAGGATACGATTGGTGACTTCGACTTGGCCGTTGGCTCTAGGGTAATAAGGAGTGGACTTACGATGGCGGATCTTATACAACTCTGTCAACTCCTCCATGACTTTTTTGAGGAAATGCGTGCCTCTATCACTTACCAACTCTAAG
This sequence comes from Lygodium microphyllum, assembly GCF_053477565.2. Taxonomy (NCBI): domain Eukaryota; kingdom Viridiplantae; phylum Streptophyta; class Polypodiopsida; order Schizaeales; family Lygodiaceae; genus Lygodium; species Lygodium microphyllum. Next base: position 47,563,568 of record NC_141158.1, on the reverse strand, counting down.
GGACTACCAAAACGGGTGATAATATTCTCGTACATGAACAGGGCCACGCTGTTGCCATCGTCCCGCTTTAGGGCTTTAGCTTCACACCACTTTGTAACATAATCCGTACATACGAGGATGTATCGGTTCTGTTTCCTTCTGGTAGGAGGATCGATTGGACCTACGAAGTCAATGCCCCACTTCTCAAACGGCTTTAAGGGAAGGATAGGTTGCAATGGCATGGCACTTGTCTTGGTGGGCTTCCCCATTCTTTGACAAGCATCACATCTTTTACAGTAATCATAGGCATCCTTGTGAATGGTAGGCCACCAATAACCTGCTAGCAGAGCCTTCCTGGCTGTAGCTTCTCCTGCAAAGTGACCTCCACATGGCTCGTCATGGCAAGCCTTCAGAACAATCCCAATCTCTTCTCCTGCAACACATCTTCTGAGTACTTCATCTTTGCCTTTCTTGTACAGTGCACCACCTAGCAGGGTGTAGGGGGCTGATTCTAGCATAAGCTTCTTCCTTTCCCGACTAGAGATACCAGGAGGGTACTGTTGGGTTGCCAGCAGATTGGCAATGTCTGCATACCAAGGAGTTACGGTTTCTACCAAAAATAGGGAAGCATCAGGGAGGTCTGGATCATCCTGCTCCTCGTCTGCAGTTTGTGGGATACGCGACAGATGATCAGCCAGAACATGGGAACGGCCAGGCTTAGTAATCACCTCAAAGTCGAACTCCTGGAATAGAAGGAGCCATCTCATCATTCGTCCTTTCACATCTGCTTTGTTCATCAGGAAGGACAGGGCCTCATGATCCACATAAAATTTAAAGTGGGTAGATAGGAGGTAATGGCGAAACTTCTCCAGGGCAAACACCATTGCCAAGCACTCCAGCTCGGTCACTGTATAGTTCCGTTCCCTATCAGTAACTTTTCGGCTTGCGTAATAGATCAGTTGATCCAACTTCGAGGAGCCCTTCTGGCATAGGACTGCGCCTAAGCCTTCAATAGATGCATCAGTGTGTACATGAAACTCTTTCGTCCAATCAGGAGGTTGCAGAATGGGTGCCTCAATCAGACACTGCTTCAGAGTGTGAAAGGCTTTGTCACATTCTTCTGTCCAAGTAAACTCTCCATCTTTCCTCAGGAGCTTGTGCAAGGAAGTTGCCTTTGTCGCAAAATGGGCTATGAACCTTCTATAATAACCCACATGGCCTAGGAATCCCCTCAACTGTTTGAGGTTGGTGGGTGCTGTCAGAGCTGCGATCTTTTCAATCTTCGCAGGGTCTGTTGATATCCCTTGTGCAGAGACAATGTGGCCCAACAGGACTCCAGAAGAGACCCCAAAGATGCATTTGTCGGGGTTGAGGGAAATCCCATACTCCCAGCATCGGTCAAAGCATTGTTCCAGGTGTTCCCAGTGTTCACGGATCAAACTATAGACACAGAAGTCATCCAAATATACCTCAATAAAGTCGTGCAGATGATTTTGAAATGCAGCCATCATGACTCGTTGGAAAGTAGCAGGGGCATTGCAGAGCCCAAATGGCATCACTCGGTAAGCGTAGGTCCCCCATTCTGTGGTGAAGGTTGTTTTGGATTGGTCTTCTTCTGCGATTTGGACTTGGTTGTATCCGCTGAATCCATCCAAAAGAGAATAAAGTTCATGTCCTGCCACTGTGTCCAACAGTTGATCTGTGAAAGGGATAGGAAAATGATCCTTCTTCGTCTTGGAATTAAGCTTTCGGAAATCCACACATATTCGCAATTTGCCATTCTTCTTGGGTACAACCACGATGGGTGAAACCCATTCACTATTTGCCACTGGATAGATGAACTCGGCTTCTAGAAGCTTCAGCAGCTCCGCTTTCACCAATGTGGAATAATTCGGGTTCATTCGCCTCTGTCGTTGCCGTACTGGCTTGGCATCAGGCTCCAAGTCAATATGATGTTGACATATTGTGGGATCAATCCCCTTTAGGTCTTTGTAGGACCACGCAAACATGTCCAAATTTTCTTTCAACAAGTTGTACAAAGTTGACAACTCCTCTTCTGGGAGGCTGCTGCCCACCTTCAAGTGGCGTTCAGTGCCTTCTGCATCCACAAAAGTTAACTGCCTTTCACCTTCTACTTCACGGATGAAGGTCCCGCGGACTGCTTCTGGATACAGATCCAACTCCTTCAAGGGAGTGGTATCCTCTTCTGATGTCCCACTAGAACCAATTTCTTCTTTTGGTGGAGACTTAGGTTACTCCTTAAGACGTTGGAATGGAATTAGAGCTGTTTCGGGTTTGGTTTCAAAAGTAATTACCTCTTGGCTTGAAGACTCATCTTCTGATGATACATCCAGGAATGTCACATAACAGGGACCCTCTGATGCCTGTTGGGTTTGTGGGACTGGTGCTTGTTGGCACGGTGCATCATCATCATCTTCCTTTGGCAAGGATGGGTGAGGATGGCATGAGCCACTATTGAAAGACGGCTTGTTCTTCTTAACCCACTTCTTATAAAGGTTTTGCATATGAGAAGATCCATTTACCAGACCGAATGGTACTATTGCCATTCTGTCCCATAGCATGAGCCCATCTGCTTCTGATGCTTCTGGAACTTCTTCCTCAAATGTATCCTCTTCAGGTGGGATAGACCCTTCCATTTCACTTTCATAATCTTCTTCGTCCATATCAAACCCAACCTCTTCTGTCTCTGTTTCTGCTTCTGCTTCTGCTTCTGTTTCTGCTTCTGTCTCTGCTTCTGTAGGAGCTCTGTAACAGAAGAACAGATTCTCTGTTTCCTCTTCTGCCTCTGTCTCTATTTCTACTATGACCATGTAACAGGGAGAGCAGTGCATCCATGCTTCTATCTCACTATCAGAAGTGATTTCCGAAGTCATTCCTGGTTCAGGCAGGAAGTATTCACCCATTGATAATGGCTTTGCATCTTTTGGAAGTCGGCTTACAGTATCCACTGTTAAGGAATGTGCCACTGTTTTCTTGGGAAGGATCTGTTTGACAGCATCTTCATCTACTGATGTTCCATCTGTAGCCTCATTAGGGGAGTCAAAAGATAATTCCAAGGAGGTGGATCCATGTCCTTTTTGAGAACCATACAGTTTCATCACCACTTTATTGGGTCCTCTGCCCAAGGTCAAGGTTCCTTTGAACCAATCCGTCCTTGCTCTGGCTTCAAAAAGCCATGGTCTGCCCAGTAACAGAGGATAGGATGTACCATAAGAGTTTGGCTTCACCACCAAATAGGTCAGCCAATAATCTTTTCCAGCCACTGTAGTCTTCACATATGGAAGAATGCCCAAAGGCTTGATTCTACTCTGATCCGCCAGTCTGATGAGCCATTGGGTTGGTTGCACACCTTGTAGGCCTAGATCCTTCATTGTCACATCCGTCATAATGTTCACTGATGAACCACCATCAATCAGTGCATTTGCAATGAAGCAGCCTTCTATCCATACGCCAGTCTCTGGAGTACCTGGATCTAGGAAAGCGTTAGCCACATCCACTTCTTTTACAGGCTCTGGAGCCTTGTTGGACTTTGTCACTGTTGAGGGAGCAATCCTTAAACCACGTCTTTTTGTCAGTATACTTTTGAACCTTTTCCGGCAACTGGGGGACAACATCAATAATTGTCGGAATGTGAGGTTTGGTTTAAAGGTATCTAGATCTCTAACTAGATCGTATTCCTTAATAGGATCCGCTGGCTTTTCTAATCGGTTAGGGAATGGGGCAACACCCATTTTCATTTTCCCTCTTTCTTCCAACAGAGGAATTACAGGAACTTCTTCTGCCACTTGTGGCACTTCCTCCTCTTCTGTAGCCTGGACCTCTGGTCCTGTCTCTGTAACTGTCTCTGTAACTCTCTGTGGCACTGTAGTGCTCTGTACGGCACTGTTAGGCTCTGTTCTTTTCTGTTCTTCTGGTGGAAGATTGAACTTCACTGTTCTGGCAGGAGGGTTATTTTCTTTCTGGATAGGTGATTCCTTCTGCTTTGCACGCGTGATGGCATCAACTTCCAATTCCACCAAATTGGAGGTAGGCTCTTGGGCCTTGGCTGGACTATCAGTAGCACTGTTTTTCACTGGGGCTAGACTTGGACAGTCTTTTGCAGTGTGGCCTTCTCCTTTGCATCAACTGCATAAGGGCTTGTAATCCACTGACCTTCGAGGATTTGGACAAATTGGTGAGATGTGTCCCTTTTCTCCACATCTGTAACATTCCACTTCTGATCTCTGACCACCGCCAGACTGTCTTCCTCTGTAACTTTGAGAGGAAAATCTTCTGGGTCCGAAATTAGGACCAAACTCTCTAGGCTTGGGTCCAATATCCTGTGTTGTCATTTTGGATTCCAGCAGGTTGAATCTTGCATTTTCTTCCTTCCTTCTCCTATCATGCATCTCCTTCAGAGAGCAAATGTCCTCTGTATGGTTCTTCCGCAAACAGTAGGAACAGAAGGCTCCAGGGATGGTTGGTTTTCGTGTACATTCAGTGGCTAAATGGCCTGCTTGATGACACTTACCACACCAAGTATTTGACCGCATCACATCTCTTCCTACTCCTGCAACGTTGGATATGCTAGCGGTATTCACTTTCAACGTCTGTAGTTGCTCTGTGATCACATCCATCAACTCCTTTTTAATGTTTGCAACTGAGTTGGATAAATAATCCTTCAAGCTTTCTCCTCCGGACGTACTGGTAGGAGGGTTTTGAGGAGTTTCTGTAATCACTGCATAAACTGGTTGGGCTGGTACAGAGGGGTCTCTGTTCTGGTTCTGATTCAGAGCTCCTGTTTGAACTGTTGGATGTTGACTCCAGTTGGTAGGATTCCACTGTTGCTGCTGATTTGGCATTGAGGAAATTGGTTGGGACCATTGTTGTTGTGGTTGAGCCATCATTTGAGGCATGGATTGTGGCCATTGTGGATTTGGTGCATTGTACTGTGATACTGGGGGCATCTGTTGGTAGGGGTAGGGAACAGTCCCTGGGACTGCATTTGGTGGGTACATCATTCCTGGCATCAGGGGAGGTAGGACTCCTCTTCCTGTATTCATCGCTAATCGAGCTTCCACTTCATCGTACAGTCTTGCACCTTCTGTTGCAGCTTGCAGTGTGGCTGGTCTTTGCAGCTCCACAAACTTACGGACTTCTGGTTGTAATCCTCTGAGAAACACTCCCTTCTGAATGCCATCATCTAGATTATGGTTAGTCCATCTCTTCAGGATGGATTCCATTCGTGAGACATAGGCTTCTACTCTTTCTCCAGAGGACTGACTTAGGTTCATAAATTCCTCTCTCATCCACTCTTCAAAACCTTCACGCCTGAATTTAGTGAGGAAGGCCAACTTCAGGTCGTCCCATGTGCCAAAAGTTCCTGCTGCTTGTCTCTCATACCACTGAAACGCCGCGCCCTTGAAAGTGGCGGGGAATATTGCTAACCAATGCTCAGGGATTCTGGCATTATTAGCCACACACGCTACCATAAACTCTGCTACATGAAGATCGGGTTCTTCATTGTACTCTCCCTTAAAAACTTTCAATGGAACTACATTCGCTGGCCTGTCATCAATATTTCCAGGACGGATCTGGCTTGGAAGTGGACCTCCAGCAGGAGGAGGAAGGGCTTGATGTGCCATTGGGACTTCTGTAAAGAGTTCCGCAAGGGCGTCAAAGGCGACTTCTGCTGCTAGCTCGTTCTCAGCCTTGATTTTTGCTTTCTCTCTTCTCACGTACCTCTGGACTCGTTCTAATGCTTGCCTCTTTATTGCGTCATTCATCAGGGGGTTGACTCCACTATGTTGTTAGTGCTCCACAGAGGGTTAACAGAAGGCTTCAGTCTCTGGAGGACTCTCTTGCCAACATTTCTTCTACTTCTTTCTTTTCAACGTCCCTGAATTCTGCTTTCATGCCACTGCACAGAGGAAGGTATTCGGTTCTGAAGGTGTCAAAATGCATACGTCTGAGCATGGTGGTGGTGCCATCATCATAGTAATGCCAGCTTCTGATGGTTTCAACAGTGTATGTTGTGAAAAACACTCTGTCTACCAACTTCTAGTGGGTTGCTAATTGAACAAACAGAAGATTATCAGTACACCAAGCATCCCATGTATCTTGCTGTTGAGCATCCACGAACAAATTCCAACTCTTTTCCTTCTTGTCTTTGTGAACCTCTACAGACCAAGACTCCTGAAGCTTCTTCACAATCTCCCACTTGATGTTATCTGGAAACTTCTCAATGAATGCCAAATCTTCCATGGATGTTCATCCTCTCTGTTTCTGCTCTTCAGTTTGTTCCCAAACAGTTTGCCACCAAGATGCAAGTTTCTGCTGCTTCAATAGGAAGAGGAAACTATCCACCACATAGAGCATGCATCATGATGGTGATGTGTTTCCGCCATTGTGGGATGAAATTCAAGTGAAAAGTGGCTTTGATTATGAGGAATTCCAACTCTTCAATGGAAGAAGGAACTTTACAAACATTCATTTAATTCTTCTATTCTTGACAATGGCATTTCCTTCATTTTCAGCCTCTTTTGGTGCTTGTTGATGGCAAGTTTCCCCGGCTGCGCACCAAAAACATGGAGCCCCAAGAGGAACACCAAGGAAAAGGGAATTCTCTTGCAAGAAAATCTATCTTGTAACATCAAAAATCTTGTTTATCATGTTTCATATGATCACAATGAAGAAAAGAACACCAGGCACAACAAATCTTCATGCAGCATCATGTAAATCTCCCACGGTTTTTAATAGAATCAACCATATTCTTCAATATCTTCGCAAAATTCATCAATGGAACAAAGAAAGCAAAGAAATACACCATCTTTGAATGGAAATACATCACATAGTATTCATCTTCAATATCTTCATAGTCTTCTCTCCCAATCTCTCATATACAATCACTCTGTTTTAGTAGAATTGGCTATCTCTGACTCTCTCTCTCTCTCACACTCCATCAATTATACATCATATCCTCACTACAATTTTTTCAAAATCACTCTCAATCATCACTCTTAGGTTGTGGATACCCCTCCCAAGAGGTATGTATGATATGAAGGGTCACCAGAGCCACTACAGTGTCTTTTCATAGCTCACTACTATCACTTCACTCTAGTCTTCACTTGAGTCTTTAACAGCTACTTCTTCCACTTCTTTTAGCTCTTTTGCACTTGTATTCACTTCTTTCCAAGGCTAGAAAACTTTCCCAAAGTCACACATACATTCCACAGAACACTTACAGAAGCATACAGAACAGTCTCACAGAACAGTACCAGAACAGCTATAGTACAGAACAGAACAGAGACAGAACAGAAGCAGAAGCTCTACAGAAGACCTACAGAAGGTTACAGAAGATCATCAAAACCACATAACTCACTCTCAAACCATTTCAAACTCTCACAAACCATTCAATAAACTTTCACAAGATCTCAATCTTCATCAATCAATACTCCTTCCCTCCTTACAGAAGACAATCAGAACAAAACAGACCAAATCAGAACAAAACAGAAGGTATACAGAACCATTCAGAACCTATCAGAACATCACAGAACCACCAACAAACATCATGAACTTCCAAAACACAATCAATATCATCTAAAACACTCTCAAACCACTTCCAAATCAATCAATCATCTCATAAAATCAACCATTCAGCTCTCAAAACCAACAAAAATCAGCCAAAAAACAAGTCATTTCAACACTCAACAGTACGAAAGCCATTTCTAGATTTTGATGAGCTGATCTCTCTCATGATTACCGAAGAGATCAATATGCAGGGTGATTTGTATGAAAGACACGGTGAAAAGGTCCAAGAATTTTACTCAAGTTCAGGAAGGGGACATGGTAGATCCTCTTCGAGAGGCCGTGGTATAGGATGTGCTGGCGATAACCAGCAAAATAGCTTCAATCAACAATTTGGTGAAATGCAGGTTTAGGAGGCTGAGGAAACTTTACAGGCAGGGGGAGCTCTAGAGGAAGAGGTGGATAGAAAAATAGAGGTTCTGGAAATTCTACTATTTTTTGCCATTATTGTGGCAAAACAAGCCATATTGCAACCCATTTCTATGTTAAGAAGGATGATATTCGTAGTGGTAAATTGCAGCAAGAAAACTATGCATCATCTTCATGACAGAATGAAAACAAAAATGAGCACTTGTTTGTTATGTAGCATATGATGAATGCAATTACAGAAAAGGGGGCACATGATGATGTATAGTATGTGGATTCTTGTGCATCTAATCATATGACCAGTCATGTTGAATGGTTTGGAGAGATGCAGGATTTACAAAATCTAGGTTATGTGCAGATGGGTGATGATTCATATCACCCAATTTTGCACATTGGAAAGGTTCCCTTATCCTTGCATGATGGCCAAAAAAAGAGTCTGACAGATGTATTATGTGCCATCAATCAGAAAGAATCTAGTAGCTATTGGCCAAATGGTAGAGCAGGGGTTGCAGGTCCGATTCAATGCAAAAGGTTGTTTTGTAGAACACTTTAATGATAAGTGTAGGTTGGTTACAAAAGGAAGTAGAGTTGTCCGCATGTTTACTTTAGATGCTGGAATTCCTGCAATTGATGCTGCTATATATGCTAAAGAAAAAGGAGTAGTTGCAGATATTGAAATATGGCATAAATGTATTGGACATGCAAATGTGCAAAGGCTAACATTAATGCAATCCAAAGGATTGGTTATAGGGTTGCCTTCTTTTAGAGTTGCAGAACTACATAAAGTTTGTGAAGCATGCTAGTTTGGTAAGCAGGCAAGACAACCCTTCTCGCATGATAGAGAAGTGAATAGAAATATACTTGACCTAGTGCATACAGATGTTTCGGAGCCTACAAAGAATGTATCTCTTGATGGAAACAAATACTTTGTCATATTTATTGATGATTGTTCAAGGAAGCTCTAGGTATACTTAATGAAGAAAAAGAGTGACGTGTTTGAGCACTTCACATATTTTAAGGTAGCTGTTGAAACAGAAATAGGCTTAAAAGTGAAGTGCTTGAGATCATATGAAGGGGGAGAGTACCACTCCAATGAGTTCTCTGGCTTCTTGAGGACTCATGGAATAAAGAGGCAATTTACTTGCAAGTATTTTAAGGTAGCTGTTGAAACAAAAATAGGCTTAAAAGTGAAGTGCTTGAGATCGTATGAAGGGGGAGAGTGCCTCTCCAATGAGTTCAGTGGCTTCTTGAGGACTCATGGGATAAAGAGGCAATTTACTCACAGGTATACCCCATGTTGGGGGTAAAGGCGCCTCTGTCGTGCTGCCCCATGTATTACTACACTGGCAGTACCCGCCACTGCACACTGCAGGTGGCGGGCGCCCGTCACGTCACTTTATTCTTTATTCTTTTAGTGACAGTTTGAATAAAGGAAGGCCCGGTCACACATTGTGACTGTTGGAGTTCCCATTTCTTGTCTCTCTCTTTCTTGCTCTTGCTCTCCCGCCATAGCTCGCGTGCAAGCTTTGATCCTTCTCACCTTTCAACTGGTATCAGAGCTTGGCATTCTCTTGCTCGAGCTCGACTCCGTGCTTCTCTACCTTCTCATCAACTCCCTTCACGCATTGGATCTCCATCCCGGCAGCCATATCCGATCTCCCCGAGCTCCCGTCACTCCCCGGCTTCCCGAGCACCTTCCCGGCCTATTGAGGCACCGTCAAGGCATTGATACTGAGGTAATTGTTCATTCTTTCAGGGTTTTATTTTAGTCTACAGGTTGCAAACATCAAGGGCAGCCATGGCTTCAAGCCCTTGAAGCTTATTCCCCTCATATTGTGCCTTACACCTATCAAGGCTCAAAGAGGCTTGTCATAGGCCTTTGATAGGCCCTTCTTGAGCCCCCCATTACCCCCTTTTCAACCCATGTAGAGCAGCAGCAAGTTTAGCACCAACAGGGCAGATTGCATCATTTTTTTCCAGGCTGTGAGCACTCATCTACTTCAGCTCCACACTTGGCCATTGCTTCTTGCTCTCTACCTTGATCAAGAGGGCTATAGACTTCATGTTTGATGTCATTCAAGCTTTGGGCATTGGTCTTGATCATTCGGGGCTGATCTCTTCAGATTTGGGACTGTCATAAACTGTCATAACAGGCTGAAAACAGGGCAGCACCATTGGCATTAGCATTTGTTGCTTATACTCCATTCCGGTTGTGCTATTTGATGCTCGTATGCGGTCTACATGATGCCTAGTGCCTTGGGAATGTATGCACATGATTATGCCATGATTTTGGCCTGAAATATTGGCTGATTTGGGATTGTTATTTACTGTTATACAGTGCTGGAAACAGGGCAGCCACACTTGGCATTGGCATTTGATGCTTATACTCTACTTCGGTTACCTTATTTGATGCCCGTATGCGGTCTACTTCCTACCCGGATGTATTGGGGATGTATGCATTTGGTTTGACCATGATTTTGGCTTGAATTTGGGGCTGAAATCTACTATTTAGAATAGTAAATACATGCTGGAATAACAGTGGGCTGAAGGTACTTTACATGCTTTGGCACTTACCTACCGATACCGGATGTATGCTTTGAGCTTTGGCATGATGTCTCTGACATTTAGGGACGGCTTGGAGCATATGTATGAGATTATGGGATGCTTTTGAGCTTTGCATTAGCTCTGTCTTTACTGGCATTTGGACAGACTTGGCATGCTCGTGGACCGCCTATGCCTCATGTCTGTGCTTGACAATTAGGCTTTTGCATTACATGCTTTGGTTCATGACATATGCTATTTGGTTCGTGTATGCCATACCAACATTTGGAGCTTGGATTTGGATGTATTTGAGCATTCCCGGCTTACTTGATCACTAATCTTGGTTGCTATTTGGATGTCATTGAGTTGACCGAGAGCTTATTTGGGCTTATGTATTGCTTCATGGTTAATACGACCGGTGCTTCATGTATGTCATGCTCTCTTGGATGCGCTTGATGCGTTGACAGGGTCACTTATCACTGGTGCTTTCTCTTGGGTTGTTTGAGCTTCTGAGCTTGCTTTGTATGCCTTTTGTGCCAGTGGGAACATTTTACATACTTGCTTGACCTTTGACAGTTGCATGCTATTGGAGCACTTACATGTATTTGGAGCAATTTATGTCTTGAACAACTACATACGCATTGAGACTTTGGGATCATACTTCGATATTTATGGATATGCATTGATGTACTCTTGGTTCACAGGATGCTTATGAGCTGAGTCTCATATTTGGATCTTTCTCTTTGAGCAAACACCTATTTGTGTCAGGTTTTGGCAGTTACAGGAACACTTTGCCTAGAGTGTCTAGGGGGTGCCTTTCATTGGCAGATGTTATTTTGATATGCTTCGGTGTTGAACTCATGTTATTTTCACTGTCATTGGCCTTTCTTATGTCCGTTTCATGCCGGCTTTGGACCTAGCATTGTTTGCTTCACATTGGATCCTATTTTGGGACAGTTTGCTCTCTAGACTGCATACCTGTAATTTATTACAGCAAGCAGTTATTGGTGGATTGAGGTGTACTTTTCATGCTGAAATATCCTAATTTGGTGTACTGCACCTAGTACTAAGTGGGCAGCAACTTTTGGCACACTTTGCTCGCCCTTTGGACCCCGTTTTGGTCATTTTTGGGCAGTTTCTGTAGTAAAACAGCAAGCAATTTTGGACTGTTTGGGCATTTCCAGCCTGCATAATGGCGTCATCTTCGCATGATAATATCATCTTTAACATTACAAAGTTGGATGGTACCAACTACTCTTACTGGAAGAGTCAAATTTGGCAGGTCTTGGTGTAGAAATCTCATATTAAGCCACTTCGGTTGAGTGGGGAGCAGCCTGAAACTATGGACAATGACGACTGGCTTGAACTTGATGAGCTATGCAAGTCCACGATTGTATTGTCTCTCACTAAACATGTACATTATAATGTATTTGAGGAAGCACAGAGTGCATGGGATCTATGGAATAAGATCAAGAATCTTTATGATAAGATAAGTCCAGCAAGTTAGATGTACTGGTTGAAGCAGCTTATGGATCTGTGCATGAAGGATAATGCGACTATGTCTACTCACTTGAGCCAGTTCCATGCTATACTGAAGAACCTGACTTCGCAGGATATCACCTTTGGAGAGGAAGTAACTCCTCTTTTCTTGCTTGGGACTCTGAATGAGTCATGGGATGTTTTCCGTACTGCTCTTTGTGCCTCTAGTGCTACTCTAAAATTGGTAGATGTTGAGAGTGCTCTTCTTCAGGAAGAGGTGAATCACAAAAACGTGGATGCCTCTCGTGGTAGTCATGGTTTGACAGTTAGAGGCAGGAATGACAGGTATGACCGTGGTAATGGCCAAGGCCGTGACTCGCAGAAGGGTCGGTCTAAATCTCGTGGTGGCAAGTCGCGTGGGCGCAATGCAAATGTCACTTGTCATCATTGTGGGAAAAAGGGCCATATTAGACCACAGTGTCGTGAGTTGCGCAATGAGAAGCGCAAGGATAAGGGGAAAGATAAAGTGCAGGAGAAGTCCTCTGATCGCAGCATAGTACCTGCGAAGTCCAGCGTCAAGATTGAGGAAATTAATGTCACGCAGACTGAGGAGTCCGATGGTGGTGATGAGTTTATACTTGCAGCTAGTTCTTCTGATGCTTCACACTTGACTGAGACATCTAGTATGTATGCACAGTGCTGGTTATTCGATTCAGGTGCGTCCTTCCATGTGACGCCTTACCGTGAGTGGTTTCACTCTTACCGTACTGTATCCGGATCAGTCAGACTTGGAGATGACAGGTCTCTTGATATTGTGGGCTGTGGAGATATTCAGTTGCAGTTTTCCACTGGCAGTTCCTTTTTGCTCAGGGATGTACATCATGTACCTGTGCTTACGCGCAGTCTTATGTCTGCAGGACAGTTGGATGATGCAGGGTTTAACGTCTGTTTTGGGGATTCTGCCTGGAAAATTACCAAAGGCAGACTTGTGCTTGCTAGAGGCGCCAAGGCTGGCAGCCTCTATCCTCTTGTTGTATCTGGGTCTTCTGTAGACCATGTTTTGGCAGTGGGCTCTATCCCACATGTATCACTTTGGCATGCCCGTTTGGGGCATATGTATTTGAAGGGAATGAAAATGTTATCTGGTTTGCAGTATCTTCCGCCTTTGGACCATGCACGTTTTGACTCGTGTGATCATTGTCTTTATGGTAAGTAGAATAGGTCTACGCATAAGAAATCGGGTAGGCCACGCATGAGTGAGCCCTTGGCATTGGTGCATTCCGATGTTTGTGGGCCTATGCCTTGCATGTCTATGGGTGGCGCGAAGTACTTTGTTACCTTCATTGATGATTTTTCTAGGAAAGTGTGGGCTTATCCCATAAAGCAAAAGTCCAATGTATTGGCAGTCTTTCAGCGTTGGCTTGCTCTTGTTGAGAACCAGATTGGGTATAGGCTGAAATGCCTTAGGACTGACAATGGGGGAGAATATGTCTCACGTGCTTTTGAGCAGTTTTGTGATGACAGGGGTATTAAGTGTCAGTTGACCGCCCCTTACACCCCACCCCAGAATGGTTTGGCTGAGCGCATAAACAGGACTATTCAGGAGCGTGTGCACTCTATGCTTAGCCATGCAGGCCTACCCCAGAGTTTTTGGGCTGAGGCAGTTAGTACAGCAGTGCATGTCATAAACCGATCACCTTCTAGTGGTTTGGATTTCCAGGTTGCAGAGGAAGTTTGGGCTGGTAAGCCACCCTCTTATGCGCATCTCCGTGTCTTTGGATGTGAGGCATTCTGCCATGTGCCCAATTAGGACAAGAGGAGTAAATTGGATCCAAAGAGCATTAAATGCATATTCCTTGGCTATGGTGAGTCAGGAGAGATGGGCTATCGCCTATGGGATCCGCAGGCGCGAAAATAGTACGCAGCCATGATGTCGTCTTCCATGAAGACAAGATGCATAGGCAGCCTGAGAAGGTGGTTGAGATCCGCAGAGTGATCTTTCAGGAGGAGCCTAAAGCTCCAGCACAGCCAGTAGTACAGCCTGCAGCAGTTCCTCCACAGGGCCAGGGTGTTGGACAGGCAGTTAGACAGGCAGCAGAGCCTGCGGAGAGACGGTCTGCTAGAGACAAACGTCCACCTGACAGATTTCAGCCGCCCTCTATGCATTATGTTTTGGTTACAGATGCAAGGGAGCCTTTCACTTATGATGAGGTTATGCGCAGGGGTGACAGTCACTCCTGGGAGAGGGCTATGCAGTCTGAGATAGACTCCCTGCATAAGAATGAGACTTGGGATTTGGTTGCCTTGCCTAAGGGCAAGAAGGCTTTTCCATGCAAGTGGGTGTACAAGCTGAAAAGTACCCCTGGACACCCCAAACCGGCATACAAGGCTAGATTGGTAGCAAAGGGTTTTAAGCAGGAACATGGTGTGGACTTTGATGAGGTCTTCTCTCCTGTGGTTAAGATGACCACCCTGCGCTTAGTCTTGGCTTTGGTTGCACAGCTTGACTTAGATCTATATCAGATGGATGTGTCAAGACGGCTTTTCTACATGGGGACTTGCATGATGAGATCTATATGGATCAGCCTAAGGGCTTTGCAGAACGTGGCAGGGAGCACCTAGTGTGCAAGTTGAAGAAGAGCTTGTATGGCTTGAAGCAGGCACCTAGGGAATGGTATCATAAGTTTGATGCCTTTATGCAGTCATAGGGCTACAGCAGGAGTGCTATGGATCCGTGTCTTTACACGAAGAAAGCCCGTGATGGCAGTTTACTTATCTTGGTACTCTATGTTGATGATATGCTGATAGCAGGGAAAGCTCATGATGAGCTAGATGCTCTTAAATCTCAGCTGAAAAAGAGCTTTGAGATGAAGGATTTGGGACAAGCCTCACATATACTTGGGATGCGCATTAAGCGCGATAGGCATCAGGGGCTTTTGTATCTCTCACAGCGAGAGTACATTCATAAAGTCCTTGAGCGCTTCCGCATGCACGACGTAAAGCCTATTGGCTGTCCATTACCTTCTTATGTGAAGGTATCACAAGCCAATTTTCCACAGACAGATGAGCAGAGGGCCGAGATGGCCAAGATCCCTTATGCTTCAGCCGTGGGCAGTTTGATGTATGCCATGATAGCCACTCGTTCAGATATTGCGCATGCAGTTGGCGTTGTGGCACGCTATATGGCTACACCTGGCAGCAAACATTGGGATGCTGTGAAGGGTATCATGAGGTACCTGAAGGGCACAATAGATATGTGTATTTGCTATGGCAGCCAGGATACAAGGGTCGTGGGGTACACTGACTCCGATTATACAGGACATGCAGATAGTAGGAAGTCCACTTCTGGCTATGTATTCACCTATGCTGGAGGGGCTGTCTCTTGGATGTCCAGGGTTCAGAAGTGTACGGCTTTGTCTACCACTGAGGCCGAGTATATTGCAGCCACTGAGGCTTGCAAGGAGGCCATATGCTTAGGCCGTCTAGTTGCTGACCTTGGGATTGATGCTACACCTACACTGCATTCGGATTCTATGAGTGCCATTCAGTTGGCTAAGAATCCGGTCTTCCATGCGAAGACGAAACACATTGAGGTGAGGTATCACTTCATACATGGTGTCGTGGAGGACAGGTCTGTTGACCTTGTCAAGATCTCCACTGACGAGAATCCTGCAGATCTGCTCACGAAGAGCCTCACTACTGAGCGCTTTGCCTTCCTAAGGAGGTTGATGGGCGTTGGATGAGATGTCACCTTTCCTCATCCCTTGTACCTATATACATTTGTACTATCTTTTCTTTTTCTTTTCTCTCTCACTAGGGCAGATTCACCTTTAAGTGGGAGGTTTTTGGGGGTAAAGGTGCCTCTGTCGTGCCGCCCCGTGTATTACTACACTGACAGTACCCGCCACTGCACACTGTAGGTGGTGGGCGCCCGTCACGTCACTTTATTCTTTATTCTTTTAGTGATAGTTTGAATAAAGGAAGGCTCGGTCACACATTGTGACTGTTGGAGTTCCCATTTCTTGTCTCTCTCTTTCTTGCTCTTGCTCTCCCGCCATAGCTCGCGTGCAAGCTTCGATCCTTCTCACCTTTCACCCCACAACAAAATGGGATTGCAGAAAGAAAAAATAGGCATATTGCATAAGTCACATGTGTATTAATGGCTAAAAAGAATATGCCCAAACATTTTTGGTCTGGGGCTATCCATACTGCTGTCTACATTATGAACAGAGCTCCCACAACTGCAGTTTATGGGACGACTTTTGAAGATTGCTTTATTGACAAGAAGCCCGATGTATCATACTTGAAAGTATTTAGTTGCATTGCATATGTTCATGTGCCAAATGGGACAACTCTTGAAGAATGCTTTACTGGCAAGAAGCCCGATGTATCACACTTGAAAGTATTTAGTTGCATTGCATATGTTCATGTGCCAGATGAGCTATAGAAGAAACTTGACCCAAATGCTGAAAAATGTATTTTTATTGGATACTCTTTAGAGCAGAAAGGGTATCGTTGTTATAACCGTGTCATCACAGGTGAGTTCAAAGTGAGCAGGGATGTCATTTTTTATGAGATGAGCAGTTGGTATGCACTTGCTAGTGATGTACTGGATGATGATAATGATCACGGTAGCTATATGTAGAAAGAAAAACAAGAATCATAGAGTCTTAGAGGACCAAAAACATCATCTCGTACTACACCTATAGTGAGCCCTTGGTCTGGGAGACTAAGGAGTAGCCCCACATCTTCAAGTGGATCTATAAGTGTTGTAGGGAAAGACAAAGGAAAGAAGAAATTATTGGATGGTAATGATGCATCTACCAATCATTTGGGATTTGATGGAGATTCTAGTGATTCGGAGAGTTTGGATGATGAGCTTGGTATTCCTTCAGTCAGGACACGAGATGTATAGAGAGCTCATAGTAATGTAAAGGCTCCATTGAGTGATCCCGTGGTATGTAGATCTAGCAGGGTTAGATACCCTGTTAAAAGATTTGGTTTTCAAGGTTATGTAGCTCACCATTATGCTTATATGGTAAAATTAGTTGAGGATGTTGAGCCCACTTGTTTTGGGGATGTTGTTGGTCATGCTCATTGGGATGCAGCAATGGATGAGGAGATGGCTGTATTAGAAGCCAATAAGACTTGACATTTGGTACCCTTGCTACCTAAGGATAAGAAACCTATTAGCTGTAAGTGGGTTTACAAATTCAAGCATAATGCAGATGGTTCTGTTAGTAGGTATAAGGCTAGGCTGGTTGCAAAAGACTATGCTCAAACATATGGCATAGATTATAAAGAGACATTCAATCCAGTTGCTAGGATGGCAGCTGTTGGATGTGTGATTGCCTTGGCAATAGCCAAAGGTTGGAGCTTGCAGCAAATGGATGTTAAGAATGTCTTCTTGCATGGTGAATTGCAAGAAGAAGTGTATATGGAGCAGTCGACAGGTTATGAGGATTTAGAGCATCCGACATATGTGTGCAGGCTAAAGAAGGTACTCTATGGGCTGAAGCAAGCACCTAGAGCATGGTCTAACAAGATTGAAGGGTATCTTGTCAATATTAGATTTTGTATTTTTGATGCTGATCACTCATTTATGTGAGAAAGGGAGATGCAGGTTTGGTCATCATAGTCATTTATGTGGATGGCTTGATTATTAGAGGTGACAGTGACAATGGAATTGTTGAAGTTAAGGACTTCTTGAAGAAGAAGTTTGAGATGAAGGATTTGGGTGAGCTGAGATACTTTGTTGGTATTGATGTGATCAGATGTGATAATGGCATATGGCTATCCCAAAGGAAGTATGGCTTGGATATGTTATCCAAGTATGGTATGACAGCATGTAATCCTCCTCCAGTACCGTTGGAGCAAAATGTGAAGCTGAGTATTGATGTTGGAGATGAGATAGAAGACCCTACTATGTTCAGGAGGATAGTAGGGATTTTGATTTACATGACTATCACAAGGCCAGACTTAAGCTATGCTGTTGGTCTTGTCAGTCAACTTATGAAGATGCCTAGAAAGCCTCATTTGGATGCACTTAGACGTATATTTTTGAGGTATGTGAAGTCCACTTTACATTATGGACTTTTTTATGAGACAGATAAGGACGCATAGGTCTTTAGATACACACATGCAGATTGGGCTGGTAACATGTCAGAAAGAAGATCTAGAAGTGGATTCATGTTTTTCCTTGGTAGTGCAGTAGTTACATGGAGCAACAAAAAGCAACCTACAGTTGCTCTATAGAGTATAGGGACTGAGTATAAAGGTGCTTCTATGGCAGCACATGAGGTGGTATAGCTGCAAAAGTTATTAGGTGATTTGGACGTGCAGGGAGATGGTCCATTTGTCATTCATTATGACAATATGAGTAGCATACAACTAGCTAGGAATCCAATGTTCCATGCTAGGAAAAAACACATTGAAGTGCACTACCACTTTGTGAGAGAGAAGGTACTTGCAGGAGATATTGACTTGGTATATGACAACACACAGGATCAGATAGTTAACATTTTCACAAAGGCATTGGGTGTAGAGAAGCTTCGAAAGTTTCAAAGCTTATTTGGAGTTGCAAAGATAGAGTTGAGCTTGAGGGGGAGTATTGAGATGGCAAGCTCAACATGTGCAGACATTGATAATGGACCGCCTGGCTAGGTGGGTCCGCATGTCTACACTTAGCACATTGGTTGTCATTATGATACTCACATGGCCATTGACTGATCACTTATTATATTTAGTTTGTTACACCTACCTACAGCTAGCAAAGACAGAGCGCCAATCGAATAGTGTAGTCTGTTATGCATTGTTTGACTTAGTAGGCCACTTTCCTTTATGTTGTATCTTATCTATACTTTTGGTACATTGTATAGTGTATGAAAGAAGAAGAAAAAAACCAGCAAGAAAACGTTTTGGCCTCCATCTCTCTTCTTGTGTGCTTGAGTGAGCTTTGTCTTGTGTATACAGTGTGTGTTTGGCACAGTAGTTCAAGTAAGTCCCTCCACCACATAATAGCTCAAGTAGCTCAAGTAAGTGTGTGTTTGGCACAGTAGCTCAAGTAAGTCCCCCCACCACACAATTCTTGACATACAATTAGTTGTTTTAAAACTATTTACCAATTATGAGAGTGGGAGGATCCTTGAGTTGTAGGTTAGTACAATTTTCTTTTGGAATTGATTAAATGAGAAAACAAAAATATCTCGTAGAATTCTTTATCAAAAGAGTGGACAATGTTACCAGTGTATCTTATGTTTGAGATGACACATCCTGGGGCTAATCCTCCCTAACGTGTAGGAAAGTCATAGGAGCCACACCGATTGGCTACAGGTGCTCTATATGTATATAAATTGAGACATTAGTCACCTATATGTGGGGCATACTCCCTTTGTTAGAGTTGGGAAGGGGCAAAATCATTGGACTACAAAGCAATACAAATGCATGATTTAGCTAGATTAGTATATAGCCTCCAAACACTTCTAACCACAAGATTGTGAGGGTGGTTTGGTGAGCATTTTTGGTTAGTCCCAAAGCTAGTGCTAGGACCATTTTTGGTCTCGATACCTCTCAAGAGTGATCACAATCCCAATGATGCAATAATCAATACACTGAGCAGTAGAGGTGGTGTGTAGATTGGATGTTGTATGCATGTGTAGTGAATGCCGAAAGGTCCCCAAGAACAAAGAACTCTACAAACCTTCATAATTTCAAGTACCAATCAAAAGCAAATTTGCATGACATGAGACAAAAGAGAAAATTTGGGTGCAATCTCCCCCCATGCCTTGTGTGAGAATAAGGTTTATTCCATTTAGGATATATCTACAAACCATACATTAATCAATCACACATCATTATGAAGTTTTGCTTTGATACCAGCAGTAACATGCCCGCCTATCGGCCCTCTAGGCATGCTTTTAGTGGTCCATCGAGAGACGAGTCTAAGCGACACCGCCCGACACTCCCATCGAATATCACGGGATTTGTCTATTAAACGATGTGGATCTAGGACATGACACAAGCTATGGTGGATCAAAGATGTAAACCAAGTTCATAATGACATGGACAAGTAGAGATAAACTATTACACAAGTGAATTAGGTTCCAAGATAGATTAGCTTGGACTCATAAACACAATCTTGTGTAGAATTGACAATGACAGACACTTAACTGAAAGTACAAAGCATCCTGATATTGTATTCATTTCATAGTCAAGTACAATGCTTTATAGGCTTTGAGTTATTCCACTCTCCTCACTGTGCATATGGGATTCAGGACAGCTCCTCTTGGAGCATACATCATTTGTCTATTTCTCAACACACCCCCTCAAATGATGAGTCCCTACACTTGCTGGCTTTTGCCCCCCCTACATGATAACATGGCCCGGAAGACTAGCTCATAGGCAGCCTAGTCAAGTTAAAGCTTGAGACTTTACATCTTGGTAAGGGTTTTACAAATCAAATCCACTAAGGAAAAGATCCACTATGGGAGAAACATATGAAAGATACAATGAAAGTTCTTCAAAAAAATCTCTCAGAGTTGTTGATGGTAGCGGAAGCATATTATTATTCCATGAATTGGTTCTGGTGATGATCACTTTGCAATTGTTGGGCTCTTTTCTTGTGGAAACATTCACTGGCTATATGGCCAGTCTTACCACAATAGTGACATGTAATCCGATCCTTGTTGTTGTTGTTGATGAATCCTCGACCTCTTCCTTTAGGTCGAGCAGTTCCTTTGGTGTACAAAAGATTGTCCCTAGATGATGAGACATTGTCCTTTGCATTCTTTTTTTTTACTTTGCCTTCTTCATCGAGTAGTGAGTGCTCAATATCTTTAAGTGTGAGGCTTGGAACATTACTCAAAGTAGACACAAGATTTTCATATGGATCCTTGTTTACACTTGCAAGCAGTACGGCTATTGCTTCATCTTCCTCAATATTCTTTTTAAGAGATGCAAGCTGAGTTTTTAAACTCTTAAACTTATTAATGTGTATGGTCATAGAAGCACTGTCTTTGATATCCAGTTTATAAAACTGCATGAGAAGTTTTAGCTTTGAATTCTTTGCTTGAGTAGCAAACATTTTATCAAGTTCCTCCCAGGCGGTTCTAGCATTTCTAATGCCAGATATATGATGTAATACATCATCACTTAATCCTCAGGAAATGATACCTAGTGCCTTATTATTCATCTTCTTCCATTCTTTGGATTTGAACTGGTCTTCTTCAACAAACCCGTCTTCATCATCTTCCTTCTTGTTATCTGCATCATCTTCAAACAGGTCCCATAAGTCCTTTCGCATCAGGTGATACATGGTCTTTTCCTTCCAAGCATGAAATCCTTCACAGTTGAATTTAGCTATTTGCTCAATCTCTGCCATGTTGCTAAACTTCAGTTAACCAGCAAAAGATTGTATTTTAATGTGTCAATAGACACAAGAGAATCAGTGTCAAATTGACACTAGTTGAGTGTTAATGGATACTAGTCGGTACTTGATCTGCTTTCTCTCAGGAACTTCGTGGATGGCTTCTGAGATTCCTTGGACTCTTCCAGACTAGTAATGATCTTCAAAGAGTATTCCTCAGTGATTAAAATCACTGTTGATGATGGTAATGAGAAAAAGAACAAGGTTGCCAAGCTTTCCAAATTTTTGTATATGGCTTCCTCTAGGGTTTCAGACAGCCGACTGTTCTTTCAGTTCCTGCAACTCAACGAGTTGACCATTGCCCAAGTTATTGTATGGGGAGTAAGCTTGCATAGTGAGCTTCAAAAGCCCTATGCTCACAGGGTCGATTGCGGACTATATGATTGGCATCAGTAGTACGACCGTGGATAGGCGCAGACAGGACAACGTGTTTCGATTTGTGTAATGCTGGAGCTATAAAGCAGTAATATCGTCAATTGAAGTGCTAGGATGAAGCGTCTTGAGCAAGGGAAGATACCTCCAGAAGGAATCACCTGAAGATATGGCCCGTAGAGAGAGATCCAAGAGCTCCAAGGTGGGTAGGTGTAGTTTGGCTATGTCTGCCACAAGGTCCAACTGAGATTTGAAGTTGAAACTGAAGATATGAGCTGAATGTGGGCTGGTTAGAGATCACGAGAGGTGAAGGGAGACTAGAGATTCAGAGTATGAGCTGTGCCATGCCCAATTGGGATCTCATACCATGTTAAACGATGTGGATCTAGGACATGACACAAGCTATGGTGGATCAAAGATGTAAACCAAGCTCATAATGGCATGGACAAGTAGAGATAAACTATTACACAAGTGAATTAGGTTCCAAGATAGATTATCTTGGACTCATAAACACAATCTTGTGTAGAATCAAAAATGACAGACACTTAACTAAAAGTACAAAGCATCATGATATTGTATTCATTTCATAGTCAAGTACAATGCTTTATAGGCTTTGAGTTATTCCACTCTCCTCACTTTGCATATGGGATTCAAGACAGCTCCTCTTGGAGCATACATCATTTGTCTATTTCTCAACATTGTCACCTAGGGTTTCTTGAGTCTGCCTCACAATAGAACATTTGTGGATGAACCCACTAGGATTGACGTGAAACTTGAGTCCCTAGTGGTCAAGGTCTCTTGACAACATTCTAGCATCGGGTCTTCGACATCCCACTTACACAAAGATACCCAAGCCGAAGGAGATTCGTACCACACTTGGTTTAAAGAGAATGGAAAACGAGAGGAATGCGTCGCTCAATCTCTTTTCCTATAAGGCTTTGCGTGTAGGGCATAGTCCCATTTCGGTCCTCTAAAACGGCATGAATCGGGTTCTAACCTAACAATACATAAAGTCAACCTTGTGAGAAGCCTCTGAGCTTTCTGGGACCACCCTGCCATAGGATGGACCTGTCAGGGGTTCCGCCCTCCCACTTCCCTCAATAGGCATTCTTTAGTTATCTAATTAGGTCTTGTCACATTTATGTGTGACATTTAAAATCATTTTCCTTACTTAAGATTTTCAAGGAACAAGGTTTTTTCACATAAGTTATAGCACTGACACGAAAACAGAGCAAACCGTCCTTTTGATAAACAAGTTTCTTAACTTATTTTCCAGTTAATCTTTGTCTGCTACCCATACAGAAGAAATTATGTATCCCTTCTTCCCAGCAGAAGTACCCCGTTTAAATCACATCTCACCACAAATTCCATCCATTATCTGGAATAGGATCTTCCAACACCACACACATTGGACTCACGACAGTCTTCAACTCCATTCCGGACTAAGCAAGGGGCGTTCAGAGCTTCACCTGACCTCAAGTGACCTAGGAGTGAGACACAACCTCTGTGGTTGGCCTTTTCACCACTCAACCTTCGGCTCGTGAATCGAGCAGTGCCCTCTCGGGTTGAAGCATGGTGTGACCTTGGAGATGATCCACCACCACAAAATACCCTTCCTTAACTAATCCAATTAAGAATCAAGCACAATCAAGGCAATCAACCTAATATCATCTTCTAGAAAAGCATTCATTTATTTCCCATGAAGACTTGTCATTACTGACCCCTATCATGCATTTACCATCAAACACAAGTACTTGGAATAATCATCCAAACCGCAATCCAACAATCAGTTCATTGTAAGAGCATTTAGCGTGTTGTTAGAATAACCAACAAAACAATGGTATTCTTTTCCAAACATTGCAAGAATAGACTCAATAACATTTCCATTGCACTTTTGCTCTCCCCCTTGGGATCAAAGAGTAAAATTTTCTTAACATTCCCTTCTTTTGACTAAGGCATATGCTAAGGGTTCAAACACCGTACACAACATAAGTCCTATCATTTCAATGCGAGTTAATCAATCTAGAAAGAGCATTTATACCTCTTCTCTAAAGTGATATTTATCTTTTAGCATTTCCCTACTATGCAACATTTTATCTTGACTTTATCTTCCTTTCTCCTAAGGCAAGGAGTCACGTGTCATTGATGTAAAGTTCACATAATCTTTCCCATGTATGTACCGTCTATGTGTATCTGCAAACCTTAAACAATATTGTCCTAGGTAAATATTAATCAAAGACTCATTATCGATCCTTAATACTTTAGGATCCCATATGTTGCTTATGCTATGCATGGATTCGTCGCATATCAACTAGGTGCAATTAACTTACCTAGATACAAGCACTTCGCAAACTTCATCTTTGAATATTTGAGATGTGATTTATCCTTTTCAATGAGCTATTCTAGCACGGAAAAGTACAAAGCCTAACGTATCTCATGTGGGAATCAAAGAAAGCATCTTATTAATTTGAAAATTCATTACTTACAACCGGTATCGTAGTTGGATTGGCAATGATGCCTCACCCGAGGCTCCATTTCTCATTGAGGGATTGCCATCAGCACATGGCATTTTTCTCTTAGGAGCCATTCTTGATCTTTGTCTCGTGAATCACATAAGACTTCCCACCTTGTATTTGATTAGCAGGGGCCAATTGGAGAGCAAAATAAGCTTGCAATTGAGGGATAATCTTGTAGAAATGGGATAACGGTTCACAGCCAACAAGGAAAGAAGGAACGTGTGTGGACACCCTCTAAGGATGGGAAGGGGAGAACCTTCAAGGAGTCTTTCTCCCTCTCACTCACACACACACACTCTCTCTCTCTCCCTCTCTTTCTCCCTCTTCTTCTTCTTCTCCTTCTTCTTCTTCTTCTTTGTCTCTCTCCCTTCTCACCTCCCTTCTTCTTCTTCTTCTTCTTCTTCTTCTTCTTCTTCTTCTTCTTCTTCTTCTCTCTTTTCTCACCTCTCTTTCTGCGAGTAAATCAAATCATTGAGGATATGCTTAGGGCATACTGCTGTCGAGAGCCGAAGAGGTGGATTCAGTACTTGCCGTTAGTAGAATTTGCCTACAATGCTTCTTACCAGCAGAGCATTCAAATGACCCCTTTCCAGGCATTGTATGGTCATGATTGTCGAAGTCCCCTAAACTTTTCTGATCCAACCCTAAGAGTTGAAGCTTCAAGACAAATGTTGGAAGACATGGATGACCAAATAAGGTCAATAAGACAAGACATACAAGTAGCCAAAGATAGACAAAAGGCATATGCGGATTTGAAACGCCAAGAAAGGGTCTTCGGAGAAGGAGACATGGTCTTCATTCGTGTACGCCCTAAAAGGAGTTCTCTATCTCTAGGAGAATGCAAGAAGCTAAGTCCAAGGTATTGTGGTATCTTAACCAATAAACATGAAAACAAAGAAAACTTTTTAGTGTTAGATTTGGTACTTGGTACTTGGTACTTGATTTGATATCAGGTTCCATAATGAAACTTTGTTTTTGCAATTTGTACATGGTACATGGTACTCGGTACTAGATTCTGTGCTTGGTACTTGATTCGATATAACTTGGTACTTGGTACTAGATTTGGTACTTGGTGCTTGATTCGGTACTTGGTACTTGCTTTGGTATTAGGTTTCATAATGAAACCTTGTACTTGCAATTGGTATGGTACATAAATTGAAATCGGGTGTTGTAAACATAATAGCTTATGGTGAGCTTGATACTTGAATTCACGTGCTTTGAAACTTCATAGTTTGGATCTTTGAGCTTGAAAGTTAACTTGAGTTGATACATAGTGTAGAATTTGGGACCTCTGCAAAAACTATGGAAAGCAAAAGTTTGTTAATAATAGAGCCTAACATAGAAAAACATTGAACTGCAATAAAAATTCTGATTTGTCTCTATCTAGCTTTCCAAGAGACAATAGAAAATAGACAATATTAGACAAATAACTAATTATTTGACAATAGAAAAATTCAATGATGCAACAAACATACATCAATATATATCATTAATAAATATATGTACATGTGTCTAGAGTGTGTGGTGATCAATCCTCACATATACAAAACAAGTGTCATTCACTAGCCAAACACCAACCCTTTTTTAACCAGGTTGTCAAGCCAACTCTAGGAGTTGTTGCACTGAATAGGTGATATTCGTAACCAATTTATATGATTTATCTTATCCTTTTTCAATATTTACGATACTCATTTGTAGTAGTCCAACTAATCTAATACCAAAAACTATGTAAGTTTGCTTAATCTCACACTTCATCTCTATTTCTATACTGAACAATTAAATACTAACCCTCCCTTCTAGAATTACCTTCAAAGCATAAATCCAATAGTTCCATCTAATTCCTTTTATTATCAAATCAACTAACATTCCTCAATCCCATAAACTCTAATTTTCTTTTAAAAGCATTTCCCTTATTCAATATTGGTATAACTTAATACCTTATCAACACTTTTAATTTTCGTAAAGTTAGACACATCATATTTTATATAAATAATGTTCAAAGTAATAACACTGAATAAATTTTCTTTTTTTTAACCCAAGAATATTTTATAAAATATCCAAAACTATATTCTTAGGTTTTCTATAGAATATCCTATTTTTTGTTGAATTAAACAACATGATTTTTATCAAAAAATAATGAAATGTTCATTCAAAATAACTATTTTTTATTTTTAAGATATAGTAAAAATATTTTAAAAATTCTAGAAAAATTTAAAAAATACTTCTGATAGTACTTACTTTGTCACTAAAATATTCTATCTCATAATTGTTTAGTCTAATATTATAAAAATTTTTATCTATACCATTTTAAGCCATTTTAAAGCATTTTTAATGATTTTTTATTTTTAAAAATAAAAATTAGACCTACATAAATTCTAAAAGCTATCCAAATTTGAAATTAATATTCAAATACATTTTATAAAAATTCCAAACTAAAGAAATATATATGTGGAATTACTTTTTTTATGTTAAACAAGTTAAGACACTTACGTGAAGTACGAGAACCGTGATTGTGTCTTTGGGAGCCGTGTCCTTTGCAATCCAGCCTAGGGGAGTCTATCCACTCGTTCTCAATGGTGAGCTCATCATTTCCCCTCTCCCAAGAGATCCATTGGCCAATTGCATTGTTGCCATAGAAATAGCCACTTGTAGTTCTTTTAAGACTTTATCTTGATTAAGTCCAAGCTTAAGAGCTTAGCCTCCATGGTTTTATGTCGATGACTAAGAGAGAAGAAAAGAGAAAAGCTCAAAAATTGAGGTAGAAAGAGAAGATCCTGGCAATGGCTATGGGAGAGGCATTGGCGTCAATTCTCTCTTCTTGCCCCCTCTAACTGCAATTATTTCTTCAAATCCTCTTGCTTGGATGGCTTGAAAACATCTTCACTCTCTTTCCTCCTCCAATTGATGGCACTTCCTTCACGATGATAGTGTTCGCTTCTTGATGATGGCACCCTCTTCTCTCTTTAGTTTGCTCTCGCTCCCTCTTTATAGGATGGTACTCCCCCCCCCTCTTTTCATGACTCCCCAACTTCCACTAACTCCTCCCCTTCCTCTTCTCCAATTGGCATCCTTTGGGCTTCCTCTCCCTTTCCTCTTCCTCTTCCACCAACAATTGACCTTTTTTATTGCATGTTTTTGTTGTAAATACATTTCTAAACAATAATGCAAGTGACCCTTTTTCTCTATACTCCAATCTCTAAGTTGCACATCAAATTGGTGGCAAGTGCATGGATGATCACTACAACTCATTATTGATTTGCATTTATTTCTTCATGGATAAGCAACCATGTTAGTATCTTGTCACATTAACTCAAATACTCATGGTCCACTAATTGTTATATCCATGTCATTAACTCCAATTATTCGAAAATAATCTCTTCTGATTAGATAAAACTACCGAATTCTACTTGGCATTTACCTAAGTCCATCCTCTAGCACAAAACTCATTCGAACCAAGATTTTCCACTTGCTAGACTGCAGAGACACATCCTCCAAAGATGAAATCTCGACCGCATCTGCATTAAATTAATGTGAAAAGTTATTAACAATGTGCCAATTGTGAACAATGTTGCTAAAAAATTTTGCAATGTTAGGTATTGTTTCTAGGTGTTGTCATTCTCCCCCACTTAATTGAGAAGTGTCCTCACGAGCACAGCTACATCACGAACATCCAGCATCATGAACACAACTACCACAAGCTAGCATCACAACCTCAAAATAAGAATATACTTTCTCTCTCTTAATTGCGAAGCATCCTCGCGAGCACAGCTACAAGAACTACAAAACGGCACAAAGAAAACTAGTAGACACTGAAAAGATAGGAAAATATTTATTGGTGTCATATTATAAATCTAGAAAAGTAAATATTCGATTAAGTTGTGTAAAAGCTTGTGCATACTAACATTCCCTTACTCACTCTTCCCACTTAAGTGCATAACATAGCTTCATCGAGTGCATAGAATATACCAACTAGGAAGCTTTCTAGAGCCACTAAACAACAATAATCTCTCTAGGCAAGAAAATGCCACACTACTATCCTACTAGGAATATTGCTTCTGAAATAGCCTCACAGATAAGGTCCATGCTTAACAAAGAACCCAACAAAGAAAGCTAAAATTATGATACCAAATAGGACTCCCATGGTTTAAATGCTAACCCTCCATGTTCTACTAGAACAACCAGCCAATGGTCCCTAACTTCCAACTGTCCAAAGTTCTGTTTATTTACTTTTTTTTATTTAAAAAAATGCTAGTGGCTTTCTTTCAATGACAAAAGAGTATATACATGATTCTCCTTCCCAAAAGGTCCCATCCCAAAGAGATACAAGGCATCGGATATAGGGCACCCGTCAAGGAAATCCCTACACAGCCTACCAAGATGTGAAAGGCGATGATTATCTTCTTCTTTTCCTTTAACCCTGCACTCTTAGGGCTTTTTTTTCTTTTTTTTCTTTTTTTCTATATTTTCTTTTCTTGCCTTCTGAAGAATGAATATATAGACTATTTCGAACATTTATTATTTGGATTGGAATTTAAGTGTGTTTTTTGTAAAGGATCAACTAGAAGACTAAGAATGCATCACTTAATTGAACGATCAAACATTTCAGCTCAACAACTGCACTTGAGGAATATAATCTAGCACATAATACTAGTCACTTTGGTTGGGAAAATGATAAGAAAAGATACTCATCAATTCAACATCTCTTATCCATGCTCCTCCTAGTCAAAATTTCGTGGAGAGAATCTTATTATTGAGCTACCCGCACATATCGCTAGAAAAGTGACAGAAAGATAGGGAAAACTCTATTGGATTCCCAATCAGACTTTCATACAATGAAATTCACTATGTCATGCAAACATGTCACCCCCTTTCAATCACTCCCTGGTGCTAAGTCCCATCCCATGTGGGTGGACTCTCATATAAACTGAATTGGTTATATATTTCTTTCGGTGTATTTGTGTTTGAAAAATTTGAGGTTTTTGTTTCTTCAGTAAGTATTTAGGTTTGGAAAACTCTAAATTATTTCAATAAAATTATATTTGTAACTTTCTCTTATTTCAAATGAAAAGAAATAGATAAATTAGATATGAAACAACCTGTTATGTACATGGATATTGCAACTCCAAGATAATTGCAAAGATAATCACATAGTGGTTCACAAATTGCAGCAATCATCAAACCTGCACAGACCTAAACCACTAACCACTAACCCATTAATATGTTAGATCAATAAAGGGTGAAACTTCTTTGAAAATCGGCCATCTAGTCAAACTTCCTTGTAATGAGCTCCTGGCACCAAAGGAGTATCCCAACTGTGCATGCAACTAACTACCTAACCATGTGAAGATTAACTAAACTAAAGTGCATTAAAACCTAAAATGTAAAGGTATCAACTAAACCAAAAGTGTTTTTTTTTTCCCTTGAGTTTGTGGTTCAAAAAGACACTTATACTTATCTTTTTCCCAAAACCGATTAGTCTTTTCATATTCATCCCATTGGTTCTTATCTATAGGTAAGACTTGTTTCATCTATAATTTCGACCTCCCTTCCTCTAAAAAAAACTCTAAAAGTGAAATTTCATCTAGATATAGCCTTTCTCTAAATTAAAATTCCACCTTTTCCTTTTGTAACTCAATAATTTTCTTCATTGCTTCATTTATAGTAGTCATTGTTGCCTCACGTTCTACTTCCAAAGCCTCATTTAATTCTTTAATGATCCTATCATACTTACCATGATGTTCACTGGATGGTTGTGCAAACCTATGTAAGACCGAAACTGAGTCATCCTCATCATCATGCGATATTGGTCTTTGTAATAGTTTGCAACTACTCCTACTCCTGTGTTCTCTTTCCTTTCTTTCTAACTCGTAATAATAAGTTCTTCTAGCTATATTTGGCAACTATTCAAATCCAAAGGGTAGAGCATTTTCCTCATCAGGGGAAACATAAAAAACGCGACTCTCAAGTATGCCATTATTTTTCTTAGTAATGTCAAATTCGTCCACATCCTCCAAAGAGGTTTCTACATTAAATGTCACTAGCTCAGACATCCCTTCCTCTTCTAATTCATCCATAGAAGCCGCTTCTGCCTTGCTAAAAAACACATCTTCTTAACCATTTTCCTCTGGATCCATGGATAATCGGGAATATGTTTCAAGCGAATCATCAAAGTACTCCTCTTTCCTTTTTGAGAGCATTAAGCAATCTAGGGTTGTATCTTCAAACATAGACAACCAGTGAGTAATCTCACTATCCGAATCATTATTTGATGAAAATGTTACAACATATTCCCCAATACCCATTTGTTCTACCTTATGAGGTGGATGGACTGTATTTACCTCCACTTTTCCTGCTCTTGTTGGGCATTGTGCTCTAAATAACCAGGTATAAGGTCCTTCATTATCGGTCCTCTCTATTTCTGAATCATAAAGCACATTGTTGGATTTCTCATCCACTTCACTAACCATCTCATCTCCTGACTCTTTCAAAAATCCTTTCGAAATAACTTATATTTTAACCCGATCATTTTGAGGACCAATCACAATTGAACCTTTATACCAATCCTGAGTGCACTTTGCTTGGTATAACCAAGGTCGACCCAACAACACAGAATATGAAGAGATATTTGATAATGAGTGAACTATTAAGTAATTCACATGAAGTTCTAAGCCAACAATTACAGATTTCACATTTCAAAGTAACCCCAAAGGAATAACTTTCCTTTGATCAGCCAAATGTGAAACAATATGGTAGGTTCTAGATTCTTCAATCCTAATTCTTGCATCGTTTGTTCTATCATCAAATTGACTGCTGAGCCACCATCTAATTACACTTCATTCAGCAAGTTGCCATTAATAGTAGTATCTATAACTGGAGCTCGTGGATCCACAAACAAATCTACTATTTTCACGTCCTTAATTGCTTTTCTTTTGGAAGAATTTACAATTAATTTATGAATATTAATTTCAATCCTCTTCCTTCGACACCGAACTAATTTATAATAAAGTTGTTTTTGACATGTAGGTGCCATTGACAAAGGTTACAATTACTTTCTAGCCATTGACGAAGGTTAATGGTCAGAGATACTTGCTCTAATGCAGCCCAAGATCATAAGTCTTATTTACTGCTTCCAGGTGCTCTTTATTTCCTTCCTTAGGAGGTATCAGTCTTTCGGGAAAAGGAGCTACCCACACTTGAATCTTAGGATTTTCTAAAGGCACAGGTAATAATGAATGGTCAAAGGAATGTTGTGGATAATGTGACTCAGGTAGCTCTACATTAGGATCTATATCCTTAGATTTATCATTCACTGCTTCTTTTAATTGTAAACTTTCTTTCTCTAGTCTTTGCTCCTCTCGTTGCTGCTTTTGCGCCCTAGTTACTACACCAATCATGGGGTCAACCTTAAAGGTCACCCTACGGGGTATAAATTTAAACCTAAAGTCATTCTCTTGCCTTGTTTTTTCTACTTCAACTAAATTTGCGGATGACGTTGAGGGTTCATTAAAATTTTTCTTACTCTTGTCATTAGGTCGTTTATCTTCTCGCTTAGGGAAATCCTCTTTGTGATGCCCTTCGCTACTACATCTCTCGCATAGAGGAGTATAGTCCTGATTTTTATGTGCACATGGACAATATGTAGCTATGTGACCTTCTTATTGGCATCGATAACAAATTATGGGACCCCTAGGCCCTTGTGGTCCCCCTTGCCCCATTGGATTATGAAAAGGACCATTATTTCTCCGAAAAGGAGAATCTCTTCTTTTGTTTCTATCATTATTGTAATTATTTCGGGGTACTAGGGGTCTACCTTGGGTTAGCAATCCTCTTGGCCTAAAAGGTTGATTAGATGGTCCAATCGCAAAAGTCATATTATTACGATCCATGTAATTGTAATTTGTTTGCATTGAACAAGCTTGTTGTTGCTCTTGACCTATCTTGTGCCAACAATTTGTATCTAGATGGCCGATCGTAAGGCAAAAGGTGCAAAATGGTGGATGGTCAGGCATTAGTATTGAAGGCATCGGACACTCTATAGCCACATGGCTATACCCATGACACTTACCACACCAGATATTGGATGTAGGTGGGTTTGGAGTTGAGATACTCAAGGATTGTTGTGCACTAGAAAACTATGTTGTTCTAGAATAAATTTCTTTCAAAGGTGCTTGCATTGTACTCATAATCTCCTCCTTCAACTTTCCTAGGGATTTTGCAATAATACCAGCTACTTTTGCTTCATCAAGAGGGGATTGAGATTGTGGCATAGAAGGCATTTCTATTTGTATCATATAGGCTAGAATAGAAGTGTACATATTTAAAGGTACACTTGACACATTTGGATTTGCCATTACTGATGGGTTTAAAGGAATGGTCATGTAAGACATGTTCTTGGATATCTTGCTTGAAGTGCTTGGATATTCCATCTGAGATTCTTTAAATAAGTCTCTTCGTCGTTGTTGGTGGAGTTGCACTTCTTCCCACCATCTAGCATGTATTTTAGCATCTGTCAATGTAGCTGACGCTGTAGGCTAACATGCTCATGAACTTCAGGGTTACGCTTATCAATAAATTTACACTTTTGCGTAGGTTTACCAGGAGCTCGATTCATCTTCCGAATAATTGTCTCCATACGTTCAATTTAATGTTGAACACTTTTGATTGTTCCTTGGGAGAAATAATCCAATTGAAGGGCTAGTCTATCTTGGAAACCTTGTCGTGAAAATTTTTCTAGGAACACTCTTGATAAGGCCACATAAGTCACTTTTTGTTGCACATCTAGGTTCTCATACAACCTTGCTGCCTCATCTTTTAATGTTGCAAGGAAGATACAAAGACTTTGGTCATCGTCTACTATCTCATTGGTAACACAGGTCACCTCAAATCTTTGCAAATGCGCATCTCGATCCTCATCCTGCAATCCCCCAAATTACGTGAAGTCAGCTAATTTGACTGGATTACGAGCCATTGTTTCTCTAAATAATATCTCGAACCCTAAATCTTGAGTAATATCCAACCACGTAGGTTCTAATGGCTCCTTAAATAGTTGGCGCAATCCAAAATTCGACTCTAAATCCCAATCAAAGGGTGGTTCAATACTCTCTACTTTAGCATTAGCTTCACTCTCTCTACTTTCGCTACTTTGTCTACTCCTTTCCCTAGTGACACTACTGGTGCTTGAGGCCACTCAATCCCATTGATATGAGTTTACTTCACTTCCAATTGATGGTGTTCTATCAAATGATATACTAGGCCTAAAAGGTTCTATGTTTGAGTTAGACACAGAATCTATCCCCAAGTTCAATAATGCATTCACCCTCTAATAACCAAGCCTCCTGTCACACTGCGCGTTCTCTAGCTTGTTGATCTTGAGCTTCATTTTGTTGTCTCCATCTCTCCTTTGAATTCATCAACTATTAATGAAATAACTATTACTGTCATATTCCAAAATTTCGCACGTTTTGTTTGAAGCTATAAAGTTAAACTTTTGCTTGCATGCGTGTTTAGAAGGTTTAAAATGATTGGTAACTCTGGTTCTATTTCTCTATAAGGAAACTTTTCTTCTTGCTTAGGAATTAGACCTAAATTTTCAGCAATCTCTCTAATGTCTTTTGTGTCGAAAGTAACTTTTAAACCCTTGGATACACGTATCCAAGGCAACACATCAACCCATATCACTCTTCTAAAAGTTCGATAAGTGTTACGATAATACCAATGAAAGTGGTATGATACACTGGTTGTATTTATTTCCACTGCATCTATTAGCCCAAAGTGTGCTGCTAACAAAACTATGGTTTGCATGCAATCGCTATAACCCCAACTCCAAGAAGATAACTTCTCAATAATTATACTTAATTTTGGGCCAAAATATTTGCCCCCCTCTACTAAGTCTGTGTCTCTTGCCAAATCCAATATTCTCCTTTGGCAATTTTGGGGCAAATTCGAAAAACAGTCCCTTAGAAAAGAGACCTCATATTCACTCATCAATACCTAGGATTTTAATATCCTAGGGAGATCAATCACCCATTCGAGTGCACTTGGCTCTCGACGAACACACCAAAAATGACCGGCCAAAGACCAAGCCACTTTTAACCAAGTTGTCAAGCCAACTCCTAGGAGTTGTTGCACTGAATATGTGATATTGGTAACTAATTTATATGATTTATCTTAGCCTTTCTCAATATTTACGACACTCGTTCGTAGTAGTCCAACTAATCTAATATCAAAAACTCAGTAAGTTCGCTTAATCTCACACTTCGTCTCTATTTCTATATTAAACACTTAAATACTAACACCACCATTTCCCCCATCTCCATGATCATCACCATCATGGCTAGCAATCTCACCATCGCTCCTCTTAGCCTCTCAGCATCACCCCTTGGCCTCTTGTTGAGCCACCTCTATCATGTCATCCTTGCCATACTGCTCCTACATTAGTTAGTGAAATGAAATAAAAATATATAACAGTTAATATGAAAATAAAAAACAAAACAATGATGCTCACAACTGTATATGGCTTGTCAGTCCCCTGCAAAGCACGGTAGCCGTAGTATGTGGCATACTCCATCTACTGCTTCCGTAGGTGCACGACCATAGTCTTTGGTCTACATCAAGACAAAACCAAAGACATATTGATTCCTTCATTCAATAATATTACCTTTGAAAGTTAAAATTTGAATGGTCTATACTCACAAATGTGGCCACAAATCCATCCTATCTCATCCGGCCTAGTCTAGATGTGTGACCAGATATCACTCTCTTTCATGCTACCTCCTATGTAAATTTGATTTAAAATAATAACATAGAAGAGAGAATAGTTAGAATCAATTCGGCTTGTTCTAGATGTGTGACCAACTTGCACTCTCTTTCATGCTGCCTCCTATGTAAATTTGATTAAACAAAATAACATAGATTATAGAATAGTTAGAATCAATCTAGCAAAGTTCATATTAATTCTAATGTAGATTAGCAAATGCACACACCTTCTGTTGAGGAAAACTGATGCATAGGCATCTCTCCTTGTGGAGGTATTGCCATGTCTCCATGCACATATCAACCCTCCTCTTGTTTGTCTCCACCATATAGTAGGATTTGTTTATTTTTCATATTACAATAAGCGTTAGAATATACCAAAGAACTTGTCTCCATGCACATATCAACCCTCCTCTTGTTTGTCTCCACCATACAATAGTGTCTATTCATTTTTCATATTACAATAAGTTTTAGAATATACAAGAGAACTTGTTAGATTTCAATGTTTTGTTACTTTTATTGATTTTTTAAATTTGATCATTTGATGAATGTCTCATGTTTTTATGGTACTTGAAAATCAGATTCGGATTAATCAGAGGGTATACTACCACCTCCTACTAGTGGTGGTTGGGTGCACAAAGTTCCAATACTGCACATGAATTCATTTATGATGATTTCTACTATGATGAGTCTATTATATGTTGGTGTGCTCCTTGTCATGGCACATATCAGAGGCCACGACAAGAGTGCTTTTCACATGAGATGACTCATGGTACTTTTGAGCAAACTGAGACAGGTGGAAGTCATTTGTTGCCTACTTGTTTGAATTCTCTAGTATAGACATATGATTGAAGACGATATGGAGGATGGAAGAGAGGATCACTTTCGCTAGATGGAGTGGTTTTTAGCTTTTGGGGCAATCATTACATGATTGCTCTATCTACCATCAGTGGAGTAGGATGAGGCCTCTTTATTGCATAGGATTTGCATGTGCCCCCTCGTTTAGAGGTCACCCTTATATATATAGATGGGGTCCATGGCATCAAATTGCTCGCTACATTCAGAGCATGACTACTTATGGGTTATATCTCAATGTAGCCTCCCTTTCTAATAGAGGGACTACACATGCAGAAGGACAAAGACTCTATGTTGACGAAAGACCTTAATCTCAAGGAAACATAACAAGTTTAATCAATAATAGTCAAGGGATGAGTGCAAGAACCAATTGCACATTTGTGGATTGTGAGAATAGTCATGAACTAGGACATATGAGTAGGGATATACAAAGATACATAGTTGTCAATGCTTTAAGATCATTGCATGATGTTGATGATGAATTGCTAGTCAATTATGGATGGTGTAGACCTCCACGAGCACCCTTAATAGATGAGGGTTGAGAACTTCACTGTATACCATTCCTAATGTTATTTTGGCCTCTTGTACCCTAATTCTATACTTTAATTTGCACCATGTTCTCTACTGTCTATAATTTAATTTGATAATTGTCTTTTATTGTCTCTAAATGTTTTATATTTTTGATAATTATTGAATATCATGCACATCTCTTTCCTATTATATAGAAGCATGCTATTGATACAATCTTCTTTACCTTCAAATATGTAGATTCTAGATTATGACATCGATAATGTCACAAATCAATGTTCACATGACATATCTCACATTTCAATAGAGTGCATGAGGATCCTATGAAGGAGTTATCCTAATGTGTATGCAAGACTAAAGAAACAATATTCTAAGAACTTTAATGGGCGTGATGATATCTTTGATATCGATGGTGGCATGTATGATTTTATTGAGGATTGATATCAAAATGATAGCGCGAGCAATATTCCTAACAACGAGAAGTAACTTCTAGAAGAAGATCTAAAGCATATCTACGTAGGAAGCCAAGTGACAAGACTAAATGCAAGCTCACTTATTCTTAATCTTCAAAACCATTCTGGATGGAGTAATCTATCCATTTCAACACTTTTGAAGTATGTAACAATCTAACATATTTTTTTGTTACATTCTAAACATGTTTGCTTCTTATTGATCATATTTTTTATGAACTTGCAAGCTACTCTCTCAGAATTTCTTACTCACAAGCAATTCCCTTCTTGCATCATATGATGAGGTCAAGAAGATGATAAGTAGTCTTGGACTTGACTATTATTCTATACATGCATGTCCGAGTGATTGTATTTTATAAAGAGGTCTGTACGAGGATAGTGTGACGTGTCCAAAATGTTAAATGCCTTGTTATATAAAGAGGAGAATGATAAGTTCCCTAGAAAGGTATTGAAACATTTTTCCCTAGCTCCGCATATAAAACATATGTTCCAAAGTCCCGAATTAGCTAAGCTTATGACATGGGGAGCGGAGCACAAGAGCAAAGATGGAGTAATGCTAATTCCGTCATATAGTCCTGCATTTGAGCATATTGATTTGCGATGCCCAGATTTTGCAAAAGAACCACACAATTTAAAGATGGCTATATCGTTAGATGGTGTGAATCCATTTTCAATGAAATGAAGTAAATGGTCTACATGGCCAGTGGTAGTTATTAACTATAATCTACCCCCAGATCTCAACATTAAGAAAGAGAATTTAATGCTCTCACTCTTAATTTTAGGAAAATGACAAGTTAAAGCCCTGAATGTTTATTTGGCCCCTCTCATCAATGATCTTCAAGATTTATGGAGAGGGATTGATGTCATGGATATGTCCAAAAGCATCGGTCAAAGACAGGTCATTGTTCGTGGGATTTTAGCATGGACTATCTACAACTTTCCAGGATATGGTTTTTGCTTAGGTAAATGGTTTAAATATATATATTGTCTCATACGTTTGTACGATGTTCATTGCACTAATCACCTTTGTTATGTTTTTGCTTAGGTAAATGGTTATAAAGCTTGTCCAATTTGTGGTGATTTGTTGAGATTGGCTTATAGTAAAAAAACTCAAAAAATATATATATCTTTGACATAGACAATTTTTATCTAAAGATCATTATCTACGAGACACAAGGAAAGCCATACATTTTAATGGAAAGGTAGAAGAAGAGAGATGTCCAATACCAATGACACTAAAGGATTGGTATCTAAAGTGGACTATTGAACCTACTATCGATTTGGATTCGAAGATCATAAGCGGCAATGATGATGATCTTGTGAAGAAGCAAGTGAGAGGAAAACGTGCTCTAGCTCAAAGTCCTTAGATACGGTCCGCTTTGGAATATTGGAAAGATTTGAAGATATGTCATCTTCTTGATCCTATGCATATATTCAAGAACATTGGGCATTCGTTATGGCAACACCTCATTGGCTTGAAAGACATGGCGGCAACAAGAAACGACTTAAAGGATCAAAACTCAAAGCCCAACCTATGGCCACTTTATGATGAAACTCCACGTGAGACAACCTATGAGCCTGCCCCATGGGTGCTCACGATAGAAGAGTTGGAGACTATCAACATGAAGATTTAGTCGATTTGTACGCCTACAAGATATGGAGCATCTTGTCGAGACATGTTCACTCTAGATTACAAGAGCTTGTTTGGTTTAAAAACACATGATTGGCACAATTTTGTGAAGGTAAATCTATCTAGATCTTTTTAAGTATTTATTTTCTTGCATGTTTTGTTGATCGGATTAATCATGTATGCAGCATGTTCTACCCCTTGTTATTGATGGATGTACTACAATAGGAGTTCGAGATGTAATATATTGCCTTGGATTTCTTGCAAGGTATTTATAACTCTTTAATTTTTAGTATAAAATTTTATTTGATATCTTCTTAATTCAAAAGCATCTCTAATATCTTATTTCTTTTATTGATAGATGAATTACATCTAAAGAGATTGCCAAAGGGTAAGTTCCACAAAATAAGCGTAAATGTATATAGCTTCTTTGTTTCATGGAAAAGGAACTTCCAACCTCCTTTTTTGATATCCAGGTTCATCTTCTAGTCCATCTAGTGGACGAGAAAGAGGTTGCTAGTGTTGTGAGCATTCGATGGATGTTTTGGGCTGAGATATTTATGGGAGTATTGAAAGGTTATGTACATCAAAAAGCAAGACTAGAGGGTTCTATGGCAAAGGGATGGATGATTGAAGAATGCGTGTATTACGTTTGTGAATACCTTGAGAAAACCGATTCTGAAGCTCCACGCATATGGACAAACGAGTCATCTTCTACCATGTTAGATGAGGTATTGTTTGGTAAGGGAGTCCCTTTTTGACTCAAGGTCCATTGGGATAAATGGGATATTTCTATTCTCATTGTCTATAATAGTGAATGCATGCAACAATTTGTTGATGAGTACAAGGAGGAACTTGCGAGCAAATGAGTTGGGAGACGTAAAAAGAGGAGATCCAGACATCAAACCAATCTAAATAGCAACAGGGACGTAGCTACTTTCATGGATTGGTTATACATCCATATGCAACGGGGGTGGTTAGTGATCATGAGCCAATCTCAATGGAACAGAGAGAGTTTATGATCAAGTTGAATGATAGGTAACTTGTTGTGTTTTGAAAAATCTGAACTAAACAATCGAATTTCATTTTTTTTAAAAAAATATTTATTGGTCTAGGCTCGAATGTATACCAACATGTGGCCTTATGGACAACATCTTTGGATAAAAGCTATTGACGACTTACATCTAACTCAAGGTTCTTGCATTGTTGCCTCTTTCAAGAAATTATCACGTGCAAGTTCAAGAGACACAAATCTTGTCGACAGTGAACTTGGTTACGTGGGAGCCATAGTTGGAATTTATGAAGTATCGTATCGTATCTTCAAGCAAGTAAATGAAATCTCTCTTCATGCAACAATGACATGTGGATTTCTTGAAGCTATATATAATTCTAAAGTTTTGATTGGTGTATTTTGACAGGTGATTTTGAAGGTGGATTGGTTTCATGTTGAGTATAAAGGCAATAATGCCACAATGAAAAGAGAACCGTCTGTCAACTCCTCGAAGTTATTATGTGCAACAAAAGAGCCTTACATTCTACCAACTCATGTTGAACAAGTGTTCTTTTACAAGAATACATATGCTCATCCATGGTGGCAAGTTGAGCATGTCCAACCTAGAGGTCAACACTTGTTTGATAGCATTGACCCTAAGAAAGTGGATTAGGATGAATTGATTACGTCCTCAAACCTGGACACATCAACGCCAAAGAGGTGTATAATTCTTCTTTTTGATCATGATGACATTGCAGATGATGAGAACAACAATGATCTAGACTTTGACATTGCAAACACCAAAGAGGAAGAAATAATGGATGTTGAGCCTACAGAGGAAATGAATGTCAACACAAATTTAACGACAGAGGAGTTCCAGGAAGTCAACAAGGATAATAAAGATGAAATTTTATTGATGGTTAATCTCAGAGATGAGGATGAGAACTATTAGTCTTATATGTCAACTCACGGATCAACCTATGTTCGATGTTCGGTAAGATTTAATCTTAAAATAATTCATTATGAAGTCATGATTTTTATTCTTTTGAAAACTTACTAACAAGGGTGGGTGGTGGGGAGTCTTGTGGTGATAGCCTTATATGGCTAGTGTCGGGGTTTGATTCCCCTTAGACTCATTTTTCTTTCTCTAGCTGTGTACAAGGTAATCTTACCTTCAAGTTCATTGAAAGAAAGTTCATATCAGGGTTCGATTCCCCTCTACTAAGGACTTTATCTCACATTTCAACCCCAGTATCAACATCTCAACCTTTAGTGCTTGCAATCAAGCATTGTTTCCTCGATCAACTTTGCTTAGCAATAGACCATCAAAGCCAACAATCTTCTATCATTTCCTCGCAATAGTTTTGGCAGCACCCTCAGTACCTACAGTACCCCCCCCCCCCCCCCCCCCCATGATGCCCATTTGCTGCTCCAGTCCTGCTCTCTCTCTCTCTCTATGACACTATGGTCACCCCAGCTTTGATGTATGGTCATCCTAGCTTTGCTATATGCGGCAGCAGTATGGTCCCCATGATTGTCAGCTACCTCATGGATGCATATTGAGAGACCATAGATATGTATGATCTTATGCTTGTTCTGCAGCAAACCATTAGTACTGATGCTCTACCTGACATTGGTTATAGAGCTCTCTAGTCATAACTTTTTGGTCTCATAGGTCATTTTGGCCTTTTGAAGACGTAAATATAGCATTTTATTTTGTTTCATTTCTCTCTCTCTCTCTCTCTCTCTCTCTCTCTACATACCATGCATTGTTGCATCGATGACTCATGAGTTTGCACATTTGCTTGAGCAACCACTTTTGACTCCATCCTGTCGCAAACTCCATCTCTAGTGTGTTGAAGACATATTTCTTGTCATCCTCAAGCTAATCTCTGCATTGAAAAATAAAGTTAATTACTATTTCATATAAAAAACTGTAATTCATATTCTTTATGTTAAATAATACTTACTCCCATGGTACATGAACTCACTATAGATAAGACATGCAGTGGTCTCTCATCCAATTTCTCAAGGCAATGCCAACTCTAACATGAAGAATACCCTTGTCAGGCATGATGTTGCATGTGACACCCAAAGTGCCAGTGCACGTGCATATCACTATTGGTGGGGCCACTAATGGTGTCTCACCAATTGATCGGGCTAGTGGTGTGATACTCTGCGCGCTGATGCCTAGATACAATATAAACATATGATACATTGAGATGTGAGTTCT
Organism: Lygodium microphyllum; assembly: GCF_053477565.2. Classification (NCBI taxonomy): domain Eukaryota; kingdom Viridiplantae; phylum Streptophyta; class Polypodiopsida; order Schizaeales; family Lygodiaceae; genus Lygodium; species Lygodium microphyllum. Next base: position 47,521,848 of record NC_141158.1, on the reverse strand, counting down.
TAAAAACTAATTGATTATTAATCCATAATCACCATAAAAGATATGCCTATGGGATTGACGGCCACTAGCCTATGAATCAGGTGTCACTTGAGTGGGAGGAGGTACAATAGGAGTAAGCCACTGACTCTTGTGATGTGATGTACCTAGGATAGGAGTCCTAAGAAAACAAAGACATCAAAAGGATATATATATTCAAAATTCTAAATGTGAAAAAATGATGACATTACTATTTTATTAATCGAGAAGCTTACCAGTGTAGTGTGTGCATGAGAAGAAGACTCCACTCCTCCATGTGACTGGGAGGATGTACCCTCGAGAGGATGTACAAGCATACTGAATCTCCCAAGAATCTCGATGGCACTATTTAAAATGGCTTCATTCATCTTCACATAATCTGCAACGGCCTCTAACAATTTATCTCCAAACACTCCACTACCTCGTAGCAAAGTCTTGATGATCGCCACCTTCACTTTACGGGTGTGGTCACTCATCGTATCTATATAGTTAAAACAACTATATGTCAGACTAGAGATACATTGTTAGAGGAAACCTCAATCTATCTAATGAGAAACATTGACTAAATATGCAAGACTTACTAAGCAGTTGGCCAAAGGAGGGGAGCTCTCTCCCTCTCTCTTCTTACGTTCTCTCTCTCTCTCTCTCTCTCTCTCTCTCTCTCTCTCCTTACCTAATGCAAGCGACCGCCAAGCCTCAAGGAGTCTCGCCATGGCCCCCTCTCTCAGTGAAGTAGCAGTTTGTCACTCTCTCGCTGTGGCTCCTTCTTTCTCTCTCTACCTCTATCGTCTCAGTTTGTCTCTCTCTCGCTGTGGCTCCTTCTTTCTCTCTCTATCTCTATCGTCTCAATTGCAGTTGGTCTCTCTATCGATGACGTGTCGCCCTCTTGCACTCTTATACAAACAAGGTAATGATCTCGTGCAGTTGGGGAGATGAAAAATACCATCGCTTAAGTGACACAAAGCAGTGCGTAAACGTTTCTTTTTGCATCATTTTCAAAAATCGCTTAAGTGACGCCGTCGTGTAAGCGACATTCGTCGTCGTTTATGTGATGGAAAGGTTTTTTTTTTTAATGTCGCTTATACAACGACAAAGTCTCCTATGAGATGCACCCATCATCATATAAGCGACACTTGTATATTTTAACCCCCTTGAATAGCCCCCCAATGGCTAGTAGTGTCCAACTCTATATGGAAGAGCTTGTTGAAAGCACAACATGGGCTTGCGCTCAAGCCTTGCACGAAGGGCAAGATAGTTTATGGAATACCAATATAGTTTTGCTCCCTTGTTAAGGCCTTGAGAGCAATCTTGGTAGTGAGAACACCAAAATAGTTGACTCTCTCATTAGGACCCTAAGGGAAAGACAGTTCCTAGTTTACCTTGGAGACCTCTATGGCTATGAACTTGGCTTGGCAGCTTTGCACTCAAGCCTAGCACTAGGTGCAAGATAGTTCACACCCATCTCCAGGTGTTAGGATTGCATTGTGCTGGAGAGAGAACTTGGCCCTACTCTCATGCCTACCACCAAGGTCAATGATTGCTTAGAGAGTACCAATATATTTCTACTCTCTCATAGTTATACTCTCTCATCAAGGCTTAAAGAAAAAGATCTACAATCAAAGAGATCTCCAAATTACTTCCTTGGAGATCTCTTTAGTTGTAGATCTTGCTCATGCATTCAAGCATGGCCCTAAGTGCAACAGAGTTGTCCAATCTCTAGCTTGATACTCAAAGAAATATTGGGATCAAGTTTGTCTTTGGAGTGAGCTTAACCACATGGCCAATCAAAGACTCAAAGAAAGTTTGGGATCAAGTTGGTGGGCTACATGACCTTGATCTTTGACCATTACATTTTAAGATTTTGATTTCCTAGCTTAGAAATTTAATTATCCTTAAAATTTGAGATTTTGAAATTCAAATTTTCCTCCTTAGCATTAGGTATAACTCTAGGATAGCATTTTCTTGTTTTGCTAGGATTAGCCTTTTGGTTTTCCCTCTCTTACATAGGTTCTGACCAAGGTTTGAATTCCAATATTTTTTGTTTTCCCTCTTCCACAAGTTCTTGCTATGGTTCAAGTTTTAGCATAGAGATTGAGGAATCCTAAAAATTAAACTAGATGCATGCAAACCTAGCTGGATGAATAGCTTGGCCCTATGCTCGAGCCTTGCATTGAGGGCATGACAATTTACAGAATACCAATATAATTCTACTCTCATCAAGGCCTAAGGGCAAGATAGTATCAACTCCAAGTGTACTCTACGTTGGATGTCTCCTTGGGAACAAGATAGTTCAAGCTCTAAATGTTATCTCCTTGGGAGGTTCCAACTCTATCTTGGAGACCTCTTTGAATACAGAACTTGGCCTTGCCTTTAATTCTTGCACCAAGGGAAAAATAGCTTAGAGAATACGATAATAGTTTTACTCTCTTGTTAGGGTGTTGAGAGCAAGCTTGGCACTGAGAGAACAAGAAAATAAGTTTACTCTCCCAACAAGTTGATGTCTTCTTCATCTATGATGTGGAAAAATCTCAAGGATTCAAAGTGCTTGTTGAGAAGAAGCGGAAAAGAGATGATGATTAGCCTGAAGGTTTGAAGATGGTGACTAGGAGTGATCTAGTTTCTTAGTCTGCTTCTTCAGGAGTAGAGTAGAGTAAGGCTAATGTTTAGAAGCCAAAAGTGCAAGAAGATTAGAAAGCCCCCAAGACAAAGGATCCAAAGCTGAAAAAACAATCTAGATTCAAGCTACTTTCCAACCTTGAGACGACTACAGACTTGAAAAAGGAGCTTGAGGATTGGATTCTTAACTGCAAAATTGAATTCACTCTTGAAGAAGTATTGGGAATTCCAAAAAGAGAATTTCATGATGTTACCATCCACATCATTAAAAGAAAACAACAGATTATTGAAGAGCCGACATAGGATATGATCCATTGAGAGGCTTTAGCAATTGCTGAGGCTATTATCTATGGCTTGCAGATTGAGGAGATTGATTCTGATGAGGAGATTACTGAGGAGTCTACAAATGGAGCTTTATGTATGTAGTCTAAGAAGACTCTTCAGCCTTTACTTCAACTCATATAGTATGTAGAGAATGATGTTGTGCCTAGATTGGTACCTCGTAGCCATTTTTCTCGCAATCACTGGGCTCGTGCGATTACAGGTAGTCAAGCTTGGTGAGGTGGAGACCCCTTGTGTTCCTCTTTTGGATCATGGCTTTAAGATTAATGTCATAGTGCATGGATTGTATGATACTGGTAGATGGCCAGTTGATGTGGATCATGGAGGGCACATGCGTGCAGCCAACAACACTACAGGACATTTGTACACTGCTTGTTTGAACTTGAAGAAAATTCTATTGGAAAGTGGATGAGACTTATCATTTCTTTGTGTAGAACTCTTCTTTCTATCCTATTATTTTGGGGCAGCCATTCATTGTGCTGAGTCTTGCATGGAGATTAAGGTTCTTAATGATGGGTCTACCTATGCATGGATCTGAAGCAAGGATGGAAAGAGGGCTGTCCAATTCATGACAGTTTGTGTCAACCATTAGCGGAATAAGGATTCTTTGAGGGATTCCCCTCTTCCAGCAGGAGAGCCAGATTTTTGTTAGGTACCACTGTCTTGCGAGACGATAGTGGTATGAGACAGGGAAAGCTCTTGCCTCCTAGCAACGGCATTTTTTCCTCAGGAGGTTATGGTCTGTCTACTAAAAGTACTTTGTGTTTTCAGCATATTATAGACATGCCTATAGTTGCCAGGCAGTACTTGAAGAGAAAAGAAAAAGAAATGAAGCTTGTAGGACTTTTACAGGATGAAGACAGGGTAGATGCTCTCTACGATGGGCTGTCATGTTTGGATACTGGTTTGGATACTATGGAGGATCTTTCAACATTGCTGAAACTTGAAAAGAAAGAGCTTTCATATGTCTTACTGGTCCATTCTCTGGCAATGTATTGTAAATTGTTGATTTCATGTTGCAAGAAAATTTGGGTGCTAAGAATTCTCTACAAAAAGTGTTCTTTACTAAAATATTTCAGCAAAAAGATTTACAAGGTGTTGATTTATAGCAACAAATAGGATTTACAGCTGAAGTAAGCTGTGAGCCTCAGTGTTGGGCTGTTCATATATAGTCCAAAAAAGATATGTCTAATTTTGTCAGTCAAAAGATATGGGTGTTGTTTATACACAACAAAATTTGTGTTTACTAGGGTATTTATAGTAAGGAGACTGAAATTTATAGGTTGTAGCAAAGAAGCTAGAGTACAGAAAAAATATAAGATAAGTGACCAAGAAGGTTAGACTAGCTACAAGACCACTATCTTTAGATAGTGATGGGATGCTTAAGAGAGCAACTATGCAACCTCCTTTACAAGATCTTCTAGGTATTGGACATAGGTTTTCAGCCGAGACATTGAAAGAGATGAAGATTGAGATTGAAGATTTTTTGCTTTCGATAGAGGTGAAATGTTTTGAGGAGATGTTGTGAAGACATGGGAGAGCCTTCACTTTTTTCCCACATGAGATAGGTTGTGTTGATCCTAGGGTTGTGACACCTATGGTTATTTTTGCCATTCTGCATGTCCCTTGGAATCTACAGCCTATACCTATGCCTAGGGCTCACTAACCCAAACTGGTGGATCTTTTAAATGAGTGGATCAGAATGGGGATTCTAGAACCATCTTCAGCTCCATATTCTAATAGATGGTTCATAGTCCCCAAGAAGAATGGGACACTCAGATTTATACAAGACTTACAGCCCCACCGGTGAACAGGGTCACTATACAGAATGTTGGTGCACGACCTATTGTGTATAAATTTGCACAGGCTTTTGCTGGACGTGTTATCTATTTGCTTGGAAATCTTTATTCCGGATATGACTAGTTCTAGCTTGCTCTTGAGAGTAGAGATTTGACTATGATGAAGATACCTTTAGGCCTTGTTCGAATGTGTAGGCTTCCATAGGGAGCTACTAATTTGATTGCCCGTATGATGAATGGGATGAACAAGGTCTTACGGGATTTTATTTTGGAGCTTACCATGCCTTTCATTGATGATCTGCCTATTAAGGGTTGTTTGGAGAAAGAGACAGATGAGAATTTAAATGATCATGGATGTAGGTACTTTGTGGCTGCCCATAACAGAGATGTTGAGAGGATTCTTTGTAGGCTAGAGAAAGTGAATTTGACCTTGTCCAGGGGCTGAAGTCTATTTTTTGTGCTAGAGAGGTTTTGATTTTTGGATATATGTGTGGTTATTATGGAAGGAGGCCTTCGCCTACGAAGGTTGATGTCATAGAGAAGATTGCGGAGACTTGCTCTTCTACTTCGAATGTTCGCAGGTTTCTTGGAGATTGTGTATTTTATCTTATTTGGATTCCTCATTTCACTCATATTGCAGATGATCTCTACCAGCTCTTGAGGAAAGGGCACCCTTTTTCTTGGGACATGAGACACACTAGAGCTATGTAAAAGCTAAAGAGATTGTTGAGAGCTGCTCCAACTCTTCGGAAAGTAGATTATGAGTGTGGGGGACCTATTGTACTCACTATTAATACTATTCCTATTGGCATTGGATGGGTTGTTGGCCAGACAATGCATATGGGAATAGGTATGCCATTCCGTTTGGGACGAGCAGTAGCATAGGTATCCACAAATTAAGAGGGAGCTCTTGGGAGTTGTCACCATTCTCAAGAATGATAAAGAGTACCTCATTGGTGCTGCTATGGTGGTCGAGACTAATTGCTTACCTCTTCTAGGTATGATTACAAGTTGTTCTACTCCAAACATTGCCATGCTTAGGTGGATTGGGTACATAAAAATCCATAAATCTCGAGTTCAAGCACATAGTAGGTAAAGATAACCTAGTAGCCGACATGCTTTCACGAGAGAGGTATGATGATATGGATTCTTCTTGCACTGATGATTTTGATGATGGGGCTGATCTTTTAGCCATGCATGTTGATCATACTTGGCATGTAATTGCTTTGGAGAGCTTTGATGAGTCTTCGTATACAAGAGAGTATTTGCAGATCGGCCATTATTAGAGTACCATGCTAGACAGGATGGATGGATTGATGTGGACTTTAAGAAGATCAGGAGGAAAGCTAATGGTTTCTTCTTGCGGAGTAGGCTACTTTGGAAGCATCCGCGGAAGTGAGGAGGACAACCATTGAGAGTTGTATGTGACAAAGCTTCACATGTGTGAATCATGAGAGAGTTTCATGAAATTATTTGGGCAAGACATAGAGGTGTTTGGGCAACCTATGAGAAGATTAGAGAGCGCTACTGGTGGAGAGGCATGTATAGAGATATCTCACAGTTTGTTGAGACATGTATTGCTTGTTAGTTGTTTTCTTTAGTGTTAGTTGTTTTCTTCAGTGAGGCATAGAGACGAGATTCACCCTATTTACCCGCTATGTATTCATTGCAAGTGGGTTCTTGATTTGATTACTATGATTGTTGGATTGTGGTAGATGCATTCCATTGTTTAAGCATGAGAGATTGGATGATGATGAGGCTAGGGGGTTTTTCTCTCGCCTTGGCATTAAAATTTCTTCTACTTTAGCATATAATCCAAAAGGCAACGGGAAGAGTGAGAGAGGCCATTTGCCGATTGTGAAAGCCTTGACCAAAGCATGTGGTGAGTGGCCTAGATTGTGGCCTTACACCTCACTCTATTGCAAGGTGTTACTAAGAACTATGTTGGAGACAGAGCTTGGCCTTGCACTCAAGCCTACCACCAAGGTGAATGATTGCTTAGAGAATACCAATATAATTCTACTCTCTCATCACAACACAGCTTGGCCATATACTCAAGCTTGGCATTGAGAGCAAGATAGTCCCAAATTTTCCTTTGATGAATATAGTTCCAAGTTTTTCTTTGAATTGAGCTTGACCACATGGACAAGCTAGGACAAAGAAGGATTAGGATCCAGTTGGCTACATGACCCTAATCTCTGACCATTAAATTTTAAGCTTTTGATTTCCTAGCTTAGAAATTTTATCATCCTAAAACTTTGAGAGTTTGAAATTCAAATTTCCCTCCTTAGGATGAGGTATAACTCTAGGATATCAATTTTTTATTTTGCTACCATTAGGCTTTTGTTTTTTCCTCTTACATAGGTTCTCACTAAGGTTCAAGTTTCTACATTTCTTATTTTCCCTCTTTCACAAGTTCCTTTTATGGTTTGAATTTTAACACAAAGGCCAAGAAATCATGCAAACTAAACTAGGTGCATGCTATAAAATTGAACCTTCTAAATTTAATGATCCATCTTTCCACTATACATAAAAAGGAAACCTATTGATTTGATTTATGTACTTTAAAAAAATAGTAGTCTACTTGTGCTTGAACTTTGAAGGCTTTATTGTTTGCTTGCTTGTAAACTTCTGTAAAATCACATAAACATATAATTAGTGCTAATTGATCTTATTAATTGTTAATGATATGAGAGAGACTAGGTGTGTTACCATGGGATATGTGAGAGTGAGAGTGAGAGAGAGGTGAGCAAAAGAATGGAAAATCTCCCCATATTGTGTCTAGGGCTAAGAAAGGGAGTGATAGGAAGGTAGAAAGGAAATATGTATGTGGAAGGAGGAGAGAAACAAGGAGATAGAGAAAGAAATATTAATACTTTATATTTAGAGAAAGATGAAGAGGGAGAGAAATATAGATATTGGTAGGAACAAATGACAAAGAGAGATACCCTACCTTATGAGCTTCAACACACAAATTTTGCATGTGTTTCCAAGGTTGAGATGATGAATACATAGGCCTGTGATATGCATGAAGAATTCTTAGAAAACAATGAAGAGAAACAAAGAAGCTTACACTCGTACTCTTTCCAGATAAAGAAGAAAGAAATAGATTAATTATGTCTCAATTTCTTTAAAACTAACCTTGTTAAGAATCAAGCTCCATCGACTCCTCACTACAACTATAGTCTAGTGGTAAGTTGAGTTAGTAAGTCAACCATGGTTAGCTAGGATGGTCAATTAGGTGTATCTCTTATTTGAGTATTATAGAATTTGAGTGGTTGTAAATGAACAATAATGGGAGAATGAAGACACATAGAGAGCACATTGCTCTCAACTCGCTCCATCCATTTTCCTCTTTGTCTCCACTAACTCTTAACATAGTACGGAGCAACTATCTAGAGGAGCTTAAGTGTAAAGTCTAGTTTTTTTTATCTGATTTGCATATTGTGAGAAAGATCCCTATAGAAGGATGGAAGCTATAAGTTTGATGTTGCTGCTACTACTCAGGGCCTATTGAGGCATTCAAGGGGGTTTCATTGCCTTGTAGGGAAGCTTTGGGAGGTAAGTTTTGTGACCATCAATCAAGTCTAGTACTCAACATGAAGCTGCAAAGTCACGCCTGGTTCCAAATTGTATGTGTTGATAGCAACAAAGTAATGCTTGAAACCTTAATTTTTGGCTATTGAGTGGCAATTGTACTGCCTATCTTCTAGAGTATCTCTGGCACTATTGAGTGTTGAATATTGCAATAATAATTAGTAGCATATCAATAGTTACTAGTAGCAAACTCGCAATCAAGGTCAGCATGGGCTATAGGGAAAATGCCCCTATTTTCTTGGGGAATGAAGACAAGTACAAGAGCCCACTTGAAATGAATAATTCACTATGATATTGAGGAGTTATTTGGCATTTACTTTGGCAATATATTCACTCTATGTTGGATTTGGAAGTCCACAAGAACTGTGAACAATAGCTAGTTTGCTATGGTCAATTTGAAATAGCTTGTACTCCCATGTCTAGAGCTTATTGAAGCCCTTAATGATGCTTATTCATGCTCCACTGATGCTACATCAGTGTAGGGTTGTCTATGGGTTGACATGAGTAATGATTTCTTAGTTTTGAAGTAATCCATTGCTACTATAAAAGGGCCTTGAATGGCTAGTGTTTGTTGGAAGGTATGTCTTCATGTTTACCAAGAGTATATGTAGTTAGTGATGCTTACATGAATATGTGACTACTCCCAAATGTTGTGGGCAAGGTTGTTAGATATTTTGGCATGCCATTGAGCTAAAATACCTTGTTGTTGTAGAGACATTATTGCACTTTACTCTAGGACCAAAACTCTCTTGTTTGGAAAAGTGTATGCCTATGTACATTAGTTGGGATTTTTATGACTCTGCTTGAGCTATTGATGTATGTTGTTACATGAATAAATTGAGCTGGACTAAGTTGGATGTAGAGTAACTACTTAATGTACATATATTCTTTGAATGCTATGTAAGAATTTCATTAGTGAAATGAAATCTTAGTGTGTAGGCAGTTAGGCATTGATAAAACAATCAACTTGAATATTTTTGTGAATATTGTTGGCTGCAGATATCGCAAATGCAGGAAGGTCAAACAACATCACTCAGATTATCGGTGATAAGTTGGATAATAATAACTATGCCATATAGAAATTTCACATGGAGAACTTCTTGATTGGGAAAGGTTACTAGGATCTTATCACAAGTGACAAGGTTCTTGCATTCTTTCTCACTATGTATTTCAAATGCAATGATCATGCAGATCATGAATTGCAAGTCACTAAAGGATGCATGGGACATCTTGATGCATTACTGTGGCACTACTACTAGTGCATGATAAATTTATCTTAAACAAAAGTTTAACACTATGGATAAAAATGACAATAATACAGGACTATATCACTGAGATCAAGACCATTGTTGATGAATTAGCTTCTATTGAAGCTGAAGTAGAGGATGGAGACAGTTCCAGTTACTCTAAATGGTCTTCTATGTTACTACAATTCATTTGATACATCTATATCAAAGTGGTAGGAGATGCCTAATCTCAATGAGTCGGTGTCATTACTTCTTCATGATGAAGATGTCAATCTTTGATTAGCTACTCGCTCAAGTAGCTCAAATGGTAGAGATGCAATCTTCTACTCAATCAAATCTTTAGTTATACATGATGGTCAGAACAAGAATTTGCATGATCTATTGCATATTCCTTCCATTACTAAGAATCTACTATTAGTTTGAAAAATGGCAAAGCAAAATTAGAAATTTTGATTCAATAAACATGGTTTTTTTATTGAGGAGCTTGGAAATAGCTATAAACTGATAACTAGATGTTAAAGACATGGTCATTTTTTCCCCCTAGATGCTCATATTCCACATCTGAAATAAACTATGTTTACACATGAACAGGGTACAATTAGAGATCTTAAGATCTAGCATAAGTACATTGGATATGTCAATGTCCAAATAGTTCATACTATGCACAAGAAACACCTAGTAATAGGCTTGCCAAAGTTTGCCTACTTGGATTTAGGCCATGTTTGTATGCATGTCAATTTGGAAAGCAGTCTTAGTTTTCATTCATCTCAAAACAACTCTAGACCACTGTAATTGGTTCATTTAGATGTTTGGAGATTAGCTCATAATGCTTCTCTTGGTGGATCCAAGTATTATGTCACATTTATTGATGATTTCAATAAGTATACATGGGTGTATATCTTGAAGCATGAGGATGAAGTCCTTGTTGTTTTTAAAGAGTTCAAGCAATAGGTTGAGGAGTTTGACTGCTCTATCTCTTGTTTAAGATCTGTTAGTGGTGGAGGTGAGTATATCTCCAATGAGTTCGATAGATTTTTGTTGGCAAAGAATGGCTTCACAAGCATCTTACTTGCAGTTACACTTCATAGAAAACTGTAGTAGCAAAAAGGAAAAATCGAATTTTAATCGAGGCTGCTAGAGTGATGCTCAATGAGAAGAACATGCCACCGTATTATTGGGCTGAATCTATAATGTGATAGCTATGTATGTGCCGAATCACACTACTACATCAAGGATTCATGACATGACATGACACCTTATCAGAAATTGTGTGGTCATAAGCTAAACATCATCCATCTTAAAGTCTTTGGCTACATTGCATATGTATACATTCTAAATCAGAAGGGAAAAAAGTTGGATCCTAAGGTGTAGAAGTGTGTGTTTATTGGCTATGATCAAGAGCAAAGATCATATAAATGCTTTGATGCATCTATTTGCAAAGCTATAACCAACAAAGATGTCATCTTTGATGAGTTGGCTCTGTGGTATGGTTCATGTACTATTGTTTTCAATTATCAATCTTCAAACCATATATCTACTGATATTCCATAGCATAGTACTACTATGTTTGGGCTTATAAGTGATGTATCTTCTAGTGCTTCTCCTTGGACTAGCAGGTTACACAGTCATGCATCACCATCCACTCATATTGCTATATGTCAGTGAGGGGGAGAAATGAAGTAGAAGGCAAAGGCAAAGAGAAAGTTCTTGATGATGCTCTTCGGATGCTAACTTTAGGATATGATTCCACTGATAGCTTGGATAGTGAACTTGGAATTCCATTTTTGTATAATCCTAGAGTTACCTAGAATAGATATGTATCTCCTTATGAAAGAGGGGAATCTAGTAGTACATCTCAATTGAGTTGATCATAGAAGGTGACATACCTAGTTGACAAGCTTACATATAGTGTATTTTCAGCAAAGCATTATGCATACTATCACGTGCCTGCCTAACAATTCCCTGGCAGCATGTTTTAGTGGTTCATCATCACGGAACTATCCTAGATAGCTTTGCACAGCACTCACGAGAATGCATGGGGTCTATTGTCTAGGTTTTCCAAAGTCCACCCCATAACAGAATGTACTAGTCGTCCCCACGAGGATCAACCTACAAGCTCAGGGTTCTAATTTGACAAATGAGGTCTCGATACATAAGTTAACTCCATCGAAGGTGTCCCACAAGGGCTTCCTGTTTGACTAGAGCAATCGTAGTTACCCTTGGTTGATGGAGTGCAATGCTTTTTTCCAGTAACTAGTTAGGATTCATGAAACCCTAATGGAGTTCTGGCACAACTACTGCACCTTTTCCCTAAGATAATTTCTGATCAGGGTTTTAAGACTTGACCTTAGGTAAGTAAATGCTCGGCTCTACCTAATTTTTCCTAATTAACATTTCATTCAATCTCTTGAGAGAAGCTCCCAAGTCACTAGGGCCACCAATCTGTAAGACAGATCCATCAGGGATCTCGCCCACCCTCTTCCCACAAACGATTTTCTTTAGTTTTCTAATCTTTCTTGTGCAACCACAATCAATCTTTTTGTGCAACCATCAATGTGTACACAAATAAAAAAGAAATAGCAGCAAGTGTTTTTAGCATAGGAAGCAACCCCACCCAAATCTACGGTTTCTCTTTTAAGGTCCAACCTTATTCTTAGGGTTTCACTTCCTACGTGCAACTCTTTTTTGGGATCCGCAAGTTATTTTTGGAATCTAATTAATTATGAGAAGTCTATTTTATCCTTATGAAAAATTTGGTATCTCCATCCTAAAAGATAATATGGGCATTTATGCCTATGGCAGCCAATTCATGTGCTGCCCAACCCTAACCTACACTTAGTAAGATTTCAAATTCTTTTCCAAGTCTATTTATACTTTAGAATTTGTATCGAAAAATTCTTGTCAATGTCCAAGAAGTCCTTTAGACTTCTGATATTTATTTAATTCTTGTCAATGTTTTAGGGTTATCGAGTATCTCATAGTTGTTTTCACTTCAAGATTCTTAATATTTTAGGTTAGGTTTTCTCCCTAGTCCATACGTGGGTCAACTCATGAAATTGACACTCTCGCTAATATAATCATTAATATTAACATTGCGTGTGTTTTTAGTAAGCAAATAATTTTTATTTTATTCTACTCATATTCTACGGTTTAATCGACAATGTCCAACCATTTGCTGAACTTTCAACATTATTTATAAGGATCAATTTTCATTGAGCTATGTCCGAAGTGTAATGCTGATTGTTTTTTTGAATTTTTTATTCTAAGCAATGCAAAAATCATAAGTGTAAATTTTCTTTCATCTTTCAGACATCAAACTATATTTCCATGCACCTAATTCATGTGTGTCTAGTATATATTTTCCTATATAATTTGTTATTGATTTAATGCATTGATTTTTATTAACTATTATAAAATTCATATGCATCTATTTATCATTAGCAAAATGAAATAGAGATAGTCATCTTTTAAAAAAAATTATAAAATATTCCCTTCCCTCACAACTTCTACCATTTTTATGTTATTATGATCACATGTGTCATTAATGAAATAACAATAAACATTGCGGAATAAACCATAATTAAGATATTTTCTTACTGACAAGCATATAATCGTTTTTCAAATGAAAGGGTCTTTTCACTGAATAGTTAGTTATTATATTACTTTGGTTATTTTCTTAAGCGGTAGTTCATATGCATTTTCATTAGAGTGCGTTTATAATCATTTAAAGCCAAATAAATCGATAATCTTATAAAATATTAATTTATTCACAATTGATGAGAAGTTACCTCTCTTAGTTTTGTTGTAACGGGGGTCTCACCAATTCCTATAGCATCATTTTCTCCATTGACCTTGTTCCTTGCTTCCCTTGCTTCAAATGTGCTTTTGAATTTTTGTGACTTTGTGGAGCCACCATCAAATGTCATGCGAAATTGACATGGTAGTTCAGGGAGAGTTCGTGGTTATCCCAAAAATTTTTATTAGGGTTTCCCTTAGCAGTATGGTCATATGGGGTGAATCCGTAGCAAGGGGTAGAGAAAATGAAAATGAGGTTGAAGGGGGATTCCTCTTTCAAGACTCAAGCTTCAATGGATAAGAGAATTCCACAAATGTTTCCATCATCAAGAGGTCTTCCTTCTTGCTTTTCTTGTGAAAAAGAGGGGGTGTATTTATATGTGTGAGGGGGATTATGCAGTCAATTGATTCTTATGGCTACTTGTCAAGAGCCAATTGAGCTTTATTAAATATTCATTTTGATTGCTTAATTGTTCAATGGTGGCATGGGGATGATTATTTAAGGCTTTCCCTCACTCCAAGCATAAAAAAGTCATGTTTTTGTCCTAATTTTCTAGAAACGTCTTTTTCTTTTCAAAACAATTCCATTTGGTGGTTTTTGGCCTAGTTACTTCATGACTTATCTAGTATATAAAGTCATGTCATACTGTCTGATACTTAACTTACTCAATATCATGCTCACTCTTGCGTGTTCTTCATTTATGGATTTAGGCTTTTGCGATTTGTCTTGTAGTTACGAAATCAATGTGATCCTCGATGCATTAAATGAAATCAGGAATGCCAAATCAAATATAATGTGAGAAAAATTATATGATCAAGCCATTGTAATATTATTTATGATATGTCTTTGCTTTTTGTTGGCTGGGAATATTGTGGCGTCTTCTTGTGCTAGATTATGGAATTGATGCAATGCGAGACTCGATATCAAGAAAAATACATGCAATCACTTATGTGATAGTTCGATGAGTAATTTTTAAAACACCTCAAGCCCGAATTCATTTCTTGATATGAAGCATTGTGGTGGGAATGTTACATCCTCTCCTCCTTAGAGTAATCCAGATATGATCCTCATCTCGAAAAGGAACTCTAAAAATTGTTTTTCTAGAGCTATCTCTTCTATTCAGGTAGCAGCCTCCTCAGGTTAGTCTTTCCACTAGATAAGATACTCTCTAATGATTCTATTTCTAAGAGGTTTCTGTTTTACATCTAGAATCTTATTAGACTAGAGTTCAAGGGCTCCTTAACTAGGCATTACAATTTGTTGGTCATCAAGAATATGATCTTGATTTGCCACATAAGCTTTCAAAATACTAACATGAAATACATTGTGGACTTTCACATGATCAAGAATTTATAGGGCCTTGCTTTTGCCTTTCTAGCCAACAATCTGGATGCAGTCTGCAGGACTTGTTGTCAGTAAAAGGGGCGTAACTCTTTGTAGGAAACTCCGATTGATGAGTTTTTTGGCTCAAGTCGGACAAGACAAAGTCTTCTTTGAGATGAGCTATTCATCTTTGTGTCAAAAAATGATCACAATTTTCTGTAATGGGTTTATTGTGCCTATCTTGGAGCGGTCTGCACCCTGTCCACAGTGACCCTAGTGCACAGAAATGGGCATAACTTTCAAACCATAGCTCAAATTGGGGAGGTCTTTAATTCAAACCAGAGGGGACAAAGCCCTCTTTGAAATGATCTATAGGGTTCGCTCCTAGATTCAAAATAGAAATTTCTGCAATAGGATATTCTTGACTATCTTAGAGGACTGTGACCAAAAGCACTACCTATCCCTTAGTGCCAAGGTCTTACATGGATAGAGAATAATTCAAGGGGCCTAATTAGCAATATCAATAGCATATTGAGAATAATGATCATGATCTCAAGCATCATTGCATACCCATCGGCTCTGCCATTAATGCATAAGTACATTCAGTGCCATACATCTCTTTTGACTGCATGCACTTCAAGTGTCATACATGGGTGCCATGAGCATTGTGGGGTGTCCAAGAGGGATCATTGGGTCAGGGGGATTTGAGCTCATGGAAGTACCTGCACTTCGTACAAGTGTCAAGCTTCGAATCACCGGGAGGTGGACAAAGTTTCCCCTGGGCCAGTGTCGCAGCGCATAGGGTTGAAGGTCAGCACAAGGGTTTGGAAAGAGAAGAATGTGTGGGGGTTCAAGAGCTTAGACTCCAGAGATGGTAGAGATAAGATAAGGCTTGAAGGTTTCAAGCCAAGTTCTTGAAGATAAGTGACAACAAGGTGAGGGGAGATTCAAGGAGAGGAGTAGATGGAAGAGAAGGGGTTCGAAGAGATTGAAGATGTAGAAGAATACTTCCAAAAAGAAAATTTAGAAAATATAGAAGAATACTAATAGAGATGAAGCCTGTCAGTTTCTTTTAGCATTATGAGAAAATATAACTCTAAATAGACAAAAACGTGTACAAAATAATACATTCGTATATGCTGCTCAGATCCCCAATCTGATCTTTCCAATGGCTCCAAAAGGGGGGTTAAATACCAGGAGACTTGGCCAGAATCCTACCAGATCACTCCTTCTTCATCTCCCACTTTCGGAGCGTCTCGCGATTTTGCTAGTCTCTATTTTTACATAAAATCCTCTCAAATTAGTTGAAAGCTACATGCTTTCTTTTACATGTCATCCTAATCTAGAAGTTTTCTATAGTTTTGTAGATTTTTTTACAAGAGATAATATCAAAAGCTTTAGCAAACTCATTAACAATTGGACTAGAACCAACATTTCGGATTGTGACACGATTAATAGGCTGTAGATCTTGAATGAATCGTAAAGATCCATTTTTCTTGGGCACGGTAAACCATCTGTTTGAGTAGGGTGCTGAAGAAGGTTCTAAAATCTTCATTCTGATCTTTTCATTTAGAAGTTCTAGTAATTTGGGCAAATGCGCCCTTGGAACATGTATAGGCTTGAGGTTCCAAGGCACATGTGGGATCGTAAAAATAACCATAGGAGCCATAATATTTGGATCCACACAGCCTATTTCACTTGGTTGAAATGCAAAAGATTTTCCATGTTTCATTAGCATTTGCATAAAAGAGTGTTTTTCAATCAACGAAAGGAAAGAGTTTTCACCTATTTTGAGCTCTTTTATACTTTCAGATGTGAACTTGTGACCAATGCTGGAAGGATCACGAAGACTTGGCTGATTTCCTACCCTATCAGCCAGCCCTTCACTTTCAGGAGGTAGTGGGACTGCTACAGGTTTGACCTTCTTATCCACCATCTTGTATTTTGTCTCCACTTGCGCTTCAACCTTGTTGAGTAAACCAATGTCTTTCTGCTCAACAATTTCTTGAATTGTTTGATAAAAATTCAATGTACATACTTCGATGCACTAGTTTTTTGCCTGATTTTTTGCATGAGTAGCTGTATATATTTAAGCCAATGTGTCAGTAGTAATCAGTCCAAAAAAAAGCCCGAAATATCTTCATTTTCAACCATCATGTCATAAGTTTTCAGATCCCTTTTTACATGACATAAATATTTTCTTTCAGCCTTAGTCATGGCCGGAAGAGACTTATAACAGCCCATACTATTGGTTGTACATACATACAAATTTGCTAGAGACACAGTTTCTATAGCATAAGGAGGTTTAATCTTTTTACATGACACACTACCATAGCCTCCTTTTATAGTAGTGCAACTTGAAAACCCTTGAATTCTCAGGAATTACGAGGCACAGGATAACCATGCAGTCGATTTCTGTTTCAATGATGGTTAATACACACAGTAAGAAATTGGACAGCTAGTTCATTATCCTTGCTTCGGATTCGAGCATAGGAAGAACCATCATCAAGAGCTTTTGTTTCCAAGTAGGCTTAAAAAATGTAAGGTTGCCCATGAATGATAGGGTAACTACAAGAGTCGAATGATAGGGTAACTACAAGAGTCTTGAAAATTGTCTTTTATGTCTCCAATAGTTATCTGCACATTAGGACATGCAACATATAACTCTCTAGAAGAGTTGTTTGCAACTCTCATTTGCCATCTTGGATCAACATTTATGGGCCATCCACCACTTTTATAGAGACTCCTTGCCATGAAGTTTATCTCCGAGCCATAGTCTAAGAGTGCAATACATGGTGTTTCTTTTTCTCCAATTTTGACGACTATCTCTGCTTTTGCTCTTGTCCAATGCGTATGGGAGTAGTGACTGCTTGGAATGAACTAAGCCTCTTCCTCCTCATGCATGTGCTGTAGACGACCTTCTTTTTGAGAGGTGGGTTGCCCAACTAGTTTCAACCGATCATTACATTTTCAACTTTCACTTCTTTAATTTTTGCATTCATGTTTTCTTTATCTTCAGCTTCAATTGGTGCAATCAATTAACTGCTTCAAGATGAATTCCTTGTGAAGTTAGCTTATCTTCATCTTGCACAAAAACTCAAAGAACTTGCAAAAAAGCATGCACTGTTTCTTCAGCTTCATCACCAACATATTGTCTTTTCTTTTTGATTACATTAATAGTTACATCATGGAATTCATGTTTGGCAATTCCAAGAGTTTTGCCTAAGGCGAATCCAATTTTTCTTCCTAGAATTCGTTCTTTTAGGAATCGTTTGAGATCAGTTACAAATTCTATGTTAGACTGCAATTTGTAGCCTGGCTACTTGCCTTTATTCTTTCCTTTGGTCTTCTTTGTTTGTGGCACATCTTCCATCTCCTGATCTAGGGTTATATTTTTAGAAAGCTTTTGTTGTTCAGGTATTCTTCTAGTTACCTGTTTTGGAGGGCCAGAAGAGGAAGGCCCTGGTTCATCTTCTCTTCTTATATTTTCTTCAATCAAGACTTCTTATGATTGACATCAGTCAAATGTGCAAAGGCGAAAAAAGAATCTATCGATTCTTTCCAACCAGTTATTCCTCGAATGCACGGACTGGCGTTAATCTTCTTTGGCTGCTTTACCACATTCCATTTGATCTAGTGCGTGCATCCATACTTTAGATTGCACATTAGCTTTACATGCTTTCAAACTTGATTTAGTTGGCTCAATTTGCAGCCCATAGGTAGCTACATCAATTTCTACATAGGTATTCTTTACAGCTAAATCTTCTAATCTTTTCTTCATTCCACCATTGCCAAATTTGGCTCCAGTGGAAGACCAATTTCAGCTGCATGGATTTTTTCGTCTTTCCAAAAAATGAGCTTCTGTACTTCAGTCTCACGGAAGGCAGAACACTCCCTCTTGTCATGTTGTTGGCTGTCACACCAAATACAATGCCTCTTAAAGACTTCTCTCATGGGTCTTTGAGTTGATGGTCATCCTCGTTCTTCAACTTTGACATCTGGCTTCTCTACTTTGGAACTAATTTCTGTAAGATTCAAATGAAGGTCAAGCATGCTTTTAATAAGTTCATCCATGACATCATTTTTAGAAGTAATAGAAGAAGAAAGAGTTGGTTGATTAGTCAAAGGAATAGGGGATTTTGAAGGTGGAACATGTTAGCTATATATAGTCTGTCTATATATAGCACCCCAAGTCCCCTCTATATATTCCTATCATGTGTGCTCAGTTGAAACACTTCTAGGGTTCCACTTCCGGCGTCTCATATCTCTCTTCCCTCCTCTTTTCCTTTCGTCTCTCATCTTCCTTGTAGTTTACAACATGGTATCAGAGCACACAAATACGCCCGAGCTGGAGGAGAAGGAATGGGTGCTCTCCATCAAGGGCATGCTTGATGCCTGCTTGTGCGGGCCGTGGGACTCCTCCCCCTCCATCTTCATGGCCTCCAACCCCCTCCGCAGCCTCAAGCACGATGCCTTTGTTCCCCATGTCGTTGCCATCATGATGCCTTCGTTCCCCAGGTCGTCGCCATCGGCCCGTACCACAGCAACCTCGGCCCCCACCATAGCTCCTTCCGAGACAATCAGAAGACAAAGCGCTACAAGGCTGTCGCTGCTAAGGAGATGGAGAAGCACAAGGTCATGGTTTGCGCCTTTGTCGCCAAGTCCCTCCCCTTAGACGGACGACAAGCTCGCCTACATGCTGGCCCTGGATGCCTCTTTTGTGGTGGAGGTCTTGAAATCCTCTACTCAGGAGAATGGTAGCACCATCCCGTATGGTTATGCGTCATATTACAACCTTTGGTTTCCTCACCCTTTGTGAAAATCCATCCTCCATCCTCCAGGACTTTGTCCTATTGGAAAATCAAATCCCTATGTTCTTACTTCTAGAGGTCATTAGAATAAGCATGACAAAGGACAACAATGGGCAAGACTCGTGCACAAGCACTCAAAGGAGATGTGTTTATGGCACTGATGCTCTCTTTTGCTGCTTTACAACAAGCGTCTCTTTCTTCCCATGAGTGGATGTGTGATTTCTGGTTTCTGGTTTATCTTTTCCTGATCCTATGTTCTGGCTAACTGTATATCCCAAGCTGTTTGGTTGGTGGTCTCCCAAGGAACGCAGTGTATTCTAGAGCATTGATCAAGAGAGTTTGGTTTCAATGTTTCATCTGAGTAAATGATTGGGGGACTCTTGATGGTTGCTTTCCTTTGACCATCATGGGTCTCTTGAGGCAAAGCAAAACATTGTGTATTATGCCCTGACCATCATGGGTCTCTTAAGGCAAAGCCAAACATTGTGTATTATGCCCTTTCATGTTTGCTCAGTTATCCAATTGTAAACCCATTCTTGTGTCCAGAGCATCATGATTTTTATCAAGAACCTAAACATGCACACCACAGAATTTATACCCATCTCCAGTATCCGCAATATCAGGATTGAAACCAGTAGAGGAGCTTGCACAACAAGTTTCTCATCAAAACGCACAATCTGGATCAGAGTCACAGTGTTCACCTACCTAATCGCCTGCTGTAAACATTATTTATTGCACACACATTAAGCTGCATGTTTGTTTCTAGAATGGTTGCATGGTAATTTTCCAAGCCAAGATAGATATCTGTTGGAGGTGAAATTTTTAAAATTTGTTTGGATGCTTATAAGCAAGCAATTCTTATGTGCAGAGACTGTTCCAACAACGTTTGACGAATTCCATTGTAATGGATGCTATGAAATGCATTTTTTCATGGGTGGAAGCTTCTGTTGAAGGTTGGAATCATCCACACTCCAGCTGGACAAGCTTGATTTCACAATGCTATGTCATTTTGAAATGTTTACTTGTTTGACATGGATGTTGGAACTATTTTTGGTTCTATCTACAGAGTGAACATATGTAAAACATGGCTTTTCTTGTGGAGGCTATCGCAAAGTACTTGAATGACACAAATGAGGTAACCTGGATGTGGAAAGTGCTTGCGCAGTGATGTCGCTTATCCTTATTCTACATGTTGTATATTTAGGAGTGATAAAGCTCTTTTGATGCCTCTGAATATGCTGTTGTAATTCAGGAGTGATGTAGCTCCTCAGTGATGTAGCTCCTTCTCCGTTGATGTTGTAATTCACGAGTGATGTAGCTCCTTTGATGTTGGTTTTTCCCTTGAGCCCCCAAGGGTTTTTTCATCCATAGTAAGGGACCTTTATTTGAGCAGGGGTGTTAGCTATATAAAGTCTGTCTATATATAGCGCCCCAGGTCATTGATGTTGTAATTCACGAGTGATGTAGCTCCTTTGATGCCTATGAATAGGCTCTTGTAAGTTCAACTTTGTAAATTTATATTTTGAATATTAATGTAACGATAGGCCTATATAGAGCTGTGGGTTTTTCCCTTGAGCCCCCAAGGGTTTTTTCATCCATCGTAAGGGACCTTTATTTGACCGGGGGTGTTAGCTATATATAGTTTGTCTATATATAGCGCCCTAGGTCCCTTCTATATATTTCTATCATATGTGCTCAGTTGACACACTTCTGGGGTTCCACTTCCGGTGTCTCATATCTCTCTTTTGTCCTCTCTTCCTTTCGTCTCTCATCTTCCTCACAGTTTACAACAGAACAAGCTCCATCAATGGAGTTGTTGAAGTTGAAGTAGAGCCCAATATTAGTCGCATCCGCTCTCTTCGAGCAATCATGTTAAGTTCATCAATAACATCTATCCATGCAGTCTTGACTCTTGATTCGGAGGTAGCATCTTCTAGGCGATCAACAACCTTTTCTTGCAGAATGGGATCTGCAGCCTTAAGGAACAATTCAATCTTTTGACCTTCCATACTTTGTTGGCCTTCAGCATCAAGTTGTCCAAATTTACTTTCAAATTCATGGTATAGAGATGTTGCAGCTAAACCTTTGTTGGGTTTTTCAACCCATTCAGTGAAACTTTTCTTCATCATAAGGCCAGAGTCTTCTAGGAAGAATTATTTGCATAGGGCTTTTTTGAATGCAGCCTAATCCACATTTTGTTGGAAAATACCATGGATTCTTTCTTGAAGACCATGCTTGGCTACTCTAGCAAAATAATGGCTTCATGCAGGTTGCGGTACACCAAACAAGAGCATTTTCTCAACATACAAATGAATGAAAACAAAGACATTTTGACCATTAAATTGTTTTAATTCACACCCAACTTCTTCTAGGTCCTTGATAGCTTTGGAATCAATCTTCTTTTCTTCTTGCCTTTGTTGTTGTAACATTTGGATTTGTTGTTCTTAAGTCTGCTACAGTATGTGCACCAACTGTTGTAGAGTATCTCCTGAAGAATCCCCTATCTTGGAGTTCTCTTACACCAACCTTCACGTTAGATTCACCAATGTCGCAACGCATAGAGTTGAAGGTCACCACAGGGGTTTGGCAAGAGAAGAATGTATGGGGGTTCAAGATCTTAGACTCCAGAGATTGTAGAGATAAGAGAAGGGTTTAAGGTTTCAAGCCAAGTTCTTGAAGATAAGTGACAGCAGAGTGAAGGTAGATTCAAGGAGAGGATTAGATGGAAGAGAAGGGGTTCAAAGAGATTGAAGATGTAGAAGAATACTTCAAAAAATAATTAGAAAATATAGAAGAATATGAACAGAGATTAAGCCTGCCAGTTTCTTTTAGCATTATGAGAAAATATAACTCCAATAGACAAAAACGTGTACAAAATAATACATTCCTCTATGCTGCTCAGATCCCCAATCTAATCTTTCCAATGGCTCCGAAAGGGGGGTTAAATACCATGACACCTAGCTAGAATCCTACGAGATCACTCCTTCTTCATCTCTCACTTTCGGAGTGCTGTTCACTATCTGAAAATAGCGATTGCGCGTCGCGCGATTTTGTTAGTCTCTATTTTTACATAAAATCCTCTCAAATTAGCTAAAAGCTACATGATTTCTTTTACATATCATCCTAATCTAGAAGTTGTCTATAGTTTCATAGATTTTTTTACAAGAGATAATATCTAGAATATTAAAAATTAACTAAAATATAATATTTTTGAACCATGGACACAAACACTAATGTCTAAAATGGCATTGACTCTCTAAATTTAAAAGGAAGCCACACTCTAGATTCTTTTACATGGTGTGCGTGTAGCGGCACGACACCGGGTTGTGCACCCTTTCAGGGTCTTAAGTGGTAAGGGAGGGTCACCTCTCTTTTGTCTTACCACCTCGCTTGGCATCGGCCTTTTTCCTTAGCCGAAGTATACATGGCAGACTTTTTTTTAAAGCAATCAGCATGAGATGCATTGGAAAGGAGACGTTTGGCCTTTTCATGAGATGTAAGGAATGACAAAGGTTGGGGTAGGAGTTACCTTGGCAGTCTAGTGACTCACTGGCTCCTATTTACCAATTTACAATGGCTATTATTCATTTTGGGGCTCATCCAAGATCACAAGACCGATTGGGGGTTAATGTTAGCCATGACAATAAATTCCAGGGAAATGTATGATGCATGCACATGAAGAGGATTGAGCTATTAAACCTATGCAATCTTGAATCTCTCCGACAAGGATTAAGCTCAGCAATTGGCTAAATTGAGAGATTAAGATCAGATTGGCATACCTCTTTAATGCTTGGGAAGACCATTGAAGCATAAATCATCATGATGCCCGCTTGCTCCATCAATCAAGTCCGGTTGGTTAGGGAATCCCTAGAAGAAGACTTTAGCATTCCAATGCTCCTACCGATGAGAAAGGCACCCATACTTGTCCTTAAGCTTGAGCTTCAAAGAGGGGAAGCTTCAAGTGAAGCTTTCATAGCTGCCCAGATCTTTCATGCCTACCCACAAGGCTCCCATGCAAGCTGAGCTCCATGTCTTCAATCTGAGTACGGGAGGTCAAAATGGGTTTAGATATCTCTTGATGGCTGAGCTCCAGGTGTTATGGGCTGGATCAAGAGCTTGGACTAAGTAGTAATGGCTGACCACAGGTGTGTTCAGAAGGAGGTTGAAGTCCAGTGTCAATGTTGGAGGAAGGGGGGTTAGATCTTGTTGAGGGGGTTTAGTCCTTGCCCTAGGAGGCCAAGAGTTCTAGGGGGCAGGCTAGGAGCAAGAGCAAGAGGAAGGAAGTGGCCAAGGATAGCATTACAATTTGTGTCCCAAATTGCGGGTTGCTGCCTACTGCTTGTAGCAGGGTTTCCTTGGTCACCCAGGTACTCCAAATGAAGCTGAAGATGGTGTGGATCAAGTGCAAGTGGTGACTGGATCCATGGAGGTGTCTGGAGCAATTTTGTGGAGGTTATGTGGGCTGGCAGCCATGGCAGCTTGCAAGAAGGAGAGAGAAGGAGGGCTGAGGCAAAAAAAGTAACTGAGGTTTTGGCCTCTTCCAACTCTTAGGACTCTAAACTTGGCCTTGTGGAACCTTTAAAATTTGCATGAAAAGAAGTGACAACCTGCTATTTTAATCGTTTTACCTCTAGATATGTCTAATTCTCTAGCCACCATAGCTCATACTTGCTCTAAAAAGTTGAAGCTAATTATAGTCCTTGTTATACCCTGTACCTGTAAGCTGAGTAACTAGGGTTTTTTGGATTTGAAAATGAAGAAAGGGGAAGGGAGAAAAGGACCAAATACTAAAGCTCTGATACCATTTGTAATGAAAAAAGCTGAGAGGAGAGAGAAGAAGAGCTGAAGAGAGAGAAAGAGAGCAAGAAGAAGAAGGGAGAAGACTAGAAAAGGAGAGAGAAAGAGAGAAAAGAGCAGAGAAGGGAGGAGGAAGCCATGGAAGCTAGAGATGAAGGTGAAGAGTATGATCTTGATAATAACTAGTTGCCCTAACATGGGGCTCTTACACCTTGTATACCCCAGTCAGTGTGATTGGGTGTCTAAACCCTAGTCGGTGTGTATACCGCTTGTTACATTTATTGTATGTACTGTGATGATGTAGATATCTACAAATCTAGGGACTCATTATTTCCCATCATGATATATCAATATACTTAACCCATAATATAAGAGATAGTGTTAGCTTTGTACATTTCATGGGTTTGTGTGATGTATTAGCTGGCACATTAGTGGGCGCTTAGTGGTCTAGCCAGCCAACGTACTTTCACTTATGGATGATTACATTTTATTGGCCAACTTGCCATAGTCTGCCTCTTAAAGCTAGCAAACCTACTATCATCTTTATCTCCTCATCACCTATATGTCAATACCCAAAACGAGCTTGAAATTAGCTATACAACACTAGTAGGGTCTCTACTACTAAGCTCAAACCATCCCACGCGGCCTCGTGTGGCCATGAGCGTCTAAGAACTTTGCATTTGTACGATTTTGTAGTCCAATGGATGTCCTTCCCCCCACTTCTCAAAGGGAGTCCCTAAACATGTTGATGTTATTCACCACAAAAATAGACACAAAGGGAGCACCCCTCAACTAATCACCGCAGCTCCACTACGGCTCTCCTACACCTAAGCAATCATCCCAAAATGTATCATAAACACATAGAACTCATTCCAAACAATCTCTACTATTTTGATTGAATTGATCGAGGAGATAATGAATAAAACTCACTAAATATTCCCCAAGGAACCAAATATCTAACCCTATAGCTTAGGATAGCTCGCACTCTTAACGTAGGTCATCACTCATATAAACTGGTGTTATGCATCTAGGATATGGTACCATATGGTGCATGCAATGTAATTATGCATGACTACCATCCTCAATAAAATTTATTCATTAACAATCAATAACGTGAAAGTGCAAAGATAATTCTTTTCATGATTTTCTTCTAATACACAATTGCTTTGTTGCGCTAATATCAAGCTTTCTTGTGCTACTGGACCCTTTTAATTTTAGAAAACAACAAACCCTATATGGTATGCATAATAAAATATCAAAATTCAGAGTACTTTACATACTCAACAACCGCCTTCTCCCTACCATTTAGAGTTATGCATTCATTGGTAGGTTTAAGGCATATTTTTAATGTATTTTTCTTTAATGAAAGTAATAAAGCCCACTTCAACATAGAGATACGGCAAACCTGAGGCTAAACCTCATGCTTGAGCTCTACCATACATTCACAAATATAAATCTCATTTTTTCTTATTTTTCAGATGCAAAAAATATTTTTTTTTCTATTTATTCTTATTTTTTCCTATCTATTTATAGAAAATCATTGATATATTTACTGATTTGAACAACATACACACAACAAAAACCCAAAACCCGCATAATTCCCCTTAAACCGGGTTTTTTGTGTTAAGCATAAAATTATTATAATTCCATATATAACAGTGGAAAAAATAAAATTTTAATCATCAAATGGAGGCTCCAAAAAAATGGTGCCCTCCTCTCCCCCCCTTCCCAACGTTTTGTGAGAAAGTATATCTCTTCAAATCTAGCTTAACACAAAAGATTTGTTCACTTTTTGAGGTTTTACACTTTCATAAACTGGTTTTTTCAATTTTGGCAAGTTAACAAGCTCGGATTCAAGATTGGTCTAGCCAACTAGTTTTATAGAATCAAAGTCTATAAGGTTGGCCACCGTCATGCACTTTTTGGCTCTCAAATCACACAGCTGCCTTATTGCTTCATAACGTGAAACCTTGCAAGTGTTAATGGGGGGTCAAACGAACTCTAATCAACAAACCCAAGCTTGCATTGGGTTTCTGGTGGCATCAAATTCCATCTAGGAAAACTCTAGCTCATTGATCCACAATCATTTCATTTTACATGAAAATTTGGTATTTTATAGTCTTTCGAGCTCTTTTGTGCTTCAAAATTGCTCTAAAAATATGCTCTCATTTGTGACCATGGGATAGGGTGACTCAGCCCATCGAATCCCATGAATTGATCAGCACAAAACAATAACTACAAAAACCATCCAGTTGCCATAAAAAAATATACTCAACAAAGCACAAGAATAGCTTTCACCCTACCCCTTAACAAAATCAAGGCATAAATATCCACAAAGGATAGGCCTAGCATAATTTGATAGAAATTCAAAGTAGGTTGCTAACCAACTACTCTAACATGGACTGGTGAGAAGAACAATCAAAGAGGTCATCCTAGTGGTGGCCTGAACTACCTACCTAACTTAGGAAAATTGGACTAGGAACTCCTATGAGGAAAGGATTCCTATAGCTTGGTAATCATAAATTTTCTTTTAACACAATTTTCTGTCAAATTTTTATACTCAGGCATATAAAAAGGAGGGAGTTGAGCATAGAGCGACCCAAGGAAAATAGGGCGTTGGCCTGAGGTTGTCTTGACTCAGTATCCAAGAACCTACCAAGCTCTTGGAACGTGGCACTTAATCCTTTTATTTTTGCTCCAACCTTCCTTATTCCTTTATTCTAGCTAGCTACAACACCAAGGAAAAAATGGTATTGGCCCCAAGTGACTCATCCCCCTAGAAACCTACCAAGCCTTCGTAGTAAGGTGATAATCAACTCCTCCTAAATTTTTCCTTTCTTTTCGTTTATAGTTTAAGGGGTTAGAAACACTTTTTACACACCTCTGTATCGGTTTATCTTTCAAGTATCTTCAAATTTTTCTCTTCTTTTTATTTTGGCATGCTTCTCTAACTACCTCACACTAGCAAGGACTCTTAGAATAGCTACCTAGTAGGCTAGCAAAACTCGGTCATTAGGACTACCTTCTAAAAAAGGTCTTTAATACCTGACAATGTCTTGATAGGATGTAGACAACTACTCGAGTATCCCCCAGATAAACTTAACCAAAACCTAGAACTTTATGACTTGATTTCCGGTCCCCAACAAATGAAAAGAAAACAACCCCCACATACATATATAACATTATCAACTTAAGGGAAAAACTCAAAAAGGTGATGACACCATGTGGAATGGACACAAGAAGCTCCGTTGCACAGCAAAGGCTCCCTATAGGCACCTTGTTAAACCTATTTGATGTAATCACTAAAAGAGAAAACCATTAAATGTACCCACACGAAACAAGTATATGGCCCTCTTGGCCAACTTGCCATAGTCTGCCTCTTAAAGCTAGCAAACCTACTATCATCTTTATCTCCTCGTCACCTATATGTAAGCTATATGTCAAAGCACAAAATGAGCTCGACATTAGCTCTACAGCATTAGTAGGGTCTCTACTACTAAGCTCAAACCATCCCACACAGCCTCGTGTGGTCATGAGCATCTAAGAGCTTTGCATTTGTACGATTTTGTAGTCCAATGGATGTCTTTTCCCCCACTCCTCAAAGGGAGTCCCTAAACATGTTGATGTTGTACGCCACATAAATAGACACAAAGGAAGCACCCCTCAACTAATCACCGCAGCTCCAGTACGGCTCTCTTACACCTAAGAGATTGTCCCAAAATGTATCATGAACACATAGAACACATTCCAAACAATGTCTACTATTTTGATTGAATTGATCCAAGAGATAATGAATGAAACTCACTAAATATTCCCCAAGGAACCAAATATCTGACCCTATAGCTTAGGATACCTCGCACTCTCAACGTAGGTCATCACTCATATAAACTGGTGCTATGCATCTAGGATATGATACCATATGGTGCATGCAATGTGATTGTGCATGACTACCATCCTCAATGAAATTTATTCATTAACAATCAGCAATGTGAAAGTGCAAAGACAGTTCTTTTCATGATTTACTTCTAATACACAATTGCTTTGTTGCGCTAGTATCAAGCTTTCTTGTGCTACTAGACCCTTTTAACTTTAGAAAACAACAAACCCTATATGGTAGGCATCATAAAATATCAAAATTCAACGTACTGTACATACTCAAAAACCCCCTTCTCCCTACCATTTAGAGTTATGCATTCATTGGTAGGTTTAAGGCATATTTTTAATGTATTTTTCTTTAATGAAAGTAATAAAACCCACTTCAACATAGATATAGGGCAAACCTGAGGCTAAACCTCATGCTTGAGCTCTACCATACATTCACAAATATAAATCTCATTTTTTCTTATTTTTCAGATGTAATTTTTTTTTCTATTTATTCTTATTTTTTCCTATCTATTTATAGAAAATCATTGATATATTTACTACTTTCTTGGTTTAGATTGATTGATCTTACTAAAAATGGTTTTCTTATTATGTTTCAACCCATAGGAACAACATACACACAACAAAAACCCAAAACCCGCATAATTCCCCTTAAACTGCATAGTCTTGGGTTTTGTGTGTTAAGCATAAAATTATTACAATTCCATCGGTAATAGGCAAAAAAATAATAATAATCATCAACTGGAGGCGCAAAAAAAAACAGTGCCCTTCTCTCCCCCCCTTCCCAATGTTTTGTGAGAAAGCATATATCTTCAAATCTAGCTTAACACAAAAGATTTGTTCACTTTTGGAGGTTTCACACTTTCATAAACTAGTTTTTTCAATTTTGGCAAGGTAAACGAGCTCAGATTCAAGATTCGTCTAGCCAAATAGTTTTATAGCATCAAAATCTATAAGGTTGGCCACCGTCATGCACTTTTTGGCTCTCGAATCACATAGTTGCCTCATTGCTTCATAACGCGAAACCTTGCAAGTGTTAAATGGGGGGTCAAACAAACTCTAATCAACAAATCCAAGCTTGCCTTGGGTTTTTAGTGGCATCAAATTCCATCTAGGAAAACTCTAGCTCATTGATCCACAATCATTTCATTTTACATGAAAATTTGGTATTTTATAGTCTCTCGAGCTCTTTTGTGCTTCAAAATTGCTCTAAAAATATGCTCTCATTTGTGACCATGGGATAGGGCGACTCAGTCCATCGAATCCCATGAACTGATCTGCACAAAAGAATAACTAGAAAAAGCATCCAGCTGCCATAAAATAATATACTCAACAAAGCACAAGAATAGCTTTTTGATGCATAGGGTGGCTACCTCCCTTTAAGGGGATGGTATGAACAACTAGGTTGGGAGAAATGCCTCTCAACTCATTATAACTTCAAGCAAAGATATCACGGAATTCTTGAATCAAGGACTATAATCCTCCTTTTCTTCCAAATTGAGCATGGATCCTAATTTGATTGGCCGTGAATCATTCATCATGCCAAGATCTAGCTCAATTATATCCACATTCCTTATCCTCTCCTGAGTCTCTATTGGATCATTCTAAGTTACTTGATAGATATCCTCTACAATGGACACCTCATTGGATTCTTCACTTGATGATGACTCACTAGTAAACAAAGCATCTAATATGTCTAGCAGGATAAAGGAGTTCTCTCACTTTCAGGAGATCCAGGGTAGGCATCTACTACTACATTTCTAGCATCTCTGCCAAAGATCAACCGACCAATGGGTATATCAATGTGACAATTTTCTTGTAGGATCCATGGCTTGCTAGCAATACTTGATAGCTAGGTCACAGTGCAAACCTAATGACTCTAAAGTCCATAATGCATTCCACATTGGCAACGATCACATGGACTTTAGCAATGCTACCTTCAGATTGTCTTAAACTATCATTAGCCATTCAAAGAATTCTGAAGGCATATTCTTTTATTTATAATCCCAACCTCTCCATCAATTCTGAACTCATAATGTTAACAGAGGCTCTCGTGTCTACAATAACAGGATCCACTAATATTCCATCAACATATACTACTATCCTTAGACAATGCTTTTCATCATGTCCAAACCAATCATCTCCTACTCGTGCTATTCCCAAGGGCTCAAGGATATATCTAATGAGAATAATCTCCTTAAATTCTTTACACACTCCTCGAGACAACTTAATCAATTGTAGGAGGTTTACATCTAGCTTAACTTCGCAAAGAGAACTCGCTAAATCAAATTCATGATAACTAGCAAGGGCCATATTTTCTCGCTAGACCATCCTCTCCTTTGGTCTTTGAACAGGCTTTGGTGCCTCCTTCTTGGATTTTTCCTTCTTCTTTGGCAATTCTTTATTCTTTTTGGGATCAAGTTCACCATTTATTGCCTCCGCCTTCCATATCTGGATTAAGGACTTGCGTCCTTCTACCATCTTGCTTGAAGTTTCCCTCGATAGGTTTCACTAAATTTTTATTGGCTTCTTTACCCTTTTGACCTCTTGTAATGACTTGCATATTAAAATCTTCAATGGCATTGACACAATTAGCTTCTATAAGGCTAACTCCACTGCCACTAGGTAGATCCTCTACCATAGCTTTCTCCCTTTATAATATTTGTTTTGGAACCTCATCTTGCTGGAGATTATTTCCTGTGCTCGATGATTAACTTGACCTGACTATTTAGTTTCTTGCTAGAGAGATCTAATCTTTCTCCAATAGGTCCTGCCTAAGTGGCTAGACTTCCCACATATGCCACATTTAACATTTAGACAATTCCTAGGAAAATGTTGGCTACCACACCACCTACTGTTGAATCTTGTGGGGAAACCCTCTTCAAGGCATCAACTCCCTATCAAATTCTAATGTTTCTAAAGGAAATTGACATCAACAGCTATTTTCCTATATTGTTTGGTGATCATGTTAATAGAGTGCTTCATCATATCCTTAACTTTGCCAAGGATATTCAAGGCACTTGACTCATAGTTGTGATTGTCTACCTGTCGTTCCATTAGCCTAACCACTTGATTGGGAATTGGTTGTTGATTTTCTGGAACAATGTTAGGATTTATGATTTTACTTCCAACATTTGGTGGAGTCATTTGACTAGCCATAGGCATAGTCACACTAGGAGGAGCTCGCAATATGGGCACATTTTAAATCATTCTTCCTCTCCCATTGGGAGTACTCATGGGGATCCCTTGACCCCCATTTGTCACTGCTAAAGTATTTCCAACACCTAGACTTGGATTCCAATTTTCCCTAGAGATATAGGCCGCTTCTAATCATGATTCTACCTCCTATGCTCGTGTAATGGTTGCATCAATGTCGGCAAGAGCGACACTGCTAAACTGCACTTGAATGTTAAAGTCTAACACATTCAAAAAATATTGCAACTGAGTAGCAACTAGAATAGGAATATAGGTTTGTAACTTATGGAATACTTCCTTCATTTTCTTGGCATAACCTCGAACATAATTCTTGTGAGGTTCTTAACCTGTTACATTGAGAACACATAGCTAGTACTGACCTCCCCTTTTAGGAGAAAACTCTCTTTGAAATGCCGCAAAGGAAAATT